>NC_136254.1:15335000-15802500 GCF_053564925.1 Oryzias latipes
TGACTGTTTTCACTTTGCAACTTGAAATGTGAGCAAAAAACAACACTTTTTTGAACTACAAATGACATCTTTGCCTATTGAGTGTATTTTGTTTTTAGAAATCATTTTGTCACTAAATAGAAGCCAAAAGAGTCAAAAAAGCATTTTGACTCAAATTCTGACTGTTTTCACTTTGCAACTTGAAATGTGACCAAAAAACAACACTTTTTTGAACTACAAATGAAATCTATGCCTTTTGAGTGCATTTTGTATTTAAAAATCATTTTGTCACTAAAAAGAGCCAAAAGTGTCAAAAAAGCATTTTGGTTGAAATTCTGACTGTTTTGACTATTCAACTTGAAATGTGACCAAAAAACAACACTTTTTTGAACTACAAATGAGATCTTTGCCTTTTGAGTGCATTTTGTATTTAAAAATCATTTTGACACTAAAAAGAGCCAAAAGTGTCAAAAAAGCATTTTGGTTGAAATTCTGACTGTTTTGACTATTCAACTTGAAATGTGACCAAAGAAACAATACTTTTTTGAACTACAAATGAGATCTTTGCCTATTGAGTGTATTTTGTTTTTAGAAATCATTTTGTCACTAAATAGAAGCCAAAAGTGTCAAAAAAGCATTTTGACTCAAATTATGACTGTTTTGACTTTTCAACTTGAAATGTGACCAAAAAACAACACTTTTTTGAACTATAAATGAGATCTTTGCCTTTTGAGTGCATTTTGTATTTAAAAATCATTTTGTGACTAAAAAGAGCCAAAAGTGTCAAAAAAGCATTTTGGTTGAAATTCTGACTGTTTTGACTATTCAACTTGAAATGTGACCAAAAAACAACACTTTTTTGAACTACAAATGAGATCATTGCCTTTTGAGTGCATTTTGTATTTAAAAATCATTTTGTCACTAAATAGAAGCCAAAAGTGTCAAAAAAGCATTTTGACTCAAATTATGACTGTTTTGACTATTCAACTTGAAATGTGACCAAAAAACAACACTTTTTTGAACTATAAATGAGATCTTTGCCTTTTGAGTGTTTTTTGTATTTAAAAATCATTTTGTCACTAAAAAGAGCCAAAAGTGTCAAAAAAGCATTTTGGTTGAAATTCTGACTGTTTTGACTATTCAACTTGAAATAAGACCAAAGAAACAATACTTTTTTGAACTACAAATGAGATCTTTGCCTATTGAGTGTATTTTGTTTTTAGAAATCATTTTGTCACTAAATAGAAGCCAAAAGAGTCAAAAAAGCATTTTGGTTGAAATTCTGACTGTTTTCACTTTTCAACTTGAAATGTGACCAAGACACCACACTTTTTTGAACTATAAATGAGATCTTTGCCTTTTGAGTGCATTTTGTATTTAAAAATCATTTTGTCACTAAATAGAAGCCAAAAGTGTCAAAGAAGCATTTTGAATCAAATTATGACTGTTTTGACTTTTCAACTTGAAATGTGACCAAAAAACAACACTTTTTTGAACTACAAATGAGATCTTTGCCTTTTGAGTGCATTTTGTATTTAAAAATCATTTTGACACTAAAAAGAGCCAAAAGTGTCAAAAAAGCATTTTGGTTGAAATTCTGACTGTTTTGACTATTCAACTTGAAATGTGACCAAAAAACAACATTTTTTTGAACTAAAAATGAGATCTTTGCCTTTTGAGTGCATTTTGTATTTAAAAATCATTTTGTGACTAAAAAGAGCCAAAAGTGTCAAAAAAGCATTTTGGTTGAAATTCTGACTGTTTTGACTATTCAACTTGAAATGTGACCAAAAAACAACACTTTTTTGAACTTCAAATGAGATCAATGCCTTTTGAGTGCATTTTGTATTTAAAAATCATTTTGTCACTAAATAGAAGCCAAAAGTGTCAAAAAAGCATTTTGACTCAAATTATGACTGTTTTGACTTTTCAACTTGAAATGTGACCAAGACACCACACTTTTTTGAACTACAAATGAGATCTTTGCCTTTTGAGTGCATTTTGTATTTAAAAATAATTTTGACACTAAAAAGAGCCAAAAGTGTCAAAAAAGAATTTTGGTTGAAATTCTGACTGTTTTCACTTTGCAACTTGAAATGTGACCAAAAAACAACACTTTTTTGAACTACAAATGAGATCTTTGCCTATTGAGTGTATTTTGTTTTTAGAAATCATTTTGTCACTAAATAGAAGCCAAAAGTGTCAAAAAAGCATTTTGACTCAAATTATGACTGTTTTGACTATTCAACTTGAAATGTGACCAAGACACCACACTTTTTTGAACTACGAATGACATCTTTGCATTTTGAGTGCATTTTGTATTTAAAAATCATTTTGTCACTAAATAGAAGCCAAAAGTGTCAAAAAAGCATTTTGACTGAAATTATGACTGTTTTGACTTTTCAACTTGAAATGTGACAAAAAAACAACACTTTTTTGAACTACAAATGACATATTTGCCTTTTGAGTGCATTTTGTATTTAAAAATCATTTTGTCACTAAATAGAAGCCAAAAGTGTCAAAAAAGCATTTTGACTCAAATTATGACTGTTTTGACTTTTCAACTTGAAATGTGACCAAGACACCACACTTTTTTGAACTACAAATGAGATCTTTGCCTTTTGAGTGCATTTTGTATTTAAAAATCATTTTGACACTAAAAAGAGCCAAAAGTGTCAAAAAAGCATTTTGGTTGAAATTCTGACTGTTTTCACTTTGCAACTTGAAATGTGACCAAAAAACAACACTTTTTTGAACTACAAATGAGATCTTTGCCTTTTGAGTGCATTTTGTATTTAAAAATCATTTTGACACTAAAAAGAGCCAAAAGTGTCAAAAAAGCATTTTGGTTGAAATTCTGACTGTTTTGACTATTCAACTTGAAATGTGACCAAAAAACAACACTTTTTTGAACTAAAAATGAGATCTTTGCCTTTTGAGTGCATTTTGTATTTAAAAATCATTTTGTCACTAAATAGAAGCCAAAAGAGTCAAAAAAGCATTTTGACTCAAATTCTGACTGTTTTCACTTTGCACTTGAAATGTAACAAAAAACAACACTTTTCTGAACTACAAATGAGATCTTTGCCTTTTGAGTCTATTTTGTATTTAAAAATCATTTTGTCACTAAAAAGAGCCAAACGTGTCGAAAAAACGATTTTGACTGAAATTATGACTGTTTTGACCTCTTAACTTGAAATGTGACAAAAAAACAACACTTTTTTGAACTACAAATGACATATTTGCCTTTTGAGTGCATTTTGTATTTAAAAATCATTTTGTCACTAAATAGAAGCCAAAAGTGTCAAAAAAGCATTTTGACTCAAATTATGACTGTTTTGACTTTTCAACTTGAAATGTGACCAAGACACCACACTTTTTTGAACTACAAATGAGATCTTTGCCTTTTGAGTGCATTTTGTATTTAAAAATCATTTTGACACTAAAAAGAGCCAAAAGTGTCAAAAAAGCATTTTGGTTGAAATTCTGACTGTTTTCACTTTGCAACTTGAAATGTGACCAAAAAACAACACTTTTTTGAACTACAAATGAGATCTTTGCCTATTGAGTGTATTTTGTTTTTAGAAATCATTTTGTCACTAAATAGAAGCCAAAAGTGTCAAAAAAGCATTTTGACTCAAATTATGACTGTTTTGACTATTCAACTTGAAATGTGACCAAGACACCACACTTTTTTGAACTACAAATGAGATCTTTGCCTTTTGAGTGCATTTTGTATTTAAAAATCATTTTGTCACTAAAAAGAGCCAAAAGTGTCAAAAAAGCATTTTGGTTGAAATTCTGACTGTTTTGACTATTCAACTTGAAATGTGACCAAAGAAACAATATTTTTTTGAACTACAAATGAGATCGTTGCCTATTGAGTGTATTTTGTTTTTAGAAATCATTTTGTCACTAAATAGAAGCCAAAAGTGTCAAAAAAGCATTTTGGTTGAAATTCTGACTGTTTTCACTTTTCAACTTGAAATGTGACCAAAAAACAACACTTTTTTGAACTATAAATGAGATCTTTGGCTTTTGAGTGCATTTTGTATTTAAAAATCATTTTGTGACTAAAAAGAGCCAAAAGTGTCAAAAAAGCATTTTGGTTGAAATTCTGACTGTTTTGACTATTCAACTTGAAAAATGACCAAAAAACAACACTTTTTTGAACTACAAATGAGATCTTTGCCTTTTGAGTGCATTTTGTATTCAAAAATCATTTTGACACTAAAAAGAGCCAAAAGTGTCAAAAAAGCATTTTGGTTGAAATTCTGACTGTTTTGACTATTCAACTTGAAATGTGACCAAAAAACAACACTTTTTTGAACTAAAAATGAGATCTTTGCCTTTTGAGTGCATTTTGTATTTAAAAATCATTTTGTCACTAAAAAGAGCCAAACGTGTCAAAAAAGCATTTTGACTGAAATTATGACTGTTTTGACTTTTCAACTTGAAATGTGACAAAAAAACAACACTTTTTTGAACTACAAATGACATATTTGCCTTTTGAGTGCATTTTGTATTTAAAAATCATTTTGTCACTAAATAGAAGCCAAAAGTGTCAAAAAAGCATTTTGACTCAAATTATGACTGTTTTGACTTTTCAACTTGAAATGTGACCAAGACACCACACTTTTTTGAACTACAAATGAGATCTTTGCCTTTTGAGTGCATTTTGTATTTAAAAATCATTTTGACACTAAAAAGAGCCAAAAGTGTCAAAAAAGCATTTTGGCTGAAATTCTGACTGTTTTGACTATTCAACTTGAAATGTGACCAAAGAAACAATACTTTTTTGAACTACAAATGAGATCTTTGCCTATTGAGTGTATTTTGTTTTTAGAAATCATTTTGTCACTAAATAGAAGCCAAAAGTGTCAAAAAAGCATTTTGACTCAAATTATGACTGTTTTGACTTTTCAACTTGAAATGTGACCAAAAAACAACACTTTTTTGAACTATAAATGAGATCTTTGCCTTTTGAGTGCATTTTGTATTTAAAAATCATTTTGTGACTAAAAAGAGCCAAAAGTGTCAAAAAAGCATTTTGGTTGAAATTCTGACTGTTTTGACTATTCAACTTGAAATGTGACCAAAAAACAACACTTTTTTGAACTACAAATGAGATCATTGCCTTTTGAGTGCATTTTGTATTTAAAAATCATTTTGTCACTAAATAGAAGCCAAAAGTGTCAAAAAAGCATTTTGACTCAAATTATGACTGTTTTGACTATTCAACTTGAAATGTGACCAAAAAACAACACTTTTTTGAACTATAAATGAGATCTTTGCCTTTTGAGTGCATTTTGTATTTAAAAATCATTTTGTCACTAAAAAGAGCCAAAAGTGTCAAAAAAGCATTTTGGTTGAAATTCTGACTGTTTTGACTATTCAACTTGAAATAAGACCAAAGAAACAATACTTTTTTGAACTACAAATGAGATCTTTGCCTATTGAGTGTATTTTGTTTTTAGAAATCATTTTGTCACTAAATAGAAGCCAAAAGAGTCAAAAAAGCATTTTGGTTGAAATTCTGACTGTTTTCACTTTTCAACTTGAAATGTGACCAAAAAACAACACTTTTTTGAACTATAAATGAGATCTTTGCCTTTTGAGTGCATTTTGTATTTAAAAATCATTTTGTGACTAAAAAGAGCCAAAAGTGTCAAAAAAGCATTTTTGTTGAAATTCTGACTGTTTTGACTATTCAACTTGAAATGTGACCAAAAAACAACACTTTTTTGAACTACAAATGAGATCATTGCCTTTTGAGTGCATTTTGTATTTAAAAATCATTTTGTCACTAAAAAGAAGCCAAAAGTGTCAAAAAAGAATTTTGACTCAAATTATGACTGTTTTGACTATTCAACTTGAAATGTGACCAAAAAACAACACTTTTTTGAACTACAAATGAGATCTTTGCCTTTTGAGTGCATTTTGTATTTAAAAATCATTTTGTCACTAAAAAGAGCCAAAAGTGTCAAAAAAGCATTTTGGTTGAAATTCTGACTGTTTTGACTATTCAACTTGAAATGTGACCAAAGAAACAATACTTTTTTGAACTACAAATGAGATCTTTGCCTATTGAGTGTATTTTGTTTTTAGAAATCATTTTGTCACTAAATAGAAGCCAAAAGTGTCAAAAAAGCATTTTGACTCAAATTATGACTGTTTTGACTTTTCAACTTGAAATGTGACCAAAAAACAACACTTTTTTGAACTATAAATGAGATCTTTGCCTTTTGAGTGCATTTTGTATTTAAAAATCATTTTGTGACTAAAAAGAGCTAAAAGTGTCAAAAAAGCATTTTGGTTGAAATTCTGACTGTTTTGACTATTCAACTTGAAATGTGACCAAAAAACAACACTTTTTTGAACTACAAATGAGATCATTGCCTTTTGAGTGCATTTTGTATTTAAAAATCATTTTGTCACTAAAAAGAGCCAAAAGTGTCAAAAAAGCATTTTGACTCAAATTCTGACTTTTTTGATTATTCAACTTGAAATGTGACCAAAAAACAACACTTTTTTGAACTACAAATGAGATCTTTGCCTTTTGAGTGCATTTTGTATTTAAAAATCATTTTGTCACTAAAAAGAGCCAAAAGTGTCAAAAAAGCATTTTGACTCAAATTCTGACTGTTTTCACTTTGCAACTTGAAATGTGAGCAAAAAACAACACTTTTTTGAACTACAAATGACATCTTTGCCTATTGAGTGTATTTTGTTTTTAGAAATCATTTTGTCACTAAATAGAAGCCAAAAGAGTCAAAAAAGCATTTTGACTCAAATTCTGACTGTTTTCACTTTGCAACTTGAAATGTGACCAAAAAACAACACTTTTTTGAACTACAAATGAAATCTATGCCTTTTGAGTGCATTTTGTATTTAAAAATCATTTTGTCACTAAAAGGAGCCAAAAGTGTCAAAAAAGCATTTTGGTTGAAATTCTGACTGTTTTGACTATTCAACTTGAAATGTGACCAAAAAACAACACTTTTTTGAACTACAAATGAGATCTTTGCCTTTTGAGTGCATTTTGTATTTAAAAATCATTTTGACACTAAAAAGAGCCAAAAGTGTCAAAAAAGCATTTTGGTTGAAATTCTGACTGTTTTGACTATTCAACTTGAAATGTGACCAAAGAAACAATACTTTTTTGAACTACAAATGAGATCTTTGCCTATTGAGTGTATTTTGTTTTTAGAAATCATTTTGTCACTAAATAGAAGCCAAAAGTGTCAAAAAAGCATTTTGACTCAAATTATGACTGTTTTGACTTTTCAACTTGAAATGTGACCAAAAAACAACACTTTTTTGAACTATAAATGAGATCTTTGCCTTTTGAGTGCATTTTGTATTTAAAAATCATTTTGTGACTAAAAAGAGCCAAAAGTGTCAAAAAAGCATTTTGGTTGAAATTCTGACTGTTTTGACTATTCAACTTGAAATGTGACCAAAAAACAACACTTTTTTGAACTACAAATGAGATCATTGCCTTTTGAGTGCATTTTGTATTTAAAAATCATTTTGTCACTAAATAGAAGCCAAAAGTGTCAAAAAAGCATTTTGACTCAAATTATGACTGTTTTGACTATTCAACTTGAAATGTGACCAAAAAACAACACTTTTTTGAACTATAAATGAGATCTTTGCCTTTTGAGTGTTTTTTGTATTTAAAAATCATTTTGTCACTAAAAAGAGCCAAAAGTGTCAAAAAAGCATTTTGGTTGAAATTCTGACTGTTTTGACTATTCAACTTGAAATAAGACCAAAGAAACAATACTTTTTTGAACTACAAATGAGATCTTTGCCTATTGAGTGTATTTTGTTTTTAGAAATCATTTTGTCACTAAATAGAAGCCAAAAGAGTCAAAAAAGCATTTTGGTTGAAATTCTGACTGTTTTCACTTTTCAACTTGAAATGTGACCAAAAAACAACACTTTTTTGAACTATAAATGAGATCTTTGCCTTTTGAGTGCATTTTGTATTTAAAAATCATTTTGTGACTAAAAAGAGCCAAAAGTGTCAAAAAAGCATTTTTGTTGAAATTCTGACTGTTTTGACTATTCAACTTGAAATGTGACCAAAAAACAACACTTTTTTGAACTATAAATGAGATCTTTGCCTTTTGAGTGCATTTTGTATTTAAAAATCATTTTGTGACTAAAAAGAGCCAAAAGTGTCAAAAAAGCATTTTGGTTGAAATTCTGACTGTTTTGACTATTCAACTTGAAATGTGACCAAAAAACAACACTTTTTTGAACTACAAATGAGATCATTGCCTTTTGAGTGCATTTTGTATTTAAAAATCATTTTGTCACTAAATAGAAGCCAAAAGTGTCAAAAAAGCATTTTGACTCAAATTATGACTGTTTTGACTATTCAACTTGAAATGTGACCAAAAAACAACACTTTTTTGAACTATAAATGAGATCTTTGCCTTTTGAGTGCATTTTGTATTTAAAAATCATTTTGTCACTAAAAAGAGCCAAAAGTGTCAAAAAAGCATTTTGGTTGAAATTCTGACTGTTTTGACTATTCAACTTGAAATAAGACCAAAGAAACAATACTTTTTTGAACTACAAATGAGATCTTTGCCTATTGAGTGTATTTTGTTTTTAGAAATCATTTTGTCACTAAATAGAAGCCAAAAGAGTCAAAAAAGCATTTTGGTTGAAATTCTGACTGTTTTCACTTTTCAACTTGAAATGTGACCAAAAAACAACACTTTTTTGAACTATAAATGAGATCTTTGCCTTTTGAGTGCATTTTGTATTTAAAAATCATTTTGTGACTAAAAAGAGCCAAAAGTGTCAAAAAAGCATTTTTGTTGAAATTCTGACTGTTTTGACTATTCAACTTGAAATGTGACCAAAAAACAACACTTTTTTGAACTACAAATGAGATCATTGCCTTTTGAGTGCATTTTGTATTTAAAAATCATTTTGTCACTAAAAAGAAGCCAAAAGTGTCAAAAAAGCATTTTGACTCAAATTATGACTGTTTTGACTATTCAACTTGAAATGTGACCAAAAAACAACACTTTTTTGAACTACAAATGAGATCTTTGCCTTTTGAGTGCATTTTGTATTTAAAAATCATTTTGTGACTAAAAAGAGCCAAAAGTGTCAAAAAAGCATTTTGGTTGAAATTCTGACTGTTTTGACTATTCAACTTGAAATGTGACCAAAAAACAACACTTTTTTGAACTACAAATGAGATCATTGCCTTTTGAGTGCATTTTGTATTTAAAAATCATTTTGTCACTAAATAGAAGCCAAAAGTGTCAAAAAAGCATTTTGACTCAAATTATGACTGTTTTGACTTTTCAACTTGAAATGTGACCAAGACACCACACTTTTTTGAACTACAAATGAGATCTTTGCCTTTTGAGTGCATTTTGTATTTAAAAATCATTTTGACACTAAAAAGAGCTAAAAGTGTCAAAAAAGCATTTTGGTTGAAATTCTGACTGTTTTCACTTTGCAACTTGAAATGTGACCAAAAAACAACACTTTTTTGAACTACAAATGAGATCTTTGCCTTTTGAGTGCATTTTGTATTTAAAAATCATTTTGACACTAAAAAGAGCCAAAAGTGTCAAAAAAGCATTTTGGTTGAAATTCTGACTGTTTTCGCTTTGCAACTTGAAATGTGACCAAGACACCACACTTTTTTGAACTACGAATGACATCTTTGCATTTTGAGTGCATTTTGTTTTTAGAAATCATTTTGTCACTAAATAGAAGCCAAAAGAGTCAAAAAAGCATTTTGACTCAAATTCTGACTGTTTTCACTTTGCACTTGAAATGTGACAAAAAACAACACTTTTCTGAACTACAAATGAGATCTTTGCCTTTTGAGTCTATTTTGTATTTAAAAATCATTTTGTCACTAAAAAGAGCCAAACGTGTCAAAAAAGCATTTTGACTGAAATTATGACTGTTTTGACTTTTCAACTTGAAATGTGACAAAAAAACAACACTTTTTTGAACTACAAATGAGATCTTTGCCTATTGAGTGTATTTTGTTTTTAGAAATCATTTTGTCACTAAATAGAAGCCAAAAGTGTCAAAAAAGCATTTTGACTCAAATTATGACTGTTTTGACTATTCAACTTGAAATGTGACCAAGACACCACACTTTTTTGAACTACAAATGAGATCTTTGCCTTTTGAGTGCATTTTGTATTTAAAAATCATTTTGTCACTAAAAAGAGCCAAAAGTGTCAAAAAAGCATTTTGGTTGAAATTCTGACTGTTTTGACTATTCAACTTGAAATGTGACCAAAGAAACAATATTTTTTTGAACTACAAATGAGATCGTTGCCTATTGAGTGTATTTTGTTTTTAGAAATCATTTTGTCACTAAATAGAAGCCAAAAGTGTCAAAAAAGCATTTTGGTTGAAATTCTGACTGTTTTCACTTTTCAACTTGAAATGTGACCAAAAAACAACACTTTTTTGAACTATAAATGAGATCTTTGCCTTTTGAGTGCATTTTGTATTTAAAAATCATTTTGTGACTAAAAAGAGCCAAAAGTGTCAAAAAAGCATTTTGGTTGAAATTCTGACTGTTTTGACTATTCAACTTGAAATGTGACCAAAAAACAACACTTTTTTGAACTACAAATGAGATCTTTGCCTTTTGAGTGCATTTTGTATTTAAAAATCATTTTGACACTAAAAAGAGCCAAAAGTGTCAAAAAAGCATTTTGGTTGAAATTCTGACTGTTTTGACTATTCAACTTGAAATGTGACCAAAGAAACAATACTTTTTTGAACTACAAATGAGATCTTTGCCTATTGAGTGTATTTTGTTTTTAGAAATCATTTTGTCACTAAATAGAAGCCAAAAGTGTCAAAAAAGCATTTTGACTCAAATTATGACTGTTTTGACTTTTCAACTTGAAATGTGACCAAAAAACAACACTTTTTTGAACTATAAATGAGATCTTTGCCTTTTGAGTGCATTTTGTATTTAAAAATCATTTTGTCACTAAAAAGAGCCAAAAGTGTCAAAAAAGCATTTTGGTTGAAATTCTGACTGTTTTCGCTTTGCAACTTGAAATGTGACCAAGACACCACACTTTTTTGAACTACGAATGACATCTTTGCATTTTGAGTGCATTTTGTATTTAAAAATCATTTTGTCACTAAATAGAAGCCAAAAGTGTCAAAGAAGCATTTTGACTCAAATTCTGACTGTTTTCACATTGCAACTTGAAATGTGACCAAAAAACAACACTTTTTTGAACTACAAATGAGATCTTTGCCTTTTGAGTGCATTTTGTATTTAAAAATCATTTTGTCACTAAAAAGAGCCAAAAGTGTCAAAAAAGCATTTTGGTTGAAATTCTGACTGTTTTCACTTTGCAACTTGAAATGTGAGCAAAAAACAACACTTTTTTGAACTACAAATGACATCTTTGCCTATTGAGTGTATTTTGTTTTTAGAAATCATTTTGTCACTAAATAGAAGCCAAAAGAGTCAAAAAAGCATTTTGACTCAAATTCTGACTGTTTTCACTTTGCAACTTGAAATGTGACAAAAAACAACACTTTTCTGAACT
The DNA here is from genome assembly GCF_053564925.1 of Oryzias latipes. Lineage (NCBI taxonomy): Eukaryota > Metazoa > Chordata > Actinopteri > Beloniformes > Adrianichthyidae > Oryzias > Oryzias latipes. The sequence continues at coordinate 15,346,559 of NC_136254.1, forward strand.
ACAAATGAGATCTTTGCCTTTTGAGTCTATTTTGTATTTAAAAATCATTTTGTCACTAAAAAGAGCCAAACGTGTCAAAAAAGCATTTTGACTGAAATTATGACTGTTTTGACTTTTCAACTTGAAATGTGACAAAAAAACAACACTTTTTTGAACTACAAATGACATATTTGCCTTTTGAGTGCATTTTGTATTTAAAAATCATTTTGTCACTAAATAGAAGCCAAAAGTGTCAAAAAAGCATTTTGACTCAAATTATGACTGTTTTGACTTTTGAAATGTGACCAAGACACCACACTTTTTTGAACTACAAATGAGATCTTTGCCTTTTGAGTGCATTTTGTATTTAAAAATCATTTTGACACTAAAAAGAGCCAAAAGTGTCAAAAAAGCATTTTGGTTGAAATTCTGACTGTTTTCACTTTGCAACTTGAAATGTGACCAAAAAACAACACTTTTTTGAACTACAAATGAGATCTTTGCCTATTGAGTGTATTTTGTTTTTAGAAATCATTTTGTCACTAAATAGAAGCCAAAAGTGTCAAAAAAGCATTTTGACTCAAATTATGACTGTTTTGACTATTCATCTTGAAATGTGACCAAAAAACAACACTTTTTTGAACTACAAATGAGATCTTTGCCTTTTGAGTGCATTTTGTATTTAAAAATCATTTTGTCACTAAAAAGAGCCAAAAGTGTCAAAAAAGCATTTTGGTTGAAATTCTGACTGTTTTGACTATTCAACTTGAAATGTGACCAAAGAAACAATATTTTTTTGAACTACAAATGAGATCTTTGCCTATTGAGTGTATTTTGTTTTCAGAAATCATTTTGTCACTAAATAGAAGCCAAAAGTGTCAAAAAAGCATTTTGGTTGAAATTCTGACTGTTTTCACTTTTCAACTTGAAATGTGACCAAAAAACAACACTTTTTTGAACTATAAATGAGATCTTTGCCTTTTGAGTGCATTTTGTATTTAAAAATCATTTTGTGACTAAAAAGAGCCAAAAGTGTCAAAAAAGCATTTTGGTTGAAATTCTGACTGTTTTGACTATTCAACTTGAAATGTGACCAAAAAACAACACTTTTTTGAACTAAAAATGAGATCTTTGCCTTTTGAGTGCATTTTGTATTTAAAAATCATTTTGTCACTAAAAAAAGCCAAACGTGTCAAAAAAGCATTTTGACTGAAATTATGACTGTTTTGACTTTTCAACTTGAAATGTGACAAAAAAACAACACTTTTTTGAACTACAAATGACATATTTGCCTTTTGAGTGCATTTTGTATTTAAAAATCATTTTGTCACTAAATAGAAGCCAAAAGTGTCAAAAAAGCATTTTGACTCAAATTCTGACTGTTTTGACTATTCAACTTGAAATGTGACCAAAAAACAACACTTTTTTGAACTACAAATGAGATCTTTGGCTTTTGAGTCCATTTTGTATTTAAAAATCATTTTGTCACTAAAAAGAGCCAAAAGTGTCAAAAAAGCATTTTGAATCAAATTCTGACTGTTTTGACTATTCAACTTGAAATGTGACCAAAACACAACACTTTTTTGAACTTCAAAAGACATCTTTGCCTTTTGAGTGCATTTTGTATTTAAAAATCATTTTGTCACTAAAAAGAGCCAAAAGTGTCAAAAAAGCATTTTGGTTGAAATTCTGACTGTTTTCGCTTTGCAACTTGAAATGTGACCAAGACACCACACTTTTTTGAACTACGAATGACATCTTTGCATTTTGAGTGCATTTTGTATTTAAAAATCATTTTGTCACTAAATAGAAGCCAAAAGTGTCAAAGAAGCATTTTGAATCAAATTATGACTGTTTTGACTTTTCAACTTGAAATGTGACCAAAAAACAACACTTTTTTGAACTACAAATGAGATCTTTGCCTTTTGAGTGCATTTTGTATTTAAAAATCATTTTGTCACCAAAAAGAGCCAAAAGTGTCAAAAAAGCATTTTGGTTGAAATTCTGACTGTTTTCACTTTTCAACTTGAAATGTGACCAAGACACCACACTTTTTTGAACTACAAATGAGATCTTTGCCTTTTGAGTGCATTTTGTATTTAAAAATCATTTTGTCACTAAAAAGAGCCAAAAGTGTCAAAAAAGCATTTTGGTTGAAATTCTGACTGTTTTGACTATTCAACTTGAAATGTGACCAAAGAAACAATACTTTTTTGAACTACAAATGAGATCTTTGCCTATTGAGTGTATTTTGTTTTTAGAAATCATTTTGTCACTAAATAGAAGCCAAAAGTGTCAAAAAAGCATTTTGGTTGAAATTCTAACTGTTTTCACTTTTCAACTTGAAATGTGACCAAAAAACAACACTTTTTTGAACTATAAATGAGATCTTTGCCTTTTGAGTGCATTTTGTATTTAAAAATCATTTTGTGACTAAAAAGAGCCAAAAGTGTCAAAAAAGCATTTTGGTTAAAATTCTGACTGTTTTGACTATTCAACTTGAAATGTGACCAAAAAACAACACTTTTTTGAACTACAAATAAGATCTTTGCCTATTGAGTGTATTTTGTTTTTAGAAATCATTTTGTCACTAAATAGAAGCCAAAAGTGTCAAAAAAGCATTTTGACTCAAATTCTGACTGTTTTCACTTTGCAACTTAAAATGTGACCAAAAAACAACACTTTTTTGAACTACAAATGAGATCTTTGCCTATTGAGTGTATTTTGTTTTTAGAAATCATTTTGTCACTAAATAGAAGCCAAAAGTGTCAAAAAAGCATTTTGACTCAAATTATGACTGTTTTGACTATTCAACTTGAAATGTGACCAAGACACCACACTTTTTTGAACTACAAATGAGATCTTTGCCTTTTGAGTGCATTTTGTATTTAAAAATCATTTTGTCACTAAAAAGAGCCAAAAGTGTCAAAAAAGCATTTTGGTTGAAATTCTGACTGTTTTGACTATTCAACTTGAAATGTGACCAAAGAAACAATATTTTTTTGAACTACAAATGAGATCGTTGCCTATTGAGTGTATTTTGTTTTTAGAAATCATTTTGTCACTAAATAGAAGCCAAAAGTGTCAAAAAAGCATTTTGGTTGAAATTCTGACTGTTTTCACTTTTCAACTTGAAATGTGACCAAAAAACAACACTTTTTTGAACTATAAATGAGATCTTTGCCTTTTGAGTGCATTTTGTATTTAAAAATCATTTTGTGACTAAAAAGAGCCAAAAGTGTCAAAAAAGCATTTTGGTTGAAATTCTGACTGTTTTGACTATTCAACTTGAAATGTGACCAAAAAACAACACTTTTTTGAACTACAAATGAGATCTTTGCCTTTTGAGTGCATTTTGTATTTAAAAATCATTTTGACACTAAAAAGAGCCAAAAGTGTCAAAAAAGCATTTTGGTTGAAATTCTGACTGTTTTGACTATTCAACTTGAAATGTGACCAAAAAACAACATTTTTTTGAACTAAAAATGAGATCTTTGCCTTTTGAGTGCATTTTGTATTTAAAAATCATTTTGTGACTAAAAAGAAGCCAAAAGTGTCAAAAAAGCATTTTGGTTGAAATTCTGACTGTTTTGACTATTCAACTTGAAATGTGACCAAAAAACAACACTTTTTTGAACTTCAAATGAGATCAATGCCTTTTGAGTGCATTTTGTATTTAAAAATCATTTTGTGACTAAAAAGAGCCAAAAGTGTCAAAAAAGCATTTTGGTTGAAATTCTGACTGTTTTGACTATTCAACTTGAAAAATGACCAAAAAACAACACTTTTTTGAACTACAAATGAGATCTTTGCCTTTTGAGTGCATTTTGTATTCAAAAATCATTTTGACACTAAAAAGAGCCAAAAGTGTCAAAAAAGCATTTTGGTTGAAATTCTGACTGTTTTGACTATTCAACTTGAAATGTGACCAAAAAACAACACTTTTTTGAACTAAAAATGAGATCTTTGCCTTTTGAGTGCATTTTGTATTTAAAAATCATTTTGTCACTAAAAAGAGCCAAACGTGTCAAAAAAGCATTTTGACTGAAATTATGACTGTTTTGACTTTTCAACTTGAAATGTGACAAAAAAACAACACTTTTTTGAACTACAAATGACATATTTGCCTTTTGAGTGCATTTTGTATTTAAAAATCATTTTGTCACTAAATAGAAGCCAAAAGTGTCAAAAAAGCATTTTGACTCAAATTATGACTGTTTTGACTTTTCAACTTGAAATGTGACCAAAAAACAACACTTTTTTGAACTACAAATGAGATCATTGCCTTTTGAGTGCATTTTGTATTTAAAAATCATTTTGTCACTAAATAGAAGCCAAAAGTGTCAAAAAAGCATTTTGACTCAAATTATGACTGTTTTCACTTTTCAACTTGAAATGTGACCAAAAAACAACACTTTTTTGAACTATAAATGAGATCTTTGGCTTTTGAGTGCATTTTGTATTTAAAAATCATTTTGTGACTAAAAAGAGCCAAAAGTGTCAAAAAAGCATTTTGGTTGAAATTCTGACTGTTTTGACTATTCAACTTGAAATGTGACCAAAAAACAACACTTTTTTGAACTTCAAATGAGATCAATGCCTTTTGAGTGCATTTTGTATTTAAAAATCATTTTGTCACTAAATAGAAGCCAAAAGTGTCAAAAAAGCATTTTGACTCAAATTATGACTGTTTTGACTTTTCAACTTGAAATGTGACCAAGACACCACACTTTTTTGAACTACAAATGAGATCTTTGCCTTTTGAGTGCATTTTGTATTTAAAAATCATTTTGACACTAAAAAGAGCCAAAAGTGTCAAAAAAGCATTTTGGTTGAAATTCTGACTGTTTTCACTTTGCAACTTGAAATGTGACCAAAAAACAACACTTTTTTGAACTACAAATGAGATCTTTGCCTATTGAGTGTATTTTGTTTTTAGAAATCATTTTGTCACTAAATAGAAGCCAAAAGTGTCAAAAAAGCATTTTGACTCAAATTATGACTGTTTTGACTATTCAACTTGAAATGTGACCAAGACACCACACTTTTTTGAACTACGAATGACATCTTTGCATTTTGAGTGCATTTTGTATTTAAAAATCATTTTGTCACTAAATAGAAGCCAAAAGTGTCAAAAAAGCATTTTGACTGAAATTATGACTGTTTTGACTTTTCAACTTGAAATGTGACAAAAAAACAACACTTTTTTGAACTACAAATGACATATTTGCCTTTTGAGTGCATTTTGTATTTAAAAATCATTTTGTCACTAAATAGAAGCCAAAAGTGTCAAAAAAGCATTTTGACTCAAATTATGACTGTTTTGACTTTTCAACTTGAAATGTGACCAAGACACCACACTTTTTTGAACTACAAATGAGATCTTTGCCTTTTGAGTGCATTTTGTATTTAAAAATCATTTTGACACTAAAAAGAGCCAAAAGTGTCAAAAGAGCATTTTGGTTGAAATTCTGACTGTTTTCACTTTGCAACTTGAAATGTGACCAAAAAACAACACTTTTTTGAACTACAAATGAGATCTTTGCCTTTTGAGTGCATTTTGTATTTAAAAATCATTTTGACACTAAAAAGAGCCAAAAGTGTCAAAAAAGCATTTTGGTTGAAATTCTGACTGTTTTCGCTTTGCAACTTGAAATGTGACCAAGACACCACACTTTTTTGAACTACGAATGACATCTTTGCATTTTGAGTGCATTTTGTTTTTAGAAATCATTTTGTCACTAAATAGAAGCCAAAAGAGTCAAAAAAGCATTTTGACTCAAATTCTGACTGTTTTCACTTTGCACTTGAAATGTGACAAAAAACAACACTTTTCTGAACTACAAATGAGATCTTTGCCTTTTGAGTCTATTTTGTATTTAAAAATCATTTTGTCACTAAAAAGAGCCAAACGTGTCGAAAAAACGATTTTGACTGAAATTATGACTGTTTTGACTTTTCAACTTGAAATGTGACCAAGACACCACACTTTTTTGAACTACAAATGAGATCTTTGCCTTTTGAGTGCATTTTGTATTTAAAAATCATTTTGTCACTAAATAGAAGCCAAAAGTGTCAAAAAAGCATTTTGACTCAAATTATGACTGTTTTGACTTTTCAACTTGAAATGTGACCAAGACACCACACTTTTTTGAACTACAAATGAGATCTTTGCCTTTTGAGTGCATTTTGTATTTAAAAATCATTTTGACACTAAAAAGAGCCAAAAGTGTCAAAAAAGCATTTTGGTTGAAATTCTGACTGTTTTCACTTTGCAACTTGAAATGTGACCAAAAAACAACACTTTTTTGAACTACAAATGAGATCTTTGCCTATTGAGTGTATTTTGTTTTTAGAAATCATTTTGTCACTAAATAGAAGCCAAAAGTGTCAAAAAAGCATTTTGACTCAAATTATGACTGTTTTGACTATTCAACTTGAAATGTGACCAAGACACCACACTTTTTTGAACTACAAATGAGATCTTTGCCTTTTGAGTGCATTTTGTATTTAAAAATCATTTTGTCACTAAAAAGAGCCAAAAGTGTCAAAAAAGCATTTTGGTTGAAATTCTGACTGTTTTGACTATTCAACTTGAAATGTGACCAAAGAAACAATATTTTTTTGAACTACAAATGAGATCGTTGCCTATTGAGTGTATTTTGTTTTTAGAAATCATTTTGTCACTAAATAGAAGCCAAAAGTGTCAAAAAAGCATTTTGGTTGAAATTCTGACTGTTTTCACTTTTCAACTTGAAATGTGACCAAAAAACAACACTTTTTTGAACTATAAATGAGATCTTTGGCTTTTGAGTGCATTTTGTATTTAAAAATCATTTTGTGACTAAAAAGAGCCAAAAGTGTCAAAAAAGCATTTTGGTTGAAATTCTGACTGTTTTGACTATTCAACTTGAAAAATGACCAAAAAACAACACTTTTTTGAACTACAAATGAGATCTTTGCCTTTTGAGTGCATTTTGTATTCAAAAATCATTTTGACACTAAAAAGAGCCAAAAGTGTCAAAAAAGCATTTTGGTTGAAATTCTGACTGTTTTGACTATTCAACTTGAAATGTGACCAAAAAACAACACTTTTTTGGACTAAAAATGAGATCTTTGCCTTTTGAGTGCATTTTGTATTTAAAAATCATTTTGTCACTAAAAAGAGCCAAACGTGTCAAAAAAGCATTTTGACTGAAATTATGACTGTTTTGACTTTTCAACTTGAAATGTGACAAAAAAACAACACTTTTTTGAACTACAAATGACATATTTGCCTTTTGAGTGCATTTTGTATTTAAAAATCATTTTGTCACTAAATAGAAGCCAAAAGTGTCAAAAAAGCATTTTGACTCAAATTATGACTGTTTTGACTTTTCAACTTGAAATGTGACCAAGACACCACACTTTTTTGAACTACAAATGAGATCTTTGCCTTTTGAGTGCATTTTGTATTTAAAAATCATTTTGACACTAAAAAGAGCCAAAAGTGTCAAAAAAGCATTTTGGCTGAAATTCTGACTGTTTTGACTATTCAACTTGAAATGTGACCAAAGAAACAATACTTTTTTGAACTACAAATGAGATCTTTGCCTATTGAGTGTATTTTGTTTTTAGAAATCATTTTGTCACTAAATAGAAGCCAAAAGTGTCAAAAAAGCATTTTGACTCAAATTATGACTGTTTTGACTTTTCAACTTGAAATGTGACCAAAAAACAACACTTTTTTGAACTATAAATGAGATCTTTGCCTTTTGAGTGCATTTTGTATTTAAAAATCATTTTGTGACTAAAAAGAGCCAAAAGTGTCAAAAAAGCATTTTGGTTGAAATTCTGACTGTTTTGACTATTCAACTTGAAATGTGACCAAAAAACAACACTTTTTTGAACTACAAATGAGATCATTGCCTTTTGAGTGCATTTTGTATTTAAAAATCATTTTGTCACTAAATAGAAGCCAAAAGTGTCAAAAAAGCATTTTGACTCAAATTATGACTGTTTTGACTATTCAACTTGAAATGTGACCAAAAAACAACACTTTTTTGAACTATAAATGAGATCTTTGCCTTTTGAGTGCATTTTGTATTTAAAAATCATTTTGTCACTAAAAAGAGCCAAAAGTGTCAAAAAAGCATTTTGGTTGAAATTCTGACTGTTTTGACTATTCAACTTGAAATGTGACCAAAGAAACAATACTTTTTTGAACTACAAATGAGATCTTTGCCTATTGAGTGTATTTTGTTTTTAGAAATCATTTTGTCACTAAATAGAAGCCAAAAGAGTCAAAAAAGCATTTTGGTTGAAATTCTGACTGTTTTCACTTTTCAACTTGAAATGTGACCAAAAAACAACACTTTTTTGAACTATAAATGAGATCTTTGCCTTTTGAGTGCATTTTGTATTTAAAAATCATTTTGTGACTAAAAAGAGCCAAAAGTGTCAAAAAAGCATTTTTGTTGAAATTCTGACTGTTTTGACTATTCAACTTGAAATGTGACCAAAAAACAACACTTTTTTGAACTACAAATGAGATCATTGCCTTTTGAGTGCATTTTGTATTTAAAAATCATTTTGTCACTAAAAAGAAGCCAAAAGTGTCAAAAAAGCATTTTGACTCAAATTATGACTGTTTTGACTATTCAACTTGAAATGTGACCAAAAAACAACACTTTTTTGAACTACAAATGAGATCTTTGCCTTTTGAGTGCATTTTGTATTTAAAAATCATTTTGTCACTAAAAAGAGCCAAAAGTGTCAAAAAAGCATTTTGGTTGAAATTCTGACTGTTTTGACTATTCAACTTGAAATGTGACCAAAGAAACAATACTTTTTTGAACTACAAATGAGATCTTTGCCTATTGAGTGTATTTTGTTTTTAGAAATCATTTTGTCACTAAATAGAAGCCAAAAGTGTCAAAAAAGCATTTTGACTCAAATTATGACTGTTTTGACTTTTCAACTTGAAATGTGACCAAAAAACAACACTTTTTTGAACTATAAATGAGATCTTTGCCTTTTGAGTGCATTTTGTATTTAAAAATCATTTTGTGACTAAAAAGAGCTAAAAGTGTCAAAAAAGCATTTTGGTTGAAATTCTGACTGTTTTGACTATTCAACTTGAAATGTGACCAAAAAACAACACTTTTTTGAACTACAAATGAGATCATTGCCTTTTGAGTGCATTTTGTATTTAAAAATCATTTTGTCACTAAAAAGAGCCAAAAGTGTCAAAAAAGCATTTTGACTCAAATTCTGACTTTTTTGATTATTCAACTTGAAATGTGACCAAAAAACAACACTTTTTTGAACTACAAATGAGATCTTTGCCTTTTGAGTGCATTTTGTATTTAAAAATCATTTTGTCACTAAAAAGAGCCAAAAGTGTCAAAAAAGCATTTTGACTCAAATTCTGACTGTTTTCACTTTGCAACTTGAAATGTGAGCAAAAAACAACACTTTTTTGAACTACAAATGACATCTTTAACTATTGAGTGTATTTTGTTTTTAGAAATCATTTTGTCACTAAATAGAAGCCAAAAGAGTCAAAAAAGCATTTTGACTCAAATTCTGACTGTTTTCACTTTGCAACTTGAAATGTGACCAAAAAACAACACTTTTTTGAACTACAAATGAAATCTATGCCTTTTGAGTGCATTTTGTATTTAAAAATCATTTTGTCACTAAAAAGAGCCAAAAGTGTCAAAAAAGCATTTTTGTTGAAATTCTGACTGTTTTGACTATTCAACTTGAAATAAGACCAAAGAAACAATACTTTTTTGAACTACAAATGAGATCTTTGCCTATTGAGTGTATTTTGTTTTTAGAAATCATTTTGTCACTAAATAGAAGCCAAAAGAGTCAAAAAAGCATTTTGGTTGAAATTCTGACTGTTTTCACTTTTCAACTTGAAATGTGACCAAAAAACAACACTTTTTTGAACTATAAATGAGATCTTTGCCTTTTGAGTGCATTTTGTATTTAAAAATCATTTTGTGACTAAAAAGAGCCAAAAGTGTCAAAAAAGCATTTTTGTTGAAATTCTGACTGTTTTGACTATTCAACTTGAAATGTGACCAAAAAACAACACTTTTTTGAACTACAAATGAGATCATTGCCTTTTGAGTGCATTTTGTATTTAAAAATCATTTTGTCACTAAAAAGAAGCCAAAAGTGTCAAAAAAGCATTTTGACTCAAATTATGACTGTTTTGACTATTCAACTTGAAATGTGACCAAAAAACAACACTTTTTTGAACTACAAATGAGATCTTTGCCTTTTGAGTGCATTTTGTATTTAAAAATCATTTTGTCACTAAAAAGAGCCAAAAGTGTCAAAAAAGCATTTTGGTTGAAATTCTGACTGTTTTGACTATTCAACTTGAAATGTGACCAAAGAAACAATACTTTTTTGAACTACAAATGAGATCTTTGCCTATTGAGTGTATTTTGTTTTTAGAAATCATTTTGTCACTAAATAGAAGCCAAAAGTGTCAAAAAAGCATTTTGACTCAAATTATGACTGTTTTGACTTTTCAACTTGAAATGTGACCAAAAAACAACACTTTTTTGAACTATAAATGAGATCTTTGCCTTTTGAGTGCATTTTGTATTTAAAAATCATTTTGTGACTAAAAAGAGCTAAAAGTGTCAAAAAAGCATTTTGGTTGAAATTCTGACTGTTTTGACTATTCAACTTGAAATGTGACCAAAAAACAACACTTTTTTGAACTACAAATGAGATCATTGCCTTTTGAGTGCATTTTGTATTTAAAAATCATTTTGTCACTAAAAAGAGCCAAAAGTGTCAAAAAAGCATTTTGACTCAAATTCTGACTTTTTTGATTATTCAACTTGAAATGTGACCAAAAAACAACACTTTTTTGAACTACAAATGAGATCTTTGCCTTTTGAGTGCATTTTGTATTTAAAAATCATTTTGTCACTAAAAAGAGCCAAAAGTGTCAAAAAAGCATTTTGACTCAAATTCTGACTGTTTTCACTTTGCAACTTGAAATGTGAGCAAAAAACAACACTTTTTTGAACTACAAATGACATCTTTAACTATTGAGTGTATTTTGTTTTTAGAAATCATTTTGTCACTAAATAGAAGCCAAAAGAGTCAAAAAAGCATTTTGACTCAAATTCTGACTGTTTTCACTTTGCAACTTGAAATGTGACCAAAAAACAACACTTTTTTGAACTACAAATGAAATCTATGCCTTTTGAGTGCATTTTGTATTTAAAAATCATTTTGTCACTAAAAAGAGCCAAAAGTGTCAAAAAAGCATTTTGGTTGAAATTCTGACTGTTTTGACTATTCAACTTGAAATGTGACCAAAAAACAACACTTTTTTGAACTACAAATGAGATCTTTGCCTTTTGAGTGCATTTTGTATTTAAAAATCATTTTGACACTAAAAAGAGCCAAAAGTGTCAAAAAAGCATTTTGGTTGAAATTCTGACTGTTTTGACTATTCAACTTGAAATGTGACCAAAGAAACAATACTTTTTTGAACTACAAATGAGATCTTTGCCTATTGAGTGTATTTTGTTTTTAGAAATCATTTTGTCACTAAATAGAAGCCAAAAGTGTCAAAAAAGCATTTTGACTCAAATTATGACTGTTTTGACTTTTCAACTTGAAATGTGACCAAAAAACAACACTTTTTTGAACTATAAATGAGATCTTTGCCTTTTGAGTGCATTTTGTATTTAAAAATCATTTTGTGACTAAAAAGAGCCAAAAGTGTCAAAAAAGCATTTTGGTTGAAATTCTGACTGTTTTGACTATTCAACTTGAAATGTGACCAAAAAACAACACTTTTTTGAACTACAAATGAGATCATTGCCTTTTGAGTGCATTTTGTATTTAAAAATCATTTTGTCACTAAATAGAAGCCAAAAGTGTCAAAAAAGCATTTTGACTCAAATTATGACTGTTTTGACTTTTCAACTTGAAATGTGACCAAGACACCACACTTTTTTGAACTACAAATGAGATCTTTGCCTTTTGAGTGCATTTTGTATTTAAAAATAATTTTGACACTAAAAAGAGCCAAAAGTGTCAAAAAAGAATTTTGGTTGAAATTCTGACTGTTTTCACTTTGCAACTTGAAATGTGACCAAAAAACAACACTTTTTTGAACTACAAATGAGATCTTTGCCTATTGAGTGTATTTTGTTTTTAGAAATCATTTTGTCACTAAATAGAAGCCAAAAGTGTCAAAAAAGCATTTTGACTCAAATTATGACTGTTTTGACTATTCAACTTGAAATGTGACCAAGACACCACACTTTTTTGAACTACGAATGACATCTTTGCATTTTGAGTGCATTTTGTATTTAAAAATCATTTTGTCACTAAATAGAAGCCAAAAGTGTCAAAAAAGCATTTTGACTGAAATTATGACTGTTTTGACTTTTCAACTTGAAATGTGACAAAAAAACAACACTTTTTTGAACTACAAATGACATATTTGCCTTTTGAGTGCATTTTGTATTTAAAAATCATTTTGTCACTAAATAGAAGCCAAAAGTGTCAAAAAAGCATTTTGACTCAAATTATGACTGTTTTGACTTTTCAACTTGAAATGTGACCAAGACACCACACTTTTTTGAACTACAAATGAGATCTTTGCCTTTTGAGTGCATTTTGTATTTAAAAATCATTTTGACACTAAAAAGAGCCAAAAGTGTCAAAAAAGCATTTTGGTTGAAATTCTGACTGTTTTCACTTTGCAACTTGAAATGTGACCAAAAAACAACACTTTTTTGAACTACAAATGAGATCTTTGCCTTTTGAGTGCATTTTGTATTTAAAAATCATTTTGACACTAAAAAGAGCCAAAAGTGTCAAAAAAGCATTTTGGTTGAAATTCTGACTGTTTTCGCTTTGCAACTTGAAATGTGACCAAGACACCACACTTTTTTGAACTACGAATGACATCTTTGCATTTTGAGTGCATTTTGTTTTTAGAAATCATTTTGTCACTAAATAGAAGCCAAAAGAGTCAAAAAAGCATTTTGACTCAAATTCTGACTGTTTTCACTTTGCACTTGAAATGTGACAAAAAACAACACTTTTCTGAACTACAAATGAGATCTTTGCCTTTTGAGTCTATTTTGTATTTAAAAATCATTTTGTCACTAAAAAGAGCCAAACGTGTCGAAAAAACGATTTTGACTGAAATTATGACTGTTTTGACCTCTTAACTTGAAATGTGACAAAAAAACAACACTTTTTTGAACTACAAATGACATATTTGCCTTTTGAGTGCATTTTGTATTTAAAAATCATTTTGTCACTAAATAGAAGCCAAAAGTGTCAAAAAAGCATTTTGACTCAAATTATGACTGTTTTGACTTTTCAACTTGAAATGTGACCAAGACACCACACTTTTTTGAACTACAAATGAGATCTTTGCCTTTTGAGTGCATTTTGTATTTAAAAATCATTTTGACACTAAAAAGAGCCAAAAGTGTCAAAAAAGCATTTTGGTTGAAATTCTGACTGTTTTCACTTTGCAACTTGAAATGTGACCAAAAAACAACACTTTTTTGAACTACAAATGAGATCTTTGCCTATTGAGTGTATTTTGTTTTTAGAAATCATTTTGTCACTAAATAGAAGCCAAAAGTGTCAAAAAAGCATTTTGACTCAAATTATGACTGTTTTGACTATTCAACTTGAAATGTGACCAAGACACCACACTTTTTTGAACTACAAATGAGATCTTTGCCTTTTGAGTGCATTTTGTATATTAAAAATCATTTTGTCACTAAAAAGAGCCAAAAGTGTCAAAAAAGCATTTTGGTTGAAATTCTGACTGTTTTGACTATTCAACTTGAAATGTGACCAAAGAAACAATATTTTTTTGAACTACAAATGAGATCGTTGCCTATTGAGTGTATTTTGTTTTTAGAAATCATTTTGTCACTAAATAGAAGCCAAAAGTGTCAAAAAAGCATTTTGGTTGAAATTCTGACTGTTTTCACTTTTCAACTTGAAATGTGACCAAAAAACAACACTTTTTTGAACTATAAATGAGATCTTTGGCTTTTGAGTGCATTTTGTATTTAAAAATCATTTTGTGACTAAAAAGAGCCAAAAGTGTCAAAAAAGCATTTTGGTTGAAATTCTGACTGTTTTGACTATTCAACTTGAAAAATGACCAAAAAACAACACTTTTTTGAACTACAAATGAGATCTTTGCCTTTTGAGTGCATTTTGTATTCAAAAATCATTTTGACACTAAAAAGAGCCAAAAGTGTCAAAAAAGCATTTTGGTTGAAATTCTGACTGTTTTGACTATTCAACTTGAAATGTGACCAAAAAACAACACTTTTTTGAACTAAAAATGAGATCTTTGCCTTTTGAGTGCATTTTGTATTTAAAAATCATTTTGTCACTAAAAAGAGCCAAACGTGTCAAAAAAGCATTTTGACTGAAATTATGACTGTTTTGACTTTTCAACTTGAAATGTGACAAAAAAACAACACTTTTTTGAACTACAAATGACATATTTGCCTTTTGAGTGCATTTTGTATTTAAAAATCATTTTGTCACTAAATAGAAGCCAAAAGTGTCAAAAAAGCATTTTGACTCAAATTATGACTGTTTTGACTTTTCAACTTGAAATGTGACCAAGACACCACACTTTTTTGAACTACAAATGAGATCTTTGCCTTTTGAGTGCATTTTGTATTTAAAAATCATTTTGACACTAAAAAGAGCCAAAAGTGTCAAAAAAGCATTTTGGCTGAAATTCTGACTGTTTTGACTATTCAACTTGAAATGTGACCAAAGAAACAATACTTTTTTGAACTACAAATGAGATCTTTGCCTATTGAGTGTATTTTGTTTTTAGAAATCATTTTGTCACTAAATAGAAGCCAAAAGTGTCAAAAAAGCATTTTGACTCAAATTATGACTGTTTTGACTTTTCAACTTGAAATGTGACCAAAAAACAACACTTTTTTGAACTATAAATGAGATCTTTGCCTTTTGAGTGCATTTTGTATTTAAAAATCATTTTGTGACTAAAAAGAGCCAAAAGTGTCAAAAAAGCATTTTGGTTGAAATTCTGACTGTTTTGACTATTCAACTTGAAATGTGACCAAAAAACAACACTTTTTTGAACTACAAATGAGATCATTGCCTTTTGAGTGCATTTTGTATTTAAAAATCATTTTGTCACTAAATAGAAGCCAAAAGTGTCAAAAAAGCATTTTGACTCAAATTATGACTGTTTTGACTATTCAACTTGAAATGTGACCAAAAAACAACACTTTTTTGAACTATAAATGAGATCTTTGCCTTTTGAGTGCATTTTGTATTTAAAAATCATTTTGTCACTAAAAAGAGCCAAAAGTGTCAAAAAAGCATTTTGGTTGAAATTCTGACTGTTTTGACTATTCAACTTGAAATAAGACCAAAGAAACAATACTTTTTTGAACTACAAATGAGATCTTTGCCTATTGAGTGTATTTTGTTTTTAGAAATCATTTTGTCACTAAATAGAAGCCAAAAGAGTCAAAAAAGCATTTTGGTTGAAATTCTGACTGTTTTCACTTTTCAACTTGAAATGTGACCAAAAAACAACACTTTTTTGAACTATAAATGAGATCTTTGCCTTTTGAGTGCATTTTGTATTTAAAAATCATTTTGTGACTAAAAAGAGCCAAAAGTGTCAAAAAAGCATTTTTGTTGAAATTCTGACTGTTTTGACTATTCAACTTGAAATGTGACCAAAAAACAACACTTTTTTGAACTACAAATGAGATCATTGCCTTTTGAGTGCATTTTGTATTTAAAAATCATTTTGACACTAAAAAGAAGCCAAAAGTGTCAAAAAAGCATTTTGACTCAAATTATGACTGTTTTGACTATTCAACTTGAAATGTGACCAAAAAACAACACTTTTTTGAACTACAAATGAGATCTTTGCCTTTTGAGTGCATTTTGTATTTAAAAATCATTTTGTCACTAAAAAGAGCCAAAAGTGTCAAAAAAGCATTTTGGTTGAAATTCTGACTGTTTTGACTATTCAACTTGAAATGTGACCAAAGAAACAATACTTTTTTGAACTACAAATGAGATCTTTGCCTATTGAGTGTATTTTGTTTTTAGAAATCATTTTGTCACTAAATAGAAGCCAAAAGTGTCAAAAAAGCATTTTGACTCAAATTATGACTGTTTTGACTTTTCAACTTGAAATGTGACCAAAAAACAACACTTTTTTGAACTATAAATGAGATCTTTGCCTTTTGAGTGCATTTTGTATTTAAAAATCATTTTGTGACTAAAAAGAGCTAAAAGTGTCAAAAAAGCATTTTGGTTGAAATTCTGACTGTTTTGACTATTCAACTTGAAATGTGACCAAAAAACAACACTTTTTTGAACTACAAATGAGATCATTGCCTTTTGAGTGCATTTTGTATTTAAAAATCATTTTGTCACTAAAAAGAGCCAAAAGTGTCAAAAAAGCATTTTGACTCAAATTCTGACTTTTTTGATTATTCAACTTGAAATGTGACCAAAAAACAACACTTTTTTGAACTACAAATGAGATCTTTGCCTTTTGAGTGCATTTTGTATTTAAAAATCATTTTGTCACTAAAAAGAGCCAAAAGTGTCAAAAAAGCATTTTGACTCAAATTCTGACTGTTTTCACTTTGCAACTTGAAATGTGAGCAAAAAACAACACTTTTTTGAACTACAAATGACATCTTTGCCTATTGAGTGTATTTTGTTTTTAGAAATCATTTTGTCACTAAATAGAAGCCAAAAGAGTCAAAAAAGCATTTTGACTCAAATTCTGACTGTTTTCACTTTGCAACTTGAAATGTGACCAAAAAACAACACTTTTTTGAACTACAAATGAAATCTATGCCTTTTGAGTGCATTTTGTATTTAAAAATCATTTTGTCACTAAAAAGAGCCAAAAGTGTCAAAAAAGCATTTTGGTTGAAATTCTGACTGTTTTGACTATTCAACTTGAAATGTGACCAAAAAACAACACTTTTTTGAACTACAAATGAGATCTTTGCCTTTTGAGTGCATTTTGTATTTAAAAATCATTTTGACACTAAAAAGAGCCAAAAGTGTCAAAAAAGCATTTTGGTTGAAATTCTGACTGTTTTGACTATTCAACTTGAAATGTGACCAAAGAAACAATACTTTTTTGAACTACAAATGAGATCTTTGCCTATTGAGTGTATTTTGTTTTTAGAAATCATTTTGTCACTAAATAGAAGCCAAAAGTGTCAAAAAAGCATTTTGACTCAAATTATGACTGTTTTGACTTTTCAACTTGAAATGTGACCAAAAAACAACACTTTTTTGAACTATAAATGAGATCTTTGCCTTTTGAGTGCATTTTGTATTTAAAAATCATTTTGTGACTAAAAAGAGCCAAAAGTGTCAAAAAAGCATTTTGGTTGAAATTCTGACTGTTTTGACTATTCAACTTGAAATGTGACCAAAAAACAACACTTTTTTGAACTACAAATGAGATCATTGCCTTTTGAGTGCATTTTGTATTTAAAAATCATTTTGTCACTAAATAGAAGCCAAAAGTGTCAAAAAAGCATTTTGACTCAAATTATGACTGTTTTGACTATTCAACTTGAAATGTGACCAAAAAACAACACTTTTTTGAACTATAAATGAGATCTTTGCCTTTTGAGTGTTTTTTGTATTTAAAAATCATTTTGTCACTAAAAAGAGCCAAAAGTGTCAAAAAAGCATTTTGGTTGAAATTCTGACTGTTTTGACTATTCAACTTGAAATAAGACCAAAGAAACAATACTTTTTTGAACTACAAATGAGATCTTTGCCTATTGAGTGTATTTTGTTTTTAGAAATCATTTTGTCACTAAATAGAAGCCAAAAGAGTCAAAAAAGCATTTTGGTTGAAATTCTGACTGTTTTCACTTTTCAACTTGAAATGTGACCAAAAAACAACACTTTTTTGAACTATAAATGAGATCTTTGCCTTTTGAGTGCATTTTGTATTTAAAAATCATTTTGTGACTAAAAAGAGCCAAAAGTGTCAAAAAAGCATTTTTGTTGAAATTATGACTGTTTTGACTTTTCAACTTGAAATGTGACCAAAAAACAACACTTTTTTGAACTATAAATGAGATCTTTGCCTTTTGAGTGCATTTTGTATTTAAAAATCATTTTGTGACTAAAAAGAGCCAAAAGTGTCAAA
The DNA here is from genome assembly GCF_053564925.1 of Oryzias latipes. Lineage (NCBI taxonomy): Eukaryota > Metazoa > Chordata > Actinopteri > Beloniformes > Adrianichthyidae > Oryzias > Oryzias latipes. The sequence continues at coordinate 15,364,752 of NC_136254.1, forward strand.
AAAGCATTTTGGTTGAAATTCTGACTGTTTTGACTATTCAACTTGAAATGTGACCAAAAAACAACACTTTTTTGAACTACAAATGAGATCATTGCCTTTTGAGTGCATTTTGTATTTAAAAATCATTTTGTCACTAAATAGAAGCCAAAAGTGTCAAAAAAGCATTTTGACTCAAATTATGACTGTTTTGACTATTCAACTTGAAATGTGACCAAAAAACAACACTTTTTTGAACTATAAATGAGATCTTTGCCTTTTGAGTGCATTTTGTATTTAAAAATCATTTTGTCACTAAAAAGAGCCAAAAGTGTCAAAAAAGCATTTTGGTTGAAATTCTGACTGTTTTGACTATTCAACTTGAAATAAGACCAAAGAAACAATACTTTTTTGAACTACAAATGAGATCTTTGCCTATTGAGTGTATTTTGTTTTTAGAAATCATTTTGTCACTAAATAGAAGCCAAAAGAGTCAAAAAAGCATTTTGGTTGAAATTCTGACTGTTTTCACTTTTCAACTTGAAATGTGACCAAAAAACAACACTTTTTTGAACTATAAATGAGATCTTTGCCTTTTGAGTGCATTTTGTATTTAAAAATCATTTTGTGACTAAAAAGAGCCAAAAGTGTCAAAAAAGCATTTTTGTTGAAATTCTGACTGTTTTGACTATTCAACTTGAAATGTGACCAAAAAACAACACTTTTTTGAACTACAAATGAGATCATTGCCTTTTGAGTGCATTTTGTATTTAAAAATCATTTTGTCACTAAAAAGAAGCCAAAAGTGTCAAAAAAGCATTTTGACTCAAATTATGACTGTTTTGACTATTCAACTTGAAATGTGACCAAAAAACAACACTTTTTTGAACTACAAATGAGATCTTTGCCTTTTGAGTGCATTTTGTATTTAAAAATCATTTTGTGACTAAAAAGAGCCAAAAGTGTCAAAAAAGCATTTTGGTTGAAATTCTGACTGTTTTGACTATTCAACTTGAAATGTGACCAAAAAACAACACTTTTTTGAACTACAAATGAGATCATTGCCTTTTGAGTGCATTTTGTATTTAAAAATCATTTTGTCACTAAATAGAAGCCAAAAGTGTCAAAAAAGCATTTTGACTCAAATTATGACTGTTTTGACTTTTCAACTTGAAATGTGACCAAGACACCACACTTTTTTGAACTACAAATGAGATCTTTGCCTTTTGAGTGCATTTTGTATTTAAAAATCATTTTGACACTAAAAAGAGCCAAAAGTGTCAAAAAAGCATTTTGGTTGAAATTCTGACTGTTTTCACTTTGCAACTTGAAATGTGACCAAAAAACAACACTTTTTTGAACTACAAATGAGATCTTTGCCTTTTGAGTGCATTTTGTATTTAAAAATCATTTTGACACTAAAAAGAGCCAAAAGTGTCAAAAAAGCATTTTGGTTGAAATTCTGACTGTTTTCGCTTTGCAACTTGAAATGTGACCAAGACACCACACTTTTTTGAACTACGAATGACATCTTTGCATTTTGAGTGCATTTTGTTTTTAGAAATCATTTTGTCACTAAATAGAAGCCAAAAGAGTCAAAAAAGCATTTTGACTCAAATTCTGACTGTTTTCACTTTGCACTTGAAATGTGACAAAAAACAACACTTTTCTGAACTACAAATGAGATCTTTGCCTTTTGAGTCTATTTTGTATTTAAAAATCATTTTGTCACTAAAAAGAGCCAAACGTGTCAAAAAAGCATTTTGACTGAAATTATGACTGTTTTGACTTTTCAACTTGAAATGTGACAAAAAAACAACACTTTTTTGAACTACAAATGACATATTTGCCTTTTGAGTGCATTTTGTATTTAAAAATCATTTTGTCACTAAATAGAAGCCAAAAGTGTCAAAAAAGCATTTTGACTCAAATTATGTCTGTTTTGACTTTTCAACTTGAAATGTGACCAAGACACCACACTTTTTTGAACTACAAATGAGATCTTTGCCTTTTGAGTGCATTTTGTATTTAAAAATCATTTTGACACTAAAAAGAGCCAAAAGTGTCAAAAAAGCATTTTGGTTGAAATTCTGACTGTTTTCACTTTGCAACTTGAAATGTGACCAAAAAACAACACTTTTTTGAACTACAAATGAGATCTTTGCCTATTGAGTGTATTTTGTTTTTAGAAATCATTTTGTCACTAAATAGAAGCCAAAAGTGTCAAAAAAGCATTTTGACTCAAATTATGACTGTTTTGACTATTCAACTTGAAATGTGACCAAGACACCACACTTTTTTGAACTACAAATGAGATCTTTGCCTTTTGAGTGCATTTTGTATTTAAAAATCATTTTGTCACTAAAAAGAGCCAAAAGTGTCAAAAAAGCATTTTGGTTGAAATTCTGACTGTTTTGACTATTCAACTTGAAATGTGACCAAAGAAACAATATTTTTTTGAACTACAAATGAGATCGTTGCCTATTGAGTGTATTTTGTTTTCAGAAATCATTTTGTCACTAAATAGAAGCCAAAAGTGTCAAAAAAGCATTTTGGTTGAAATTCTGACTGTTTTCACTTTTCAACTTGAAATGTGACCAAAAAACAACACTTTTTTGAACTATAAATGAGATCTTTGCCTTTTGAGTGCATTTTGTATTTAAAAATCATTTTGTGACTAAAAAGAGCCAAAAGTGTCAAAAAAGCATTTTGGTTGAAATTCTGACTGTTTTGACTATTCAACTTGAAATGTGACCAAAAAACAACACTTTTTTGAACTACAAATGAGATCTTTGCCTTTTGAGTGCATTTTGTATTTAAAAATCATTTTGACACTAAAAAGAGCCAAAAGTGTCAAAAAAGCATTTTGGTTGAAATTCTGACTGTTTTGACTATTCAACTTGAAATGTGACCAAAGAAACAATACTTTTTTGAACTACAAATGAGATCTTTGCCTATTGAGTGTATTTTGTTTTTAGAAATCATTTTGTCACTAAATAGAAGCCAAAAGTGTCAAAAAAGCATTTTGACTCAAATTATGACTGTTTTGACTTTTCAACTTGAAATGTGACCAAAAAACAACACTTTTTTGAACTATAAATGAGATCTTTGCCTTTTGAGTGCATTTTGTATTTAAAAATCATTTTGTGACTAAAAAGAGCCAAAAGTGTCAAAAAAGCATTTTGGTTGAAATTCTGACTGTTTTGACTATTCAACTTGAAATGTGACCAAAAAACAACACTTTTTTGAACTACAAATGAGATCATTGCCTTTTGAGTGCATTTTGTATTTAAAAATCATTTTGTCACTAAATAGAAGCCAAAAGTGTCAAAAAAGCATTTTGACTCAAATTATGACTGTTTTGACTATTCAACTTGAAATGTGACCAAAAAACAACACTTTTTTGAACTATAAATGAGATCTTTGCCTTTTGAGTGTTTTTTGTATTTAAAAATCATTTTGTCACTAAAAAGAGCCAAAAGTGTCAAAAAAGCATTTTGGTTGAAATTCTGACTGTTTTGACTATTCAACTTGAAATAAGACCAAAGAAACAATACTTTTTTGAACTACAAATGAGATCTTTGCCTATTGAGTGTATTTTGTTTTTAGAAATCATTTTGTCACTAAATAGAAGCCAAAAGAGTCAAAAAAGCATTTTGGTTGAAATTCTGACTGTTTTCACTTTTCAACTTGAAATGTGACCAAAAAACAACACTTTTTTGAACTATAAATGAGATCTTTGCCTTTTGAGTGCATTTTGTATTTAAAAATCATTTTGTGACTAAAAAGAGCCAAAAGTGTCAAAAAAGCATTTTGGTTGAAATTCTGACTGTTTTGACTATTCAACTTGAAATGTGACCAAAAAACAACACTTTTTTGAACTATAAATGAGATCTTTGCCTTTTGAGTGCATTTTGTATTTAAAAATCATTTTGTGACTAAAAAGAGCCAAAAGTGTCAAAAAAGCATTTTGGTTGAAATTCTGACTGTTTTGACTATTCAACTTGAAATGTGACCAAAAAACAACACTTTTTTGAACTACAAATGAGATCATTGCCTTTTGAGTGCATTTTGTATTTAAAAATCATTTTGTCACTAAATAGAAGCCAAAAGTGTCAAAAAAGCATTTTGACTCAAATTATGACTGTTTTTACTATTCAACTTGAAATGTGACCAAAAAACAACACTTTTTTGAACTATAAATGAGATCTTTGCCTTTTGAGTGCATTTTGTATTTAAAAATCATTTTGTCACTAAAAAGAGCCAAAAGTGTCAAAAAAGCATTTTGGTTGAAATTCTGACTGTTTTGACTATTCAACTTGAAATAAGACCAAAGAAACAATACTTTTTTGAACTACAAATGAGATCTTTGCCTATTGAGTGTATTTTGTTTTTAGAAATCATTTTGTCACTAAATAGAAGCCAAAAGAGTCAAAAAAGCATTTTGGTTGAAATTCTGACTGTTTTCACTTTTCAACTTGAAATGTGACCAAAAAACAACACTTTTTTGAACTATAAATGAGATCTTTGCCTTTTGAGTGCATTTTGTATTTAAAAATCATTTTGTGACTAAAAAGAGCCAAAAGTGTCAAAAAAGCATTTTTGTTGAAATTCTGACTGTTTTGACTATTCAACTTGAAATGTGACCAAAAAACAACACTTTTTTGAACTACAAATGAGATCATTGCCTTTTGAGTGCATTTTGTATTTAAAAATCATTTTGTCACTAAAAAGAAGCCAAAAGTGTCAAAAAAGCATTTTTGTTGAAATTCTGACTGTTTTGACTATTCAACTTGAAATGTGACCAAAAAACAACACTTTTTTGAACTACAAATGAGATCTTTGCCTTTTGAGTGCATTTTGTATTTAAAAATCATTTTGTCACTAAAAAGAGCCAAAAGTGTCAAAAAAGCATTTTGGTTGAAATTCTGACTGTTTTGACTATTCAACTTGAAATGTGACCAAAGAAACAATACTCTTTTGAACTACAAATGAGATCTTTGCCTATTGAGTGTATTTTGTTTTTAGAAATCATTTTGTCACTAAATAGAAGCCAAAAGTGTCAAAAAAGCATTTTGGTTGAAATTCTGACTGTTTTGACTTTTCAACTTGAAATGTGACCAAAAAACAACACTTTTTTGAACTATAAATGAGATCTTTGCCTTTTGAGTGCATTTTGTATTTAAAAATCATTTTGTGACTAAAAAGAGCCAAAAGTGTCAAAAAAGCATTTTGGTTGAAATTCTGACTGTTTTGACTTTTCAACTTGAAATGTGACCAAAAAACAACACTTTTTTGAACTATAAATGAGATCTTTGCCTTTTGAGTGCATTTTGTATTTAAAAATCATTTTGTGACTAAAAAGAGCTAAAAGTGTCAAAAAAGCATTTTGGTTGAAATTCTGACTGTTTTGACTATTCAACTTGAAATGTGACCAAAAACAACACTTTTTTGAACTACAAATGAGATCATTGCCTTTTGAGTGCATTTTGTATTTAAAAATCATTTTGTCACTAAAAAGAGCCAAAAGTGTCAAAAAAGCATTTTGACTCAAATTCTGACTTTTTTTTATTATTCAACTTGAAATGTGACCAAAAAACAACACTTTTTTGAACTACAAATGAGATCTTTGCCTTTTGAGTGCATTTTGTATTTAAAAATCATTTTGTCACTAAAAAGAGCCAAAAGTGTCAAAAAAGCATTTTGACTCAAATTCTGACTGTTTTCACTTTGCAACTTGAAATGTGACCAAAAAACAACACTTTTTTGAACTACAAATGAAATCTATGCCTTTTGAGTGCATTTTGTATTTAAAAATCATTTTGTCACTAAAAAGAGCCAAAAGTGTCAAAAAAACATTTTGACTGAAATTATGACTGTTTTGACTATTCAACTTGAAATGTGACCAAAGAAACAATACTTTTTTGAACTACAAATGAGATCTTTGCCTATTGAGTGTATTTTGTTTTTAGAAATCATTTTGTCACTAAATAGAAGCCAAAAGTGTCAAAAAAGCATTTTGACTCAAATTATGACTGTTTTGACTTTTCAACTTGAAATGTGACCAAAAAACAACACTTTTTTGAACTATAAATGAGATCTTTGCCTTTTGAGTGCATTTTGTATTTAAAAATCATTTTGTGACTAAAAAGAGCCAAAAGTGTCAAAAAAGCATTTTGGTTGAAATTCTGACTGTTTTGACTATTCAACTTGAAATGTGACCAAAAAACAACACTTTTTTGAACTACAAATGAGATCATTGCCTTTTGAGTGCATTTTGTATTTAAAAATCATTTTGTCACTAAATAGAAGCCAAAAGTGTCAAAAAAGCATTTTGACTCAAATTATGACTGTTTTGACTATTCAACTTGAAATGTGACCAAAAAACAACACTTTTTTGAACTACAAATGAGATCTTTGCCTTTTGAGTGCATTTTGTATTTAAAAATCATTTTGTCACTAAAAAGAGCCAAAAGTGTCAAAAAAGCATTTTGGTTGAAATTCTGACTGTTTTGACTATTCAACTTGAAATGTGACCAAAGAAACAATACTTTTTTGAACTACAAATGAGATCTTTGCCTATTGAGTGTATTTTGTTTTTAGAAATCATTTTGTCACTAAATAGAAGCCAAAAGAGTCAAAAAAGCATTTTGGTTGAAATTCTGACTGTTTTCACTTTTCAACTTGAAATGTGACCAAAAAACAACACTTTTTTGAACTATAAATGAGATCTTTGCCTTTTGAGTGCATTTTGTATTTAAAAATCATTTTGTGACTAAAAAGAGCCAAAAGTGTCAAAAAAGCATTTTGGTTGAAATTCTGACTGTTTTGACTATTCAACTTGAAATGTGACCAAAAAACAACACTTTTTTGAACTACAAATGAGATCATTGCCTTTTGAGTGCATTTTGTATTTAAAAATCATTTTGTCACTAAAAAGAGCCAAAAGTGTCAAAAAAGCATTTTGACTCAAATTCTGACTTTTTTGACTATTCAACTTGAAATGTGACCAAAAAACAACACTTTTTTGAACTACAAATGAGATCTTTGCCTTTTGAGTGCATTTTGTATTTAAAAATCATTTTGTCACTAAAAAGAGCCATGAGTGTCAAAAAAGCATTTTGACTCAAATTCTGACTGTTTTCACTTTGCAACTTGAAATGTGAGCAAAAAACAACACTTTTTTGAACTACAAATGACATCTTTGCCTATTGAGTGTATTTTGTTTTTAAAAATCATTTTGTCACTAAATAGAAGCCAAAAGAGTCAAAAAAGCATTTTGACTCAAATTCTGACTGTTTTCACTTTGCAACTTGAAATGTGACCAAAAAACAACACTTTTTTGAACTACAAATGAAATCTATGCCTTTTGAGTGCATTTTGTATTTAAAAATCATTTTGTCACTAAAAAGAGCCAAAAGTGTCAAAAAAGCATTTTGACTGAAATTATGACTGTTTTGACTATTCAACTTGAAATGTGACCAAAAAACAACACTTTTTTGAACTATAAATGAGATCTATGCCTTTTGAGTGCATTTTGTATTTAAAAATCATTTTGTCACTAAAAAGAGCCAAAAGTGTCAAAAAAGCATTTTGGTTGAAATTCTGACTGTTTTGACTATTCATCTTGAAATGTGACCAAAAAACAACACTTTTTTGAACTACAAATGAGATCTTTGCCTATTGAGTGTATTTTGTTTTTAGAAATCATTTTGTCACTAAATAGAAGCCAAAAGTGTCAAAAAAGCATTTTGACTCAAATTATGACTGTTTTGACTTTTCAACTTGAAATGTGACCAAAAAACAACACTTTTTTGAACTATAAATGAGATCTTTGCCTTTTGAGTGCATTTTGTATTTAAAAATCATTTTGTGACTAAAAAGAGCTAAAAGTGTCAAAAAAGCATTTTGGTTGAAATTCTGACTGTTTTGACTATTCAACTTGAAATGTGACCAAAAAACAACACTTTTTTGAACTACAAATGAGATCATTGCCTTTTGAGTGCATTTTGTATTTAAAAATCATTTTGTCACTAAAAAGAGCCAAAAGTGTCAAAAAAGCATTTTGACTCAAATTCTGACTTTTTTGATTATTCAACTTGAAATGTGACCAAAAAACAACACTTTTTTGAACTACAAATGAGATCTTTGCCTTTTGAGTGCATTTTGTATTTAAAAATCATTTTGTCACTAAAAAGAGCCAAAAGTGTCAAAAAAGCATTTTGACTCAAATTCTGACTGTTTTCACTTTGCAACTTGAAATGTGAGCAAAAAACAACACTTTTTTGAACTACAAATGACATCTTTGCCTATTGAGTGTATTTTGTTTTTAAAAATCATTTTGTCACTAAATAGAAGCCAAAAGAGTCAAAAAAGCATTTTGACTCAAATTCTGACTGTTTTCACTTTGCAACTTGAAATGTGACCAAAAAACAACACTTTTTTGAACTACAAATGAAATCTATGCCTTTTGAGTGCATTTTGTATTTAAAAATCATTTTGTCACTAAAAAGAGCCAAAAGTGTCAAAAAAGCATTTTGACTGAAATTATGACTGTTTTGACTATTCAACTTGAAATGTGACCAAAAAACAACACTTTTTTGAACTATAAATGAGATCTATGCCTTTTGAGTGCATTTTGTATTTAAAAATCATTTTGTGACTAAAAAGAGCCAAAAGTGTCAAAAAAGCATTTTGGTTGAAATTCTGACTGTTTTGACTATTCATCTTGAAATGTGACCAAAAAACAACACTTTTTTGAACTACAAATGAGATCTTTGCCTATTGAGTGTATTTTGTTTTTAGAAATCATTTTGTCACTAAATAGAAGCCAAAAGTGTCAAAAAAGCATTTTGACTCAAATTATGACTGTTTTGACTTTTCAACTTGAAATGTGACCAAAAAACAACACTTTTTTGAACTATAAATGAGATCTTTGCCTTTTGAGTGCATTTTGTATTTAAAAATCATTTTGTGACTAAAAAGAGCTAAAAGTGTCAAAAAAGCATTTTGGTTGAAATTCTGACTGTTTTGACTATTCAACTTGAAATGTGACCAAAAAACAACACTTTTTTGAACTAAAAATGAGATCATTGCCTTTTGAGTGCATTTTGTATTTAAAAATCATTTTGTCACTAAAAAGAGCCAAAAGTGTCAAAAAAGCATTTTGACTCAAATTCTGACTTTTTTGATTATTCAACTTGAAATGTGACCAAGACACCACACTTTTTTGAACTACGAATGACATCTTTGCATTTTGAGTGCATTTTGTATTTAAAAATCATTTTGTCACTAAATAGAAGCCAAAAGTGTCAAAAAAGCATTTTGACTGAAATTATGACTGTTTTGACTTTTCAACTTGAAATGTGACAAAAAAACAACACTTTTTTGAACTACAAATGACATATTTGCCTTTTGAGTGCATTTTGTATTTAAAAATCATTTTGTCACTAAATAGAAGCCAAAAGTGTCAAAAAAGCATTTTGACTCAAATTCTGACTGTTTTCACTTTGCAACTTGAAATGTGAGCAAAAAACAACACTTTTTTGAACTACAAATGACATCTTTGCCTATTGAGTGTATTTTGTTTTTAGAAATCATTTTGTCACTAAATAGAAGCCAAAAGAGTCAAAAAAGCATTTTGACTCAAATTCTGACTGTTTTCACTTTGCAACTTGAAATGTGACCAAAAAACAACACTTTTTTGAACTACAAATGAAATCTATGCCTTTTGAGTGCATTTTGTATTTAAAAATCATTTTGTCACTAAAAAGAGCCAAAAGTGTCAAAAAAGCATTTTGACTGAAATTATGACTGTTTTGACTATTCAACTTGAAATGTGACCAAAGAAACAATACTTTTTTGAACTACAAATGAGATCTTTGCCTATTGAGTGTATTTTGTTTTTAGAAATCATTTTGTCACTAAATAGAAGCCAAAAGTGTCAAAAAAGCATTTTGACTCAAATTATGACTGTTTTGACTTTTCAACTTGAAATGTGACCAAAAAACAACACTTTTTTGAACTATAAATGAGATCTTTGCCTTTTGAGTGCATTTTGTATTTAAAAATCATTTTGTGACTAAAAAGAGCCAAAAGTGTCAAAAAAGCATTTTGGTTGAAATTCTGACTGTTTTGACTATTCAACTTGAAATGTGACCAAAAAACAACACTTTTTTGAACTACAAATGAGATCATTGCCTTTTGAGTGCATTTTGTATTTAAAAATCATTTTGTCACTAAATAGAAGCCAAAAGTGTCAAAAAAGCATTTTGACTCAAATTATGACTGTTTTGACTTTTCAACTTGAAATGTGACCAAAAAACAACACTTTTTTGAACTATAAATGAGATCTTTGCCTTTTGAGTGCATTTTGTATTTAAAAATCATTTTGTGACTAAAAAGAGCAAAAAGTGTCAAAAAAGCATTTTGGTTGAAATTCTGACTGTTTTGACTATTCAACTTGAAATGTGACCAAAAAACAACACTTTTTTGAACTAAAAATGAGATCATTGCCTTTTGAGTGCATTTTGTATTTAAAAATCATTTTGTCACTAAAAAGAGCCAAAAGTGTCAAAAAAGCATTTTGACTCAAATTCTGACTTTTTTGATTATTCAACTTGAAATGTGACCAAGACACCACACTTTTTTGAACTACGAATGACATCTTTGCATTTTGAGTGCATTTTGTATTTAAAAATCATTTTGTCACTAAATAGAAGCCAAAAGTGTCAAAAAAGCATTTTGACTGAAATTATGACTGTTTTGACTTTTCAACTTGAAATGTGACAAAAAAACAACACTTTTTTGAACTACAAATGACATATTTGCCTTTTGAGTGCATTTTGTATTTAAAAATCATTTTGTCACTAAATAGAAGCCAAAAGTGTCAAAAAAGCATTTTGACTCAAATTCTGACTGTTTTCACTTTGCAACTTGAAATGTGAGCAAAAAACAACACTTTTTTGAACTACAAATGACATCTTTGCCTATTGAGTGTATTTTGTTTTTAGAAATCATTTTGTCACTAAATAGAAGCCAAAAGAGTCAAAAAAGCATTTTGACTCAAATTCTGACTGTTTTCACTTTGCAACTTGAAATGTGACCAAAAAACAACACTTTTTTGAACTACAAATGAAATCTATGCCTTTTGAGTGCATTTTGTATTTAAAAATCATTTTGTCACTAAAAAGAGCCAAAAGTGTCAAAAAAGCATTTTGACTGAAATTATGACTGTTTTGACTATTCAACTTGAAATGTGACCAAAGAAACAATACTTTTTTGAACTACAAATGAGATCTTTGCCTATTGAGTGTATTTTGTTTTTAGAAATCATTTTGTCACTAAATAGAAGCCAAAAGTGTCAAAAAAGCATTTTGACTCAAATTATGACTGTTTTGACTTTTCAACTTGAAATGTGACCAAAAAACAACACTTTTTTGAACTATAAATGAGATCTTTGCCTTTTGAGTGCATTTTGTATTTAAAAATCATTTTGTCACTAAAAAGAGCCAAAAGTGTCAAAAAAGCATTTTGGTTGAAATTCTGACTGTTTTGACTATTCAACTTGAAATGTGACCAAAAAACAACACTTTTTTGAACTACAAATGAGATCATTGCCTTTTGAGTGCATTTTGTATTTAAAAATCATTTTGTCACTAAATAGAAGCCAAAAGTGTCAAAAAAGCATTTTGACTCAAATTATGACTGTTTTGACTATTCAACTTGAAATGTGACCAAAAAACAACACTTTTTTGAACTACAAATGAGATCTTTGCCTTTTGAGTGCATTTTGTATTTAAAAATCATTTTGTCACTAAAAAGAGCCAAAAGTGTCAAAAAAGCATTTTGGTTGAAATTCTGACTGTTTTGACTATTCAACTTGAAATGTGACCAAAGAAACAATACTTTTTTGAACTACAAATGAGATCTTTGCCTATTGAGTGTATTTTGTTTTTAGAAATCATTTTGTCACTAAATAGAAGCCAAAAGAGTCAAAAAAGCATTTTGGTTGAAATTCTGACTGTTTTCACTTTTCAACTTGAAATGTGACCAAAAAACAACACTTTTTTGAACTATAAATGAGATCTTTGCCTTTTGAGTGCATTTTGTATTTAAAAATCATTTTGTGACTAAAAAGAGCCAAAAGTGTCAAAAAAGCATTTTGGTTGAAATTCTGACTGTTTTGACTATTCAACTTGAAATGTGACCAAAAAACAACACTTTTTTGAACTACAAATGAGATCATTGCCTTTTGAGTGCATTTTGTATTTAAAAATCATTTTGTCACTAAAAAGAGCCAAAAGTGTCAAAAAAGCATTTTGACTCAAATTCTGACTTTTTTGACTATTCAACTTGAAATGTGACCAAAAAACAACACTTTTTTGAACTACAAATGAGATCTTTGCCTTTTGAGTGCATTTTGTATTTAAAAATCATTTTGTCACTAAAAAGAGCCAAAAGTGTCAAAAAAGCATTTTGACTCAAATTCTGACTGTTTTCACTTTGCAACTTGAAATGTGAGCAAAAAAACAACACTTTTTTGAACTACAAATGAAATCTATGCCTTTTGAGTGCATTTTGTATTTAAAAATCATTTTGTCACTAAAAAGAGCCAAAAGTGTCAAAAAAGCATTTTGACTGAAATTATGACTGTTTTGACTATTCAACTTGAAATGTGACCAAAAAACAACACTTTTTTGAACTATAAATGAGATCTATGCCTTTTGAGTGCATTTTGTATTTAAAAATCATTTTGTGACTAAAAAGAGCCAAAAGTGTCAAAAAAGCATTTTGGTTGAAATTCTGACTGTTTTGACTATTCATCTTGAAATGTGACCAAAAAACAACACTTTTTTGAACTACAAATGAGATCTTTGCCTATTGAGTGTATTTTGTTTTTAGAAATCATTTTGTCACTAAATAGAAGCCAAAAGTGTCAAAAAAGCATTTTGACTCAAATTATGACTGTTTTGACTTTTCAACTTGAAATGTGACCAAAAAACAACACTTTTTTGAACTATAAATGAGATCTTTGCCTTTTGAGTGCATTTTGTATTTAAAAATCATTTTGTGACTAAAAAGAGCTAAAAGTGTCAAAAAAGCATTTTGGTTGAAATTCTGACTGTTTTGACTATTCAACTTGAAATGTGACCAAAAAACAACACTTTTTTGAACTAAAAATGAGATCATTGCCTTTTGAGTGCATTTTGTATTTAAAAATCATTTTGTCACTAAAAAGAGCCAAAAGTGTCAAAAAAGCATTTTGACTCAAATTCTGACTTTTTTGATTATTCAACTTGAAATGTGACCAAGACACCACACTTTTTTGAACTACGAATGACATCTTTGCATTTTGAGTGCATTTTGTATTTAAAAATCATTTTGTCACTAAATAGAAGCCAAAAGTGTCAAAAAAGCATTTTGACTGAAATTATGACTGTTTTGACTTTTCAACTTGAAATGTGACAAAAAAACAACACTTTTTTGAACTACAAATGACATATTTGCCTTTTGAGTGCATTTTGTATTTAAAAATCATTTTGTCACTAAATAGAAGCCAAAAGTGTCAAAAAAGCATTTTGACTCAAATTCTGACTGTTTTCACTTTGCAACTTGAAATGTGAGCAAAAAACAACACTTTTTTGAACTACAAATGACATCTTTGCCTATTGAGTGTATTTTGTTTTTAGAAATCATTTTGTCACTAAATAGAAGCCAAAAGAGTCAAAAAAGCATTTTGACTCAAATTCTGACTGTTTTCACTTTGCAACTTGAAATGTGACCAAAAAACAACACTTTTTTGAACTACAAATGAAATCTATGCCTTTTGAGTGCATTTTGTATTTAAAAATCATTTTGTCACTAAAAAGAGCCAAAAGTGTCAAAAAAGCATTTTGACTGAAATTATGACTGTTTTGACTATTCAACTTGAAATGTGACCAAAGAAACAATACTTTTTTGAACTACAAATGAGATCTTTGCCTATTGAGTGTATTTTGTTTTTAGAAATCATTTTGTCACTAAATAGAAGCCAAAAGTGTCAAAAAAGCATTTTGACTCAAATTATGACTGTTTTGACTTTTCAACTTGAAATGTGACCAAAAAACAACACTTTTTTGAACTATAAATGAGATCTTTGCCTTTTGAGTGCATTTTGTATTTAAAAATCATTTTGTGACTAAAAAGAGCCAAAAGTGTCAAAAAAGCATTTTGGTTGAAATTCTGACTGTTTTGACTATTCAACTTGAAATGTGACCAAAAAACAACACTTTTTTGAACTACAAATGAGATCATTGCCTTTTGAGTGCATTTTGTATTTAAAAATCATTTTGTCACTAAATAGAAGCCAAAAGTGTCAAAAAAGCATTTTGACTCAAATTATGACTGTTTTGACTTTTCAACTTGAAATGTGACCAAAAAACAACACTTTTTTGAACTATAAATGAGATCTTTGCCTTTTGAGTGCATTTTGTATTTAAAAATCATTTTGTGACTAAAAAGAGCCAAAAGTGTCAAAAAAGCATTTTGGTTGAAATTCTGACTGTTTTGACTATTCAACTTGAAATGTGACCAAAAAACAACACTTTTTTGAACTACAAATGAGATCATTGCCTTTTGAGTGCATTTTGTATTTAAAAATCATTTTGTCACTAAATAGAAGCCAAAAGTGTCAAAAAAGCATTTTGACTCAAATTATGACTGTTTTGACTTTTCAACTTGAAATGTGACCAAGACACCACACTTTTTTGAACTACAAATGAGATCTTTGCCTTTTGAGTGCATTTTGTATTTAAAAATCATTTTGACACTAAAAAGAGCCAAAAGTGTCAAAAAAGCATTTTGGTTGAAATTCTGACTGTTTTCACTTTGCAACTTGAAATGTGACCAAAAAACAACACTTTTTTGAACTACAAATGAGATCTTTGCCTTTTGAGTGCATTTTGTATTTAAAAATCATTTTGACACTAAAAAGAGCCAAAAGTGTCAAAAAAGCATTTTGGTTGAAATTCTGACTGTTTTCGCTTTGCAACTTGAAATGTGACCAAGACACCACACTTTTTTGAACTACGAATGACATCTTTGCATTTTGAGTGCATTTTGTTTTTAGAAATCATTTTGTCACTAAATAGAAGCCAAAAGAGTCAAAAAAGCATTTTGACTCAAATTCTGACTGTTTTCACTTTGCACTTGAAATGTGACAAAAAACAACACTTTTCTGAACTACAAATGAGATCTTTGCCTTTTGAGTCTATTTTGTATTTAAAAATCATTTTGTCACTAAAAAGAGCCAAACGTGTCAAAAAAGCATTTTGACTGAAATTATGACTGTTTTGACTTTTCAACTTGAAATGTGACAAAAAAACAACACTTTTTTGAACTACAAATGACATATTTGCCTTTTGAGTGCATTTTGTATTTAAAAATCATTTTGTCACTAAATAGAAGCCAAAAGTGTCAAAAAAGCATTTTGACTCAAATTATGACTGTTTTGACTTTTCAACTTGAAATGTGACCAAGACACCACACTTTTTTGAACTACAAATGAGATCTTTGCCTTTTGAGTGCATTTTGTATTTAAAAATCATTTTGACACTAAAAAGAGCCAAAAGTGTCAAAAAAGCATTTTGGTTGAAATTCTGACTGTTTTCACTTTGCAACTTGAAATGTGACCAAAAAACAACACTTTTTTGAACTACAAATGAGATCTTTGCCTATTGAGTGTATTTTGTTTTTAGAAATCATTTTGTCACTAAATAGAAGCCAAAAGTGTCAAAAAAGCATTTTGACTCAAATTATGACTGTTTTGACTATTCAACTTGAAATGTGACCAAGACACCACACTTTTTTGAACTACAAATGAGATCTTTGCCTTTTGAGTGCATTTTGTATTTAAAAATCATTTTGTGACTAAAAAGAGCCAAAAGTGTCAAAAAAGCATTTTGGTTGAAATTCTGACTGTTTTGACTATTCAACTTGAAATGTGACCAAAGAAACAATATTTTTTTGAACTACAAATGAGATCGTTGCCTATTGAGTGTATTTTGTTTTTAGAAATCATTTTGTCACTAAATAGAAGCCAAAAGTGTCAAAAAAGCATTTTGGTTGAAATTCTGACTGTTTTCACTTTTCAACTTGAAATGTGACCAAAAAACAACACTTTTTTGAACTATAAATGAGATCTTTGCCTTTTGAGTGCATTTTGTATTTAAAAATCATTTTGTGACTAAAAAGAGCCAAAAGTGTCAAAAAAGCATTTTGGTTGAAATTCTGACTGTTTTGACTATTCAACTTGAAATGTGACCAAAAAACAACACTTTTTTGAACTACAAATGAGATCTTTGCCTTTTGAGTGCATTTTGTATTTAAAAATCATTTTGACACTAAAAAGAGCCAAAAGTGTCAAAAAAGCATTTTGGTTGAAATTCTGACTGTTTTGACTATTCAACTTGAAATGTGACCAAAAAACAACACTTTTTTGAACTACAAATGAGATCATTGCCTTTTGAGTGCATTTTGTATTTAAAAATCATTTTGTCACTAAATAGAAGCCAAAAGTGTCAAAAAAGCATTTTGACTCAAATTATGACTGTTTTGACTTTTCAACTTGAAATGTGACCAAAAAACAACACTTTTTTGAACTATAAATGAGATCTTTGCCTTTTGAGTGCATTTTGTATTTAAAAATCATTTTGTCACTAAATAGAAGCCAAAAGTGTCAAAAAAGCATTTTGACTCAAATTATGACTGTTTTGACTTTTCAACTTGAAATGTGACCAAGACACCACACTTTTTTGAACTACAAATGAGATCTTTGCCTTTTGAGTGCATTTTGTATTTAAAAATCATTTTGACACTAAAAAGAGCCAAAAGTGTCAAAAAAGCATTTTGGTTGAAATTCTGACTGTTTTGACTATTCAACTTGAAATGTGACCAAAGAAACAATACTTTTTTGAACTACAAATGAGATCTTTGCCTATTGAGTGTATTTTGTTTTTAGAAATCATTTTGTCACTAAATAGAAGCCAAAAGTGTCAAAAAAGCATTTTGACTCAAATTATGACTGTTTTGACTTTTCAACTTGAAATGTGACCAAAAAACAACACTTTTTTGAACTATAAATGAGATCTTTGCCTTTTGAGTGCATTTTGTATTTAAAAATCATTTTGTGACTAAAAAGAGCCAAAAGTGTCAAAAAAGCATTTTGGTTGAAATTCTGACTGTTTTGACTATTCAACTTGAAATGTGACCAAAAAAACAACACTTTTTTGAACTACAAATGAGATCATTGCCTTTTGAGTGCATTTTGTATTTAAAAATCATTTTGTCACTAAATAGAAGCCAAAAGTGTCAAAAAAGCATTTTGACTCAAATTATGACTGTTTTGACTATTCAACTTGAAATGTGACCAAAAAACAACACTTTTTTGAACTATAAATGAGATCTTTGCCTTTTGAGTGCATTTTGTATTTAAAAATCATTTTGTCACTAAAAAGAGCCAAAAGTGTCAAAAAAGCATTTTGGTTGAAATTCTGACTGTTTTGACTATTCAACTTGAAATAAGACCAAAGAAACAATACTTTTTTGAACTACAAATGAGATCTTTGCCTATTGAGTGTATTTTGTTTTTAGAAATCATTTTGTCACTAAATAGAAGCCAAAAGAGTCAAAAAAGCATTTTGGTTGAAATTCTGACTGTTTTCACTTTTCAACTTGAAATGTGACCAAAAAACAACACTTTTTTGAACTATAAATGAGATCTTTGCCTTTTGAGTGCATTTTGTATTTAAAAATCATTTTGTGACTAAAAAGAGCCAAAAGTGTCAAAAAAGCATTTTTGTTGAAATTCTGACTGTTTTGACTATTCAGCTTGAAATGTGACCAAAAAACAACACTTTTTTGAACTATAAATGAGATCTTTGCCTTTTGAGTGCATTTTGTATTTAAAAATCATTTTGTCACTAAAAAGAGCCAAAAGTGTCAAAAAAGCATTTTGGTTGAAATTCTGACTGTTTTGACTATTCAACGTGAAATGTGACCAAAAAACAACACTTTTTTGAACTACAAATGAGATCATTGCCTTTTGAGTGCATTTTGTATTTAAAAATCATTTTGTCACTAAATAGAAGCCAAAAGTGTCAAAAAAGCATTTTGACTCAAATTATGACTGTTTTGACTATTCAACTTGAAATGTGACCAAAAAACAACACTTTTTTGAACTATAAATGAGATCTTTGCCTTTTGAGTGCATTTTGTATTTAAAAATCATTTTGTCACTAATAAGAGCCAAAAGTGTCAAAAAAGCATTTTGGTTGAAATTCTGACTGTTTTGACTATTCAACTTGAAATAAGACCAAAGAAACAATACTTTTTTGAACTACAAATGAGATCTTTGCCTATTGAGTGTATTTTGTTTTTAGAAATCATTTTGTCACTAAATAGAAGCCAAAAGAGTCAAAAAAGCATTTTGGTTGAAATTCTGACTGTTTTCACTTTTCAACTTGAAATGTGACCAAAAAACAACACTTTTTTGAACTATAAATGAGATCTTTGCCTTTTGAGTGCATTTTGTATTTAAAAATAATTTTGTGACTAAAAAGAGCCAAAAGTGTCAAAAAAGCATTTTTGTTGAAATTCTGACTGTTTTGACTATTCAACTTGAAATGTGACCAAAAAACAACACTTTTTTGAACTACAAATGAGATCATTGCCTTTTGAGTGCATTTTGTATTTAAAAATCATTTTGTCACTAAAAAGAAGCCAAAAGTGTCAAAAAAGCATTTTGACTCAAATTATGACTGTTTTGACTATTCAACTTGAAATGTGACCAAAAAACAACACTTTTTTGAACTACAAATGAGATCTTTGCCTTTTGAGTGCATTTTGTATTTAAAAATCATTTTGTCACTAAAAAGAGCCAAAAGTGTCAAAAAAGCATTTTGGTTGAAATTCTGACTGTTTTGACTATTCAACTTGAAATGTGACCAAAGAAACAATACTTTTTTGAACTACAAATGAGATCTTTGCCTATTGAGTGTATTTTGTTTTTAGAAATCATTTTGTCACTAAATAGAAGCCAAAAGTGTCAAAAAAGCATTTTGGTTGAAATTCTGACTGTTTTGACTTTTCAACTTGAAATGTGACCAAAAAACAACACTTTTTTGAACTATAAATGAGATCTTTGCCTTTTGAGTGCATTTTGTATTTAAAAATCATTTTGTGACTAAAAAGAGCTAAAAGTGTCAAAAAAGCATTTTGGTTGAAATTCTGACTGTTTTGACTATTCAACTTGAAATGTGACCAAAAAACAACACTTTTTTGAACTACAAATGAGATCATTGCCTTTTGAGTGCATTTTGTATTTAAAAATCATTTTGTCACTAAAAAGAGCCAAAAGTGTCAAAAAAGCATTTTGACTCAAATTCTGACTTTTTTGATTATTCAACTTGAAATGTGACCAAAAAACAACACTTTTTTGAACTACAAATGAGATCTTTGCCTTTTGAGTGCATTTTGTATTTAAAAATCATTTTGTCACTAAAAAGAGCCAAAAGTGTCAAAAAAGCATTTTGACTCAAATTCTGACTGTTTTCACTTTGCAACTTGAAATGTGAGCAAAAAACAACACTTTTTTGAACTACAAATGACATCTTTGCCTATTGAGTGTATTTTGTTTTTAGAAATCATTTTGTCACTAAATAGAAGCCAAAAGAGTCAAAAAAGCATTTTGACTCAAATTCTGACTGTTTTCACTTTGCAACTTGAAATGTGACCAAAAAACAACACTTTTTTGAACTACAAATGAAATCTATGCCTTTTGAGTGCATTTTGTATTTAAAAATCATTTTGTCACTAAAAAGAGCCAAAAGTGTCAAAAAAGCATTTTGACTGAAATTATGACTGTTTTGACTATTCAACTTGAAATGTGACCAAAGAAACAATACTTTTTTGAACTACAAATGAGATCTTTGCCTATTGAGTGTATTTTGTTTTTAGAAATCATTTTGTCACTAAATAGAAGCCAAAAGTGTCAAAAAAGCATTTTGACTCAAATTATGACTGTTTTGACTTTTCAACTTGAAATGTGACCAAAAAACAACACTTTTTTGAACTATAAATGAGATCTTTGCCTTTTGAGTGCATTTTGTATTTAAAAATCATTTTGTGACTAAAAAGAGCCAAAAGTGTCAAAAAAGCATTTTGGTTGAAATTCTGACTGTTTTGACTATTCAACTTGAAATGTGACCAAAAAACAACACTTTTTTGAACTACAAATGAGATCATTGCCTTTTGAGTGCATTTTGTATTTAAAAATCATTTTGTCACTAAATAGAAGCCAAAAGTGTCAAAAAAGCATTTTGACTCAAATTATGACTGTTTTGACTATTCAACTTGAAATGTGACCAAAAAACAACACTTTTTTGAACTACAAATGAGATCTTTGCCTTTTGAGTGCATTTTGTATTTAAAAATCATTTTGTCACTAAAAAGAGCCAAAAGTGTCAAAAAAGCATTTTGGTTGAAATTCTGACTGTTTTGACTATTCAACTTGAAATGTGACCAAAGAAACAATACTTTTTTGAACTACAAATGAGATTTTTGCCTATTGAGTGTATTTTGTTTTTAGAAATCATTTTGTCACTAAATAGAGCCAAAAGTGTCAAAAAAGCATTTTGGTTGAAATTCTGACTGTTTTGACTATTCAACTTGAAATGTGACCAAAAAACAACACTTTTTTGAACTACAAATGAGATCATTGCCTTTTGAGTGCATTTTGTATTTAAAAATCATTTTGTCACTAAAAAGAGCCAAAAGTGTCAAAAAAGCATTTTGACTCAAATTCTGACTTTTTTGACTATTCAACTTGAAATGTGACCAAAAAACAACACTTTTTTGAACTACAAATGAGATCTTTGCCTTTTGAGTGCATTTTGTATTTAAAAATCATTTTGTCACTAAAAAGAGCCAAAAGTGTCAAAAAAGCATTTTGACTCAAATTCTGACTGTTTTCACTTTGCAACTTGAAATGTGAGCAAAAAACAACACTTTTTTGAACTACAAATGAAATCTATGCCTTTTGAATGCATTTTGTATTTAAAAATCATTTTGTCACTAAAAAGAGCCAAAAGTGTCAAAAAAGCATTTTGACTCAAATTCTGACTGTTTTCACTTTGCAACTTGAAATGTGACCAAAAAACAACACTTTTTTGAACTACAAATGAAATCTATGCCTTTTGAGTGCATTTTGTATTTAAAAATCATTTTGTCACTAAAAAGAGCCAAAAGTGTCAAAAAAGCATTTTGACTGAAATTATGACTGTTTTGACTATTCAACTTGAAATGTGACCAAAAAACAACACTTTTTTGAACTATAAATGAGATCTATGCCTTTTGAGTGCATTTTGTATTTAAAAATCATTTTGTGACTAAAAAGAGCCAAAAGTGTCAAAAAAGCATTTTGGTTGAAATTCTGACTGTTTTGACTATTCATCTTGAAATGTGACCAAAAAACAACACTTTTTTGAACTACAAATGAGATCTTTGGCTTTTGAGTCCATTTTGTATTTAAAAATCATTTTGTCACTAAAAAGAGCCAAAAGTGTCAAAAAAGCATTTTGAATCAAATTCTGACTGTTTTGACTATTCAACTTGAAATGTGACCAAAACACAACACTTTTTTGAACTTCAAAAGACATCTTTGCCTTTTGAGTGCATTTTGTATTTAAAAATCATTTTGTCACTAAAAAGAGCCAAAAGTGTCAAAAAAGCATTTTGGTTGAAATTCTGACTGTTTTCGCTTTGCAACTTGAAATGTGACCAAGACACCACACTTTTTTGAACTACGAATGACATCTTTGCATTTTGAGTGCATTTTGTATTTAAAAATCATTTTGTCACTAAATAGAAGCCAAAAGTGTCAAAGAAGCATTTTGAATCAAATTATGACTGTTTTGACTTTTCAACTTGAAATGTGACCAAAAAACAACACTTTTTTGAACTACAAATGAGATCTTTGCCTTTTGAGTGCATTTTGTATTTAAAAATCATTTTGTCACCAAAAAGAGCCAAAAGTGTCAAAAAAGCATTTTGGTTGAAATTCTGACTGTTTTCACTTTTCAACTTGAAATGTGACCAAGACACCACACTTTTTTGAACTACAAATGAGATCTTTGCCTTTTGAGTGCATTTTGTATTTAAAAATCATTTTGTCACTAAAAAGAGCCAAAAGTGTCAAAAAAGCATTTTGGTTGAAATTCTGACTGTTTTGACTATTCAACTTGAAATGTGACCAAAAAACAACACTTTTTTGAACTACAAATGAGATCACTGCCTTTTGAGTGCATTTTGTATTTAAAAATCATTTTGTCACTAAAAAGAAGCCAAAAGTGTCAAAAAAGCATTTTGACTCAAATTATGACTGTTTTGATTATTCAACTTGAAATGTGACCAAAAAACAACACTTTTTTGAACTACAAATGAGATCTTTGCCTTTTGAGTGCATTTTGTATTTAAAAATCATTTTGTCACTAAAAAGAGCCAAAAGTGTCAAAAAAGCATTTTGGTTGAAATTCTGACTGTTTTGACTATTCAACTTGAAATGTGACCAAAGAAACAATACTTTTTTTGAACTACAAATGACATATTTGCCTTTTGAGTGCATTTTGTATTTAAAAATCATTTTGTCACTAAATAGAAGCCAAAAGTGTCAAAAAAGCATTTTGACTCAAATTATGACTGTTTTGACTTTTCAACTTGAAATGTGACCAAGACACCACACTTTTTTGAACTACAAATGAGATCTTTGCCTTTTGAGTGCATTTTGTATTTAAAAATCATTTTGACACTAAAAAGAGCCAAAAGTGTCAAAAAAGCATTTTGGTTGAAATTCTGACTGTTTTGACTATTCAACTTGAAATGTGACCAAAGAAACAATACTTTTTTGAACTACAAATGAGATCTTTGCCTATTGAGTGTATTTTGTTTTTATAAATCATTTTGTCACTAAATAGAAGCCAAAAGTGTCAAAAAAGCATTTTGACTCAAATTATGACTGTTTTGACTTTTCAACTTGAAATGTGACCAAAAAACAACACTTTTTTGAACTATAAATGAGATCTTTGCCTTTTGAGTGCATTTTGTATTTAAAAATCATTTTGTGACTAAAAAGAGCCAAAAGTGTCAAAAAAGCATTTTGGTTGAAATTCTGACTGTTTTGACTATTCAACTTGAAATGTGACCAAAAAACAACACTTTTTTGAACTACAAATGAGATCTTTGCCTTTTGAGTGCATTTTGTATTTAAAAATCATTTTGTCACTAAAAAGAGCCAAAAGTGTCAAAAAAGCATTTTGGTTGAAATTCTGACTGTTTTGACTATTCAACTTGAAATGTGACCAAAGAAACAATACTTTTTTGAACTACAAATGAGATCTTTGCCTATTGAGTGTATTTTGTTTTTAGAAATCATTTTGTCACTAAATAGAAGCCAAAAGTGTCAAAAAAGCATTTTGGTTGAAATTCTGACTGTTTTCACTTTTCAACTTGAAATGTGACCAAAAAACAACACTTTTTTGCACTATAAATGAGATCTTTGCCTTTTGAGTGCATTTTGTATTTAAAAATCATTTTGTGACTAAAAAGAGCCAAAAGTGTCAAAAAAGCATTTTGGTTGAAATTCTGACTGTTTTGACTATTCAACTTGAAATGTGACCAAAAAACAACACTTTTTTGAACTACAAATGAGATCATTGCCTTTTGAGTGCATTTTGTATTTAAAAATCATTTTGTCACTAAAAAGAAGCCAAAAGTGTCAAAAAAGCATTTTGACTCAAATTCTGACTTTTTTGACTATTCAACTTGAAATGTGACCAAAAAACAACACTTTTTTGAACTACAAATAAGATCTTTGCCTATTGAGTGTATTTTGTTTTTAGAAATCATTTTGTCACTAAATAGAAGCCAAAAGTGTCAAAAAAGCATTTTGACTCAAATTCTGACTGTTTTCACTTTGCAACTTGAAATGTGACCAAAAAACAACACTTTTTTGAACTACAAATGAGATCTTTGCCTTTTGAGTGCATTTTGTATTTAAAAATCATTTTGTCATTAAAAAGAGCCAAAAGTGTCAAAAAAGCATTTTGACTCAAATTCTGACTGTTTTCACTTTGCAACTTGAAATGTGAGCAAAAAACAACACTTTTTTGAACTACAAATGACATCTTTGCCTATTGAGTGTATTTTGTTTTTAGAAATCATTTTGTCACTAAATAGAAGCCAAAAGAGTCAAAAAAGCATTTTGACTCAAATTCTGACTGTTTTCACTTTGCAACTTGAAATGTGACAAAAAACAGCACTTTTCTGAACTACAAATGAGATCTTTGCCTTTTGAGTCTATTTTGTATTTAAAAATCATTTTGTCACTAAAAAGAGCAAAACGTGTCAAAAAAGCATTTTGACTGAAATTCTGACTGTTTTGACTTTTCAACTTGAAATGTGACCAAGACACCACACTTTTTTGAACTACAAATGAGATCTTTGCCTTTTGAGTGCATTTTGTATTTAAAAATCATTTTGTCACTAAATAGAAGCCAAAAGTGTCAAAAAAGCATTTTGACTCAAATTATGACTGTTTTGACTTTTCAACTTGAAATGTGACCAAGACACCACACTTTTTTGAACTACAAATGAGATCTTTGCCTTTTGAGTGCATTTTGTATTTAAAAATCATTTTGACACTAAAAAGAGCCAAAAGTGTCAAAAAAGCATTTTGGTTGAAATTCTGACTGTTTTGACTATTCAACTTGAAATGTGACCAAAGAAACAATACTTTTTTGAACTACAAATGACATCTTTGCCTATTGAGTGTATTTTGTTTTTAGGAATTATTTTTGTCACTAAATAGAAGCCAAAAGTGTCAAAAAAGCATTTTGACTCAAATTATGACTGTTTTGACTTTTCAACTTGAAATGTGACCAAAAAACAACACTTTTTTGAACTATAAATGAGATCTTTGCCTTTTGAGTGCATTTTGTATTTAGAAATCATTTTGTGACTAAAAAGAGCCAAAAGTGTCAAAAAAGCATTTTGGTTGAAATTCTGACTGTTTTGACTATTCAACTTGAAATGTGACCAAAAAACAACACTTTTTTGAACTACAAATGAGATCATTGCCTTTTGAGTGCATTTTGTATTTAAAAATCATTTTGTCACTAAAAAGAGCCAAAAGTGTCAAAAAAGCATTTTAGTTGAAATTCTGACTGTTTTGACTATTCAACTTGAAATGTGACCAAAGAAACAATACTTTTTTGAACTACAAATGAGATCTTTGCCTATTGAGTGTATTTTGTTTTTAAAAATCATTTTGTCACTAAATAGAAGCCAAAAGTGTCAAAAAAGCATTTTGACTCAAATTATGACTGTTTTGACTTTTCAACTTGAAATGTGACCAAAAAACAACACTTTTTTGAACTACAAATGAGATCATTGCCTTTTGAGTGCATTTTGTATTTAAAAATCATTTTGTCACTAAAAAGAAGCCAAAAGTGTCAAAAAAGCATTTTGACTCAAATTCTGACTTTTTTGACTATTCAACTTGAAATGTGACCAAAAAACAACACTTTTTTGAACTACAAATAAGATCTTTGCCTATTGAGTGTATTTTGTTTTTAGAAATCATTTTGTCACTAAATAGAAGCCAAAAGTGTCAAAAAAGCATTTTGGTTGAAATTCTGACTGTTTTCACTTTGCAACTTGAAATGTGACAAAAAAACAACACTTTTTTGAACTATAAATGACATCTTTGCCTATTGAGTGTATTTTGTTTTCAGAAATCATTTTGTCACTAAATAGAAGCCAAAAGTGTCAAAAAAGCATTTTGGTTGAAATTCTGACTGTTTTCACTTTTCAACTTGAAATGTGACCAAAAAACAACACTTTTTTGAACTATAAATGAGATCTTTGCCTTTTGAGTGCATTTTGTATTTAAAAATCATTTTGTGACTAAAAAGAGCCAAAAGTGTCAAAAAAGTATTTTGGTTGAAATTCTGACTGTTTTGACTATTCAACTTGAAATGTGACCAAAAAACAACACTTTTTTGAACTACAAATGAGATCATTGCCTTTTGAGTGCATTTTGTATTTAAAAATCATTTTGACACTAAAAAGAGCCAAACGTGTCAAAAAAGCATTTTGGTTGAAATTCTGACTGTTTTGACTATTCAACTTGAAATGTGACCAAAAAACAACACTTTTTTGAACTACAAATGAAATCTTTGCCTTTTGAGTGCATTTTGTATTTAAAAATCATTTTGTCACTAAAAAGAGCCAAAAGTGTCAAAAAAGTATTTTGACTGAAATTATGACTGTTTTGACTATTCAACTTGAAATGTGACCAAAAAACAACACTTTTTTGAACTATAAATGAGATCTATGCCTTTTGAGTGCATTTTGTATTTAAAAATCATTTTGTGACTAAAAAGAGCCAAAAGTGTCAAAAAAGCATTTTGGTTGAAATTCTGACTGTTTTCACTTTTCAACTTGAAATGTGACCAAAAAACAACACTTTTTTGAACTATAAATGAGATCTTTGCCTTTTGAGTGCATTTTGTATTTAAAAATCATTTTGTGACTAAAAAGAGCCAAAAGTGTCAAAAAAGCATTTTGGTTGAAATTCTGACTGTTTTGACTATTCAACTTGAAATGTGACCAAAAAACAACACTTTTTTGAACTACTAATGAGATCATTGCCTTTTGAGTGCATTTTGTATTTAAAAATCATTTTGACACTAAAAAGAGCCAAACGTGTCAAAAAAGCATTTTGGTTGAAATTCTGACTGTTTTGACTATTCAACTTGAAATGTGACCAAAAAACAACACTTTTTTGAACTACAAATGAAATCTATGCCTTTTGAGTGCATTTTGTATTTAAAAATCATTTTGTCACTAAAAAGAGCCAAAAGTGTCAAAAAAGCATTTTGACTGAAATTATGACTGTTTTGACTATTCAACTTGAAATGTGACCAAAAAACAACACTTTTTTGAACTATAAATGAGATCTATGCCTTTTGAGTGCATTTTGTATTTAAAAATCATTTTGTCACTAAAAAGAAGCCAAAAGTGTCAAAAAAGCATTTTGACTGAAATTCTGACTTTTTTGACTATTCAACTTGAAATGTGACCAAAAAACAACACTTTTTTGAACTACAAATGAGATCATTGCCTTTTGAGTGCATTTTGTATTTAAAAATCATTTTGACACTAAAAAGAGCCAAACGTGTCAAAAAAGCATTTTGGTTGAAATTCTGACTGTTTTGACTATTCAACTTGAAATGTGACCAAAAAACAACACTTTTTTGAACTACAAATGAAATCTATGCCTTTTGAGTGCATTTTGTATTTAAAAATCATTTTGTCACTAAAAAGAGCCAAAAGTGTCAAAAAAGCATTTTGACTGAAATTATGACTGTTTTGACTTTGCAACTTGAAATGTGACCAAAAAACAACACTTTTTTGAACTATAAATGAGATCTATGCCTTTTGAGTGCATTTTGTATTTAAAAATCATTTTGTGACTAAAAAGAGCCAAAAGTGTCAAAAAAGCATTTTGGTTGAAATTCTGACTGTTTTCACTTTTCAACTTGAAATGTGACCAAAAAACAACACTTTTTTGAACTATAAATGAGATCTTTGCCTTTTGAGTGCATTTTGTATTTAAAAATCATTTTGTGACTAAAAAGAGCCAAAAGTGTCAAAAAAGCATTTTGGTTGAAATTCTGACTGTTTTGACTATTCAACTTGAAATGTGACCAAAAAACAACACTTTTTTGAACTACAAATGAGATCATTGCCTTTTGAGTGCATTTTGTATTTAAAAATCATTTTGACACTAAAAAGAGCCAAACGTGTCAAAAAAGCATTTTGGTTGAAATTCTGACTGTTTTGACTATTCAACTTGAAATGTGACCAAAAAACAACACTTTTTTGAACTACAAATGAGTTTTTTGCCTTTTGAGTGCATTTTGTATTTAAAAATCATTTTGTCACTAAAAAGAGCCAAAAGTGTCAAAAAAGCATTTTGGTTGAAATTCTGACTGTTTTGACTATTCAACTTGAAATGTGACCAAAGAAACAATATTTTTTTGAACTACAAATGACATCTTTGCCTATTGAGTGTATTTTGTTTTCAGAAATCATTTTGTCACTAAATAGAAGCCAAAAGTGTCAAAAAAGCATTTTGGTTGAAATTCTGACTGTTTTCACTTTTCAACTTGAAATGTGACCAAAAAACAACACTTTTTTGAACTATAAATGAGATCTTTGCCTTTTGAGTGCATTTTGTATTTAAAAATCATTTTGTGACTAAAAAGAGCCAAAAGTGTCAAAAAAGCATTTTGGTTGAAATTCTGACTGTTTTGACTATTCAACTTGAAATGTGACCAAAAAACAACACTTTTTTGAACTACAAATGAGATCATTGCCTTTTGAGTGCATTTTGTATTTAAAAATCATTTTGACACTAAAAAGAGCCAAACGTGTCAAAAAAGCATTTTGGTTGAAATTCTGACTGTTTTGACTATTCAACTTGAAATGTGACCAAAAAACAACACTTTTTTGAACTACAAATGAAATCTATGCCTTTTGAGTGCATTTTGTATTTAAAAATCATTTTGTCACTAAAAAGAGCCAAAAGTGTCAAAAAAGCATTTTGACTGAAATTATGACTGTTTTGACTATTCAACTTGAAATGTGACCAAAAAACAACACTTTTTTGAACTATAAATGAGATCTATGCCTTTTGAGTGCATTTTGTATTTAAAAATCATTTTGTGACTAAAAAGAGCCAAAAGTGTCAAAAAAGCATTTTGGTTGAAATTCTGACTGTTTTGACTATTCAACTTGAAATGTGACCAAAAAACAACACTTTTTTGAACTACAAATGAGATCATTGCCTTTTGAGTGCATTTTCTATTTAAAAATCATTTTGTCACTAAAAAGAAGCCAAAAGTGTCAAAAAAGCATTTTGACTCAAATTATGACTGTTTTGACTATTCAACTTGAAATGTGACCAAAAAACAACACTTTTTTGAACTACAAATGACATATTTGCCTTTTGAGTGCATTTTGTATTTAAAAATCATTTTGTCACTAAAAAGAGCCAAAAGTGTCAAAAAAGCATTTTGGTTGAAATTCTGACTGTTTTGACTATTCAACTTGAAATGTGACCAAAAAACAACACTTTTTTGAACTACAAATGAAATCTATGCCTTTTTGAGTGCATTTTGTATTTAAAAATCATTTTGTCACTAAAAAGAGCCAAAAGTGTCAAAAAAGCATTTTGACTGAAATTATGACTGTTTTGACTATTCAACTTGAAATGTGACCAAAAAACAACACTTTTTTGAACTATAAATGAGATCTATGCCTTTTGAGTGCATTTTGTTTTTAAAAATCATTTTGTCACTAAAAAGAAGCCAAAAGTGTCAAAAAAGCATTTTGACTCAAATTCTGACTTTTTTGACTATTCAACTTGAAATGTGACCAAAAAACAACACTTTTTTGAACTACAAATAAGATCTTTGCCTATTGAGTGTATTTTGTTTTTAGAAATCATTTTGTCACTAAATAGAAGCCAAAACTGTCAAAAAAGCATTTTGGTTGAAATTCTGACTGTTTTCACTTTGCAACTTGAAATGTGACAAAAAAACAACACTTTTTTGAACTACAAATGACATATTTGCCTTTTGAGTGCATTTTGTATTTAAAAATCATTTTGTCACTAAAAAGAAGCCAAAAGTGTCAAAAAAGCATTTTGACTCAAATTATGACTGTTTTGACTATTCAACTTGAAATGTGACCAAAAAACAACACTTTTTTGAACTACAAATGAGATCTTTGCCTTTTGAGTGCATTTTGTATTTAAAAATCATTTTGTCACTAAAAAGAGCCAAAAGTGTCAAAAAAGCATTTTGGTTGAAATTCTGACTGTTTTGACTATTCAACTTGAAATGTGACCAAAGAAACAATACTTTTTTGAACTACAAATGAGATCTTTGCCTATTGAGTGTATTTTGTTTTTAAAAATCATTTTGTCACTAAATAGAAGCCAAAAGTGTCAAAAAAGCATTTTGGTTGAAATTCTGACTGTTTTGACTATTCAACTTGAAATGTGACCAAAAAACAGCACTTTTTTGAACTACAAATGAGATCATTGCCTTTTGAGTGCATTTTGTATTTAAAAATCATTTTGTCACTAAATAGAAGCCCAAAGTGTCAAAAAAGCATTTTGACTCAAATTATGACTGTTTTGACTATTCAACTTGAAATGTGACCAAAAAACAACACTTTTTTGAACTACAAATGAGATCTTTGCCTTTTGAGTGCATTTTGTATTTAAAAATCATTTTGTCACTAAAAAGAGCCAAAAGTGTCAAAAAAGCATTTTGGTTGAAATTCTGACTGTTTTGACTATTCAACTTGAAATGTGACCAAAGAAACAATACTTTTTTGAACTACAAATGAGATCTTTGCCTATTGAGTGTATTTTGTTTTTAGAAATCATTTTGTCACTAAATAGAAGCCAAAAGTGTCAAAAAAGCATTTTGGTTGAAAATCTGACGTTTTTCACTTTTCAACTTGAAATGTGACCAAAAAACAACACTTTTTTGAACTATAAATGAGATCTTTGCCTTTTGAGTGCATTTTGTATTTAAAAATCATTTTGTGACTAAAAAGAGCCAAAAGTGTCAAAAAAGCATTTTGGTTGAAATTCTGACTGTTTTGACTATTCAACTTGAAATGTGACCAAAAAACAACACTTTTTTGAACTACAAATGAGATCTTTGCCTTTTGAGTGCATTTTGTATTTAAAAATCATTTTGTCACTAAAAAGAGCCAAACGTGTCAAAAAAGCATTTTGACTCAAATTCTGACTGTTTTCACTTTGCAACTTGAAATGTGACCAAAAAACAACACTTTTTTGAACTACAAATGAGATCTTTGCCTTTTGAGTGCATTTTGTATTTAAAAATCATTTTGTCATTAAAAAGAGCCAAAAGTGTCAAAAAAGCATTTTGACTCAAATTCTGACTGTTTTCACTTTGCAACTTGAAATGTGAGCAAAAAACAACACTTTTTTGAACTACAAATGACATCTTTGCCTATTGAGTGTATTTTGTTTTTAGAAATCATTTTGTCACTAAATAGAAGCCAAAAGAGTCAAAAAAGCATTTTGACTCAAATTCTGACTGTTTTCACTTTGCAACTTGAAATGTGACAAAAAACAACACTTTTCTGAACTACAAATGAGATCTTTGCCTTTTGAGTCTATTTTGTATTTAAAAATTATTTTGTCACTAAAAAGAGCAATACGTGTCAAAAAAGCATTTTGACTGAAATTATGACTGTTTTGACTTTTCAACTTGAAATGTGACAAAAAAACAACACTTTTTTGAACTACAAATGACATATTTGCCTTTTGAGTGCATTTTGTATTTAAAAATCATTTTGTCACTAAATAGAAGCCAAAAGTGTCAAAAAAGCATTTTGACTCAAATTATGACTGTTTTGACTTTTCAACTTGAAATGTGACCAAGACACCACACTTTTTTGAACTACAAATGAGATCTTTGCCTTTTGAGTGCATTTTGTATTTAAAAATCATTTTGACACTAAAAAGAGCCAAAAGTGTCAAAAAAGCATTTTGGTTGAAATTCTGACTGTTTTGACTATTCAACTTGAAATGTGACCAAAAAACAACACTTTTTTGAACTACAAATAAGATCTTTGCCTATTGAGTGTATTTTGTTTTTAGAAATCATTTTGTCACTAAATAGAAGCCAAAACTGTCAAAAAAGCATTTTGGTTGAAATTCTGACTGTTTTCACTTTGCAACTTGAAATGTGACAAAAAAACAACACTTTTTTGAACTACAAATGACATATTTGCCTTTTGAGTGCATTTTGTATTTAAAAATCATTTTGTCACTAAAAAGAAGCCAAAAGTGTCAAAAAAGCATTTTGACTCAAATTATGACTGTTTTGACTATTCAACTTGAAATGTGACCAAAAAACAACACTTTTTTGAACTACAAATGAGATCTTTGCCTTTTGAGTGCATTTTGTATTTAAAAATCATTTTGTCACTAAAAAGAGCCAAAAGTGTCAAAAAAGCATTTTGGTTGAAATTCTGACTGTTTTGACTATTCAACTTGAAATGTGACCAAAGAAACAATACTTTTTTGAACTACAAATGAGATCTTTGCCTATTGAGTGTATTTTGTTTTTAAAAATCATTTTGTCACTAAATAGAAGCCAAAAGTGTCAAAAAAGCATTTTGACTCAAATTCTGACTGTTTTGACTTTTCAACTTGAAATGTGACCAAAAAACAGCACTTTTTTGAACTACAAATGAGATCATTGCCTTTTGAGTGCATTTTGTATTTAAAAATCATTTTGTCACTAAATAGAAGCCCAAAGTGTCAAAAAAGCATTTTGACTCAAATTATGACTGTTTTGACTATTCAACTTGAAATGTGACCAAAAAACAACACTTTTTTGAACTACAAATGAGATCTTTGCCTTTTGAGTGCATTTTGTATTTAAAAATCATTTTGTCACTAAAAAGAGCCAAAAGTGTCAAAAAAGCATTTTGGTTGAAATTCTGACTGTTTTGACTATTCAACTTGAAATGTGACCAAAGAAACAATACTTTTTTGAACTACAAATGAGATCTTTGCCTATTGAGTGTATTTTGTTTTTAGAAATCATTTTGTCACTAAATAGAAGCCAAAAGTGTCAAAAAAGCATTTTGGTTGAAAATCTGACGTTTTTCACTTTTCAACTTGAAATGTGACCAAAAAACAACACTTTTTTGAACTATAAATGAGATCTTTGCCTTTTGAGTGCATTTTGTATTTAAAAATCATTTTGTGACTAAAAAGAGCCAAAAGTGTCAAAAAAGCATTTTGGTTGAAATTCTGACTGTTTTGACTATTCAACTTGAAATGTGACCAAAAAACAACACTTTTTTGAACTACAAATGAGATCTTTGCCTTTTGAGTGCATTTTGTATTTAAAAATCATTTTGTCACTAAAAAGAGCCAAACGTGTCAAAAAAGCATTTTGACTCAAATTCTGACTGTTTTCACTTTGCAACTTGAAATGTGACCAAAAAACAACACTTTTTTGAACTACAAATGAGATCTTTGCCTTTTGAGTGCATTTTGTATTTAAAAATCATTTTGTCATTAAAAAGAGCCAAAAGTGTCAAAAAAGCATTTTGACTCAAATTCTGACTGTTTTCACTTTGCAACTTGAAATGTGAGCAAAAAACAACACTTTTTTGAACTACAAATGACATCTTTGCCTATTGAGTGTATTTTGTTTTTAGAAATCATTTTGTCACTAAATAGAAGCCAAAAGAGTCAAAAAAGCATTTTGACTCAAATTCTGACTGTTTTCACTTTGCAACTTGAAATGTGACAAAAAACAACACTTTTCTGAACTACAAATGAGATCTTTGCCTTTTGAGTCTATTTTGTATTTAAAAATTATTTTGTCACTAAAAAGAGCAATACGTGTCAAAAAAGCATTTTGACTGAAATTATGACTGTTTTGACTTTTCAACTTGAAATGTGACAAAAAAACAACACTTTTTTGAACTACAAATGACATATTTGCCTTTTGAGTGCATTTTGTATTTAAAAATCATTTTGTCACTAAATAGAAGCCAAAAGTGTCAAAAAAGCATTTTGACTCAAATTATGACTGTTTTGACTTTTCAACTTGAAATGTGACCAAGACACCACACTTTTTTGAACTACAAATGAGATCTTTGCCTTTTGAGTGCATTTTGTATTTAAAAATCATTTTGACACTAAAAAGAGCCAAAAGTGTCAAAAAAGCATTTTGGTTGAAATTCTGACTGTTTTGACTATTCAACTTGAAATGTGACCAAAGAAACAATACTTTTTTGAACTACAAATGACATCTTTGCCTATTGAGTGTATTTTGTTTTTAGGAATCATTTTTGTCACTAAATAGAAGCCAAAAGTGTCAAAAAAGCATTTTGACTCAAATTATGACTGTTTTGACTTTTCAACTTGAAATGTGACCAAAAAACAACACTTTTTTGAACTATAAATGAGATCTTTGCCTTTTGAGTGCATTTTGTATTTAAAAATCATTTTGTGACTAAAAAGAGCCAAAAGTGTCAAAAAAGCATTTTGGTTGAAATTCTGACTGTTTTGACTATTCAACTTGAAATGTGACCAAAAAACAACACTTTTTTGAACTACAAATGAGATCATTGCCTTTTGAGTGCATTTTGTATTTAAAAATCATTTTGTCACTAAAAAGAAGCCAAAAGTGTCAAAAAAGCATTTTAGTTGAAATTCTGACTGTTTTGACTATTCAACTTGAAATGTGACCAAAGAAACAATACTTTTTTGAACTACAAATGAGATCTTTGCCTATTGAGTGTATTTTGTTTTTAAAAATCATTTTGTCACTAAAAAGAGCCAAAAGTGTCAAAAAAGCATTTTGGTTGAAATTCTGACTGTTTTGACTATTCAACTTGAAATGTGACCAAAGAAACAATACTTTTTTGAACTACAAATGAGATCTTTGCCTATTGAGTGTATTTTGTTTTTTAAAATCATTTTGTCACTAAATAGAAGCCAAAAGTGTCAAAAAAGCATTTTGGTTGAAATTCTGACTGTTTTCACTTTTCAACTTGAAATGTGACCAAAAAACAACACTTTTTTGAACTATAAATGAGATCTTTGCCTTTTGAGTGCATTTTGTATTTAAAAATCATTTTGTGACTAAAAAGAGCCAAAAGTGTCAAAAAAGCATTTTGGTTGAAATTATGACTGTTTTGACTATTCAACTTGAAATGTGACCAAAAAACAACACTTTTTTGAACTATAAATGAGATCTTTGCCTTTTGAGTGCATTTTGTATTTAAAAATCATTTTGTGACTAAGAAGAGCCAAAAGTGTCAAAAAAGCATTTTGGTTGAAATTCTGACTGTTTTGACTATTCAACTTGAAATGTGACCAAAAAACAGCACTTTTTTGAACTACAAATGAGATCATTGCCTTTTGAGTGCATTTTGTATTTAAAAATCATTTTGTCACTAAAAAGAAGCCAAAAGTGTCAAAAAAGCATTTTGACTCAAATTATGACTGTTTTGACTATTCAACTTGAAATGTGACCAAAAAACAACACTTTTTTGAACTACAAATGAGATCTTTGCCTTTTGAGTGCATTTTGTATTTAAAAATCATTTTGTCACTAAAAAGAGCCAAAAGTGTCAAAAAAGCATTTTGGTTGAAATTCTGACTGTTTTGACTATTCAACTTGAAATGTGACCAAAGAAACAATACTTTTTTGAACTACAAATGAGATCTTTGCCTATTGAGTGTATTTTGTTTTTAGAAATCATTTTGTCACTAAATAGAAGCCAAAAGTGTCAAAAAAGCATTTTGGTTGAAAATCTGACGTTTTTCACTTTTCAACTTGAAATGTGACCAAAAAACAACACTTTTTTGAACTACAAATGAGATCTTTGCCTTTTGAGTGCATTTTGTATTTAAAAATCATTTTGTGACTAAAAAGAGCCAAAAGTGTCAAAAAAGCATTTTGGTTGAAATTCTGACTGTTTTGACTATTCAACTTGAAATGTGACCAAAAAACAACACTTTTTTGAACTACAAATGAGATCTTTGCCTTTTGAGTGCATTTTGTATTTAAAAATCATTTTGTCACTAAAAAGAGCCAAACGTGTCAAAAAAGCATTTTGACTCAAATTCTGACTGTTTTCACTTTGCAACTTGAAATGTGACCAAAAAACAACACTTTTTTGAACTACAAATGAGATCTTTGCCTTTTGAGTGCATTTTGTATTTAAAAATCATTTTGTCATTAAAAAGAGCCAAAAGTGTCAAAAAAGCATTTTGACTCAAATTCTGACTGTTTTCACTTTGCAACTTGAAATGTGAGCAAAAAACAACACTTTTTTGAACTACAAATGACATCTTTGCCTATTGAGTGTATTTTGTTTTTAGAAATCATTTTGTCACTAAATAGAAGCCAAAAGAGTCAAAAAAGCATTTTGACTCAAATTCTGACTGTTTTCACTTTTCAACTTGAAATGTGACCAAAAAACAACACTTTTTTGAACTATAAATGAGATCTTTGCCTTTTGAGTGTATTTTGTATTTAAAAATCATTTTGTGACTAAAAAGAGCCAAAAGTGTCAAAAAAGCATTTTGGTTGAAATTCTGACTGTTTTGACTATTCAACTTGAAATGTGACCAAAAAACAACACTTTTTTGAACTACAAATGAGATCATTGCCTTTTGAGTGCATTTTGTATTTAAAAATCATTTTGTCACTAAAAAGAAGCCAAAAGTGTCAAAAAAGCATTTTGACTCAAATTATGACTGTTTTGACTATTCAACTTGAAATGTGACCAAAAAACAACACTTTTTTGAACTATAAATGAGATCTTTGCCTTTTGAGTGCATTTTGTATTTAAAAATCATTTTGTGACTAAGAAGAGCCAAAAGTGTCAAAAAAGCATTTTGGTTGAAATTCTGACTGTTTTGACTATTCAACTTGAAATGTGACCAAAAAACAGCACTTTTTTGAACTACAAATGAGATCATTGCCTTTTGAGTGCATTTTGTATTTAAAAATCATTTTGTCACTAAAAAGAAGCCAAAAGTGTCAAAAAAGCATTTTGACTCAAATTATGACTGTTTTGACTATTCAACTTGAAATGTGACCAAAAAACAACACTTTTTTGAACTACAAATGAGATCTTTGCCTTTTGAGTGCATTTTGTATTTAAAAATCATTTTGTCACTAAAAAGAGCCAAAAGTGTCAAAAAAGCATTTTGGTTGAAATTCTGACTGTTTTGACTATTCAACTTGAAATGTGACCAAAGAAACAATACTTTTTTGAACTACAAATGAGATCTTTGCCTATTGAGTGTATTTTGTTTTTAGAAATCATTTTGTCACTAAATAGAAGCCAAAAGTGTCAAAAAAGCATTTTGGTTGAAAATCTGACGTTTTTCACTTTTCAACTTGAAATGTGACCAAAAAACAACACTTTTTTGAACTATAAATGAGATCTTTGCCTTTTGAGTGCATTTTGTATTTAAAAATCATTTTGTGACTAAAAAGAGCCAAAAGTGTCAAAAAAGCATTTTGGTTGAAATTCTGACTGTTTTGACTATTCAACTTGAAATGTGACCAAAAAACAACACTTTTTTGAACTACAAATGAGATCTTTGCCTTTTGAGTGCATTTTGTATTTAAAAATCATTTTGTCACTAAAAAGAGCCAAACGTGTCAAAAAAGCATTTTGACTCAAATTCTGACTGTTTTCACTTTGCAACTTGAAATGTGACCAAAAAACAACACTTTTTTGAACTACAAATGAGATCTTTGCCTTTTGAGTGCATTTTGTATTTAAAAATCATTTTGTCATTAAAAAGAGCCAAAAGTGTCAAAAAAGCATTTTGACTCAAATTCTGACTGTTTTCACTTTGCAACTTGAAATGTGAGCAAAAAACAACACTTTTTTGAACTACAAATGACATCTTTGCCTATTGAGTGTATTTTGTTTTTAGAAATCATTTTGTCACTAAATAGAAGCCAAAAGAGTCAAAAAAGCATTTTGACTCAAATTCTGACTGTTTTCACTTTGCAACTTGAAATGTGACAAAAAACAACACTTTTCTGAACTACAAATGAGATCTTTGCCTTTTGAGTCTATTTTGTATTTAAAAATTATTTTGTCACTAAAAAGAGCAATACGTGTCAAAAAAGCATTTTGACTGAAATTATGACTGTTTTGACTTTTCAACTTGAAATGTGACAAAAAAACAACACTTTTTTGAACTACAAATGACATATTTGCCTTTTGAGTGCATTTTGTATTTAAAAATCATTTTGTCACTAAATAGAAGCCAAAAGTGTCAAAAAAGCATTTTGACTCAAATTATGACTGTTTTGACTTTTCAACTTGAAATGTGACCAAGACACCACACTTTTTTGAACTACAAATGAGATCTTTGCCTTTTGAGTGCATTTTGTATTTAAAAATCATTTTGACACTAAAAAGAGCCAAAAGTGTCAAAAAAGCATTTTGGTTGAAATTCTGACTGTTTTGACTATTCAACTTGAAATGTGACCAAAGAAACAATACTTTTTTGAACTACAAATGAGATCTTTGCCTATTGAGTGTATTTTGTTTTTAGAAATCATTTTGTCACTAAATAGAAGCCAAAAGTGTCAAAAAAGCATTTTGGTTGAAAATCTGACGTTTTTCACTTTTCAACTTGAAATGTGACCAAAAAACAACACTTTTTTGAACTATAAATGAGATCTTTGCCTTTTGAGTGCATTTTGTATTTAAAAATCATTTTGTGACTAAAAAGAGCCAAAAGTGTCAAAAAAGCATTTTGGTTGAAATTCTGACTGTTTTGACTATTCAACTTGAAATGTGACCAAAAAACAACACTTTTTTGAACTACAAATGAGATCTTTGCCTTTTGAGTGCATTTTGTATTTAAAAATCATTTTGTCACTAAAAAGAGCCAAACGTGTCAAAAAAGCATTTTGACTCAAATTCTGACTGTTTTCACTTTGCAACTTGAAATGTGACCAAAAAACAACACTTTTTTGAACTACAAATGAAATCTATGCCTTTTGAGTCCATTTTGTATTTAAAAATCATTTTGTCACTAAAAAGAGCCAAAAGTGTCAAAAAAGCATTTTGAATCAAATTCTGACTGTTTTGACTATTCAACTTGAAATGTGACCAAAACACAACACTTTTTTGAACTTCAAAAGACATCTTTGCCTTTTGAGTGCATTTTGTATTTAAAAATCATTTTGTCACTAAAAAGAGCCAAAAGTGTCAAAAAAGCATTTTGGTTGAAATTCTGACTGTTTTCGCTTTGCAACTTGAAATGTGACCAAGACACCACACTTTTTTGAACTACGAATGACATCTTTGCATTTTGAGTGCATTTTGTATTTAAAAATCATTTTGTCACTAAATAGAAGCCAAAAGTGTCAAAGAAGCATTTTGAATCAAATTATGACTGTTTTGACTTTTCAACTTGAAATGTGACCAAAAAACAACACTTTTTTGAACTACAAATGAGATCTTTGCCTTTTGAGTGCATTTTGTATTTAAAAATCATTTTGTCACCAAAAAGAGCCAAAAGTGTCAAAAAAGCATTTTGGTTGAAATTCTGACTGTTTTCACTTTTCAACTTGAAATGTGACCAAGACACCACACTTTTTTGAACTACAAATGAGATCTTTGCCTTTTGAGTGCATTTTGTATTTAAAAATCATTTTGTCACTAAAAAGAGCCAAAAGTGTCAAAAAAGCATTTTGGTTGAAATTCTGACTGTTTTGACTATTCAACTTGAAATGTGACCAAAAAACAACACTTTTTTGAACTACAAATGAGATCACTGCCTTTTGAGTGCATTTTGTATTTAAAAATCATTTTGTCACTAAAAAGAAGCCAAAAGTGTCAAAAAAGCATTTTGACTCAAATTATGACTGTTTTGATTATTCAACTTGAAATGTGACCAAAAAACAACACTTTTTTGAACTACAAATGAGATCATTGCCTTTTGAGTGCATTTTGTATTTAAAAATCATTTTGTGACTAAAAAGAGCCAAAAGTGTCAAAAAAGCATTTTGGTTGAAATTCTGACTGTTTTCACTTTTCAACTTGAAATGTGACCAAAAAACAACACTTTTTTGAACTATAAATGAGATCTTTGCCTTTTGAGTGCATTTTGTATTTAAAAATCATTTTGTGACTAAAAAGAGCCAAAAGTGTCAAAAAAGCATTTTGGTTGAAATTCTGACTGTTTTCGCTTTGCAACTTGAAATGTGACCAAGACACCACACTTTTTTGAACTACGAATGACATCTTTGCATTTTGAGTGCATTTTGTATTTAAAAATCATTTTGTCACTAAATAGAAGCCAAAAGTGTCAAAGAAGCATTTTGAATCAAATTATGACTGTTTTGACTTTTCAACTTGAAATGTGACCAAAAAACAACACTTTTTTGAACTATAAATGAGATCTTTGCCTTTTGAGTGCATTTTGTATTTAAAAATCATTTTGTGACTAAAAAGAGCCAAAAGTGTCAAAAAAGCATTTTGGTTGAAATTCTGACTGTTTTCACTTTTCAACTTGAAATGTGACCAAAAAACAACACTTTTTTGAACTACAAATGAGATCTTTGCCTATTGAGTGTATTTTGTTTTTAGAAATCATTTTGTCACTAAATAGAAGCCAAAAGTGTCAAAAAAGCATTTTGACTCAAATTATGACTGTTTTGACTTTTCAACTTGAAATGTGACCAAAAAACAACACTTTTTTGAACTATAAATGAGATCTTTGCCTTTTGAGTGCATTTTGTATTTAAAAATCATTTTGTGACTAAAAAGAGCCAAAAGTGTCAAAAAAGCATTTTGGTTGAAATTCTGACTGTTTTGACTATTCAACTTGAAATGTGACCAAAAAACAACACTTTTTTGAACTACAAATGAGATCTTTGCCTTTTGAGTGCATTTTGTATTTAAAAATCATTTTGTCACTAAAAAGAGCCAAAAGTGTCAAAAAAGCATTTTGGTTGAAATTCTGACTGTTTTGACTATTCAACTTGAAATGTGACCAAAGAAACAATACTTTTTTGAACTACAAATGAGATCTTTGCCTATTGAGTGTATTTTGTTTTTAGAAATCATTTTGTCACTAAATAGAAGCCAAAAGTGTCAAAAAAGCATTTTGGTTGAAATTCTGACTGTTTTCACTTTTCAACTTGAAATGTGACCAAAAAACAACACTTTTTTGCACTATAAATGAGATCTTTACCTTTTGAGTGCATTTTGTATTTAAAAATCATTTTGTGACTAAAAAGAGCCAAAAGTGTCAAAAAAGCATTTTGGTTGAAATTCTGACTGTTTTGACTATTCAACTTGAAATGTGACCAAAAAACAACACTTTTTTGAACTACAAATGAGATCATTGCCTTTTGAGTGCATTTTGTATTTAAAAATCATTTTGTCACTAAAAAGAAGCCAAAAGTGTCAAAAAAGCATTTTGACTCAAATTCTGACTTTTTTGACTATTCAACTTGAAATGTGACCAAAAAACAACACTTTTTTGAACTACAAATAAGATCTTTGCCTATTGAGTGTATTTTGTTTTTAGAAATCATTTTGTCACTAAATAGAAGCCAAAAGTGTCAAAAAAGCATTTTGACTCAAATTCTGACTGTTTTCACTTTGCAACTTGAAATGTGACCAAAAAACAACACTTTTTTGAACTACAAATGAGATCTTTGCCTTTTGAGTGCATTTTGTATTTAAAAATCATTTTGTCATTAAAAAGAGCCAAAAGTGTCAAAAAAGCATTTTGACTCAAATTCTGACTGTTTTCACTTTGCAACTTGAAATGTGAGCAAAAAACAACACTTTTTTGAACTACAAATGACATCTTTGCCTATTGAGTGTATTTTGTTTTTAGAAATCATTTTGTCACTAAATAGAAGCCAAAAGAGTCAAAAAAGCATTTTGACTCAAATTCTGACTGTTTTCACTTTGCAACTTGAAATGTGACAAAAAACAGCACTTTTCTGAACTACAAATGAGATCTTTGCCTTTTGAGTCTATTTTGTATTTAAAAATCATTTTGTCACTAAAAAGAGCAAAACGTGTCAAAAAAGCATTTTGACTGAAATTCTGACTGTTTTGACTTTTCAACTTGAAATGTGACCAAGACACCACACTTTTTTGAACTACAAATGAGATCTTTGCCTTTTGAGTGCATTTTGTATTTAAAAATCATTTTGTCACTAAATAGAAGCCAAAAGTGTCAAAAAAGCATTTTGACTCAAATTATGACTGTTTTGACTTTTCAACTTGAAATGTGACCAAGACACCACACTTTTTTGAACTACAAATGAGATCTTTGCCTTTTGAGTGCATTTTGTATTTAAAAATCATTTTGACACTAAAAAGAGCCAAAAGTGTCAAAAAAGCATTTTGGTTGAAATTCTGACTGTTTTGACTATTCAACTTGAAATGTGACCAAAGAAACAATACTTTTTTGAACTACAAATGACATCTTTGCCTATTGAGTGTATTTTGTTTTTAGGAATTATTTTTGTCACTAAATAGAAGCCAAAAGTGTCAAAAAAGCATTTTGACTCAAATTATGACTGTTTTGACTTTTCAACTTGAAATGTGACCAAAAAACAACACTTTTTTGAACTATAAATGAGATCTTTGCCTTTTGAGTGCATTTTGTATTTAGAAATCATTTTGTGACTAAAAAGAGCCAAAAGTGTCAAAAAAGCATTTTGGTTGAAATTCTGACTGTTTTGACTATTCAACTTGAAATGTGACCAAAAAACAACACTTTTTTGAACTACAAATGAGATCATTGCCTTTTGAGTGCATTTTGTATTTAAAAATCATTTTGTCACTAAAAAGAGCCAAAAGTGTCAAAAAAGCATTTTAGTTGAAATTCTGACTGTTTTGACTATTCAACTTGAAATGTGACCAAAGAAACAATACTTTTTTGAACTACAAATGAGATCTTTGCCTATTGAGTGTATTTTGTTTTTAAAAATCATTTTGTCACTAAATAGAAGCCAAAAGTGTCAAAAAAGCATTTTGACTCAAATTATGACTGTTTTGACTTTTCAACTTGAAATGTGACCAAAAAACAACACTTTTTTGAACTACAAATGAGATCATTGCCTTTTGAGTGCATTTTGTATTTAAAAATCATTTTGTCACTAAAAAGAAGCCAAAAGTGTCAAAAAAGCATTTTGACTCAAATTCTGACTTTTTTGACTATTCAACTTGAAATGTGACCAAAAAACAACACTTTTTTGAACTACAAATAAGATCTTTGCCTATTGAGTGTATTTTGTTTTTAGAAATCATTTTGTCACTAAATAGAAGCCAAAAGTGTCAAAAAAGCATTTTGGTTGAAATTCTGACTGTTTTCACTTTGCAACTTGAAATGTGACAAAAAAACAACACTTTTTTGAACTACAAATGACATATTTGCCTTTTGAGTGCATTTTGTATTTAAAAATCATTTTGTCACTAAATAGAAGCCAAAAGTGTCAAAAAAGCATTTTGACTCAAATTCTGACTTTTTTGACTATTCAACTTGAAATGTGACCAAGACACCACACTTTTTTGAACTACAAATGAGATCTTTGCCTTTTGAGTGCATTTTGTATTTAAAAATCATTTTGACACTAAAAAGAGCCAAAAGTGTCAAAAAAGCATTTTGGTTGAAATTCTGACTGTTTTCACTTTGCAACTTGAAATGTGACCAAAAAACAACACTTTTTTGAACTACAAATGAGATCTTTGCCTATTGAGTGTATTTTGTTTTTAAAAATCATTTTGTCACTAAATAGAAGCCAAAAGTGTCAAAAAAGCATTTTGACTCAAATTATGACTGTTTTGACTATTCAACTTGAAATGTGACCAAAAAACAACACTTTTTTGAACTACAAATGAGATCTTTGCCTTTTGAGTGCATTTTGTATTTAAAAATCATTTTGTCACTAAAAAGAGCCAAAAGTGTCAAAAAAGCATTTTGGTTGAAATTCTGACTGTTTTGACTATTCAACTTGAAATGTGACCAAAGAAACAATATTTTTTTGAACTACAAATGACATCTTTGCCTATTGAGTGTATTTTGTTTTCAGAAATCATTTTGTGACTAAATAGAAGCCAAAAGTGTCAAAAAAGCATTTTGGTTGAAATTCTGACTGTTTTCACTTTTCAACTTGAAATGTGACCAAAAAACAACACTTTTTTGAACTATAAATGAGATCTTTGCCTTTTGAGTGCATTTTGTATTTAAAAATCATTTTGTGACTAAAAAGAGCCAAAAGTGTCAAAAAAGCATTTTGGTTGAAATTCTGACTGTTTTGACTATTCAACTTGAAATGTGACCAAAAAACAACACTTTTTTGAACTACAAATGAGATCATTGCCTTTTGAGTGCATTTTGTATTTAAAAATCATTTTGACACTAAAAAGAGCCAAACGTGTCAAAAAAGCATTTTGGTTGAAATTCTGACTGTTTTGACTATTCAACTTGAAATGTGACCAAAAAACAACACTTTTTTGAACTACAAATGAAATCTTTGCCTTTTGAGTGCATTTTGTATTTAAAAATCATTTTGTCACTAAAAAGAGCCAAAAGTGTCAAAAAAGTATTTTGACTGAAATTATGACTGTTTTGACTATTCAACTTGAAATGTGACCAAAAAACAACACTTTTTTGAACTATAAATGAGATCTATGCCTTTTGAGTGCATTTTGTATTTAAAAATCATTTTGTGACTAAAAAGAGCCAAAAGTGTCAAAAAAGCATTTTGGTTGAAATTCTGACTGTTTTCACTTTTCAACTTGAAATGTGACCAAAAAACAACACTTTTTTGAACTATAAATGACATCTTTGCCTATTGAGTGTATTTTGTTTTCAGAAATCATTTTGTCACTAAATAGAAGCCAAAAGTGTCAAAAAAGCATTTTGGTTGAAATTCTGACTGTTTTCACTTTTCAACTTGAAATGTGACCAAAAAACAACACTTTTTTGAACTATAAATGAGATCTTTGCCTTTTGAGTGCATTTTGTATTTAAAAATCATTTTGTCACTAAAAAGAGCCAAAAGTGTCAAAAAAGTATTTTGGTTGAAATTCTGACTGTTTTGACTATTCAACTTGAAATGTGACCAAAAAACAACACTTTTTTGAACTACAAATGAGATCATTGCCTTTTGAGTGCATTTTGTATTTAAAAATCATTTTGACACTAAAAAGAGCCAAACGTGTCAAAAAAGCATTTTGGTTGAAATTC
Organism: Oryzias latipes; assembly: GCF_053564925.1. Taxonomy (NCBI): domain Eukaryota; kingdom Metazoa; phylum Chordata; class Actinopteri; order Beloniformes; family Adrianichthyidae; genus Oryzias; species Oryzias latipes. The sequence continues at coordinate 15,409,672 of NC_136254.1, forward strand.
TGACTGTTTTGACTATTCAACTTGAAATGTGACCAAAAAACAACACTTTTTTGAACTACAAATGAAATCTTTGCCTTTTGAGTGCATTTTGTATTTAAAAATCATTTTGTCACTAAAAAGAGCCAAAAGTGTCAAAAAAGTATTTTGACTGAAATTATGACTGTTTTGACTATTCAACTTGAAATGTGACCAAAAAACAACACTTTTTTGAACTATAAATGAGATCTATGCCTTTTGAGTGCATTTTGTATTTAAAAATCATTTTGTGACTAAAAAGAGCCAAAAGTGTCAAAAAAGCATTTTGGTTGAAATTCTGACTGTTTTCACTTTTCAACTTGAAATGTGACCAAAAAACAACACTTTTTTGAACTATAAATGAGATCTTTGCCTTTTGAGTGCATTTTGTATTTAAAAATCATTTTGTGACTAAAAAGAGCCAAAAGTGTCAAAAAAGCATTTTGGTTGAAATTCTGACTGTTTTGACTATTCAACTTGAAATGTGACCAAAAAACAACACTTTTTTGAACTACAAATGAGATCATTGCCTTTTGAGTGCATTTTGTATTTAAAAATCATTTTGACACTAAAAAGAGCCAAACGTGTCAAAAAAGCATTTTGGTTGAAATTCTGACTGTTTTGACTATTCAACTTGAAATGTGACCAAAAAACAACACTTTTTTGAACTACAAATGAAATCTATGCCTTTTGAGTGCATTTTGTATTTAAAAATCATTTTGTCACTAAAAAGAGCCAAAAGTGTCAAAAAAGCATTTTGACTGAAATTATGACTGTTTTGACTATTCAACTTGAAATGTGACCAAAAAACAACACTTTTTTGAACTATAAATGAGATCTATGCCTTTTGAGTGCATTTTGTATTTAAAAATCATTTTGTCACTAAAAAGAAGCCAAAAGTGTCAAAAAAGCATTTTGACTGAAATTCTGACTTTTTTGACTATTCAACTTGAAATGTGACCAAAAAACAACACTTTTTTGAACTACAAATAAGATCTTTGCCTATTGAGTGTATTTTGTATTTAAAAATCATTTTGTGACTAAAAAGAGCCAAAAGTGTCAAAAAAGCATTTTGGTTGAAATTCTGACTGTTTTGACTATTCAACTTGAAATGTGACCAAAAAACAACACTTTTTTGAACTACAAATGAGATCATTGCCTTTTGAGTGCATTTTGTATTTAAAAATCATTTTGACACTAAAAAGAGCCAAACGTGTCAAAAAAGCATTTTGGTTGAAATTCTGACTGTTTTGACTATTCAACTTGAAATGTGACCAAAAAACAACACTTTTTTGAACTACAAATGAAATCTATGCCTTCTGAGTGCATTTTGTATTTAAAAATCATTTTGTCACTAAAAAGAGCCAAAAGTGTCAAAAAAGCATTTTGACTGAAATTATGACTGTTTTGACTTTGCAACTTGAAATGTGACCAAAAAACAACACTTTTTTGAACTATAAATGAGATCTATGCCTTTTGAGTGCATTTTGTATTTAAAAATCATTTTGTGACTAAAAAGAGCCAAAAGTGTCAAAAAAGCATTTTGGTTGAAATTCTGACTGTTTTCACTTTTCAACTTGAAATGTGACCAAAAAACAACACTTTTTTGAACTATAAATGAGATCTTTGCCTTTTGAGTGCATTTTGTATTTAAAAATCATTTTGTGACTAAAAAGAGCCAAAAGTGTCAAAAAAGCATTTTGGTTGAAATTCTGACTGTTTTGACTATTCAACTTGAAATGTGACCAAAAAACAACACTTTTTTGAACTACAAATGAGATCATTGCCTTTTGAGTGCATTTTGTATTTAAAAATCATTTTGACACTAAAAAGAGCCAAACGTGTCAAAAAAGCATTTTGGTTGAAATTCTGACTGTTTTGACTATTCAACTTGAAATGTGACCAAAAAACAACACTTTTTTGAACTACAAATGAGTTTTTTGCCTTTTGAGTGCATTTTGTATTTAAAAATCATTTTGTCACTAAAAAGAGCCAAAAGTGTCAAAAAAGCATTTTGGTTGAAATTCTGACTGTTTTGACTATTCAACTTGAAATGTGACCAAAGAAACAATATTTTTTTGAACTACAAATGACATCTTTGCCTATTGAGTGTATTTTGTTTTCAGAAATCATTTTGTCACTAAATAGAAGCCAAAAGTGTCAAAAAAGCATTTTGGTTGAAATTCTGACTTTTTTCACTTTTCAACTTGAAATGTGACCAAAAAACAACACTTTTTTGAACTATAAATGAGATCTTTGCCTTTTGAGTGCATTTTGTATTTAAAAATCATTTTGTGACTAAAAAGAGCCAAAAGTGTCAAAAAAGCATTTTGGTTGAAATTCTGACTGTTTTGACTATTCAACTTGAAATGTGACCAAAAAACAACACTTTTTTGAACTACAAATGAGATCATTGCCTTTTGAGTGCATTTTGTATTTAAAAATCATTTTGACACTAAAAAGAGCCAAACGTGTCAAAAAAGCATTTTGGTTGAAATTCTGACTGTTTTGACTATTCAACTTGAAATGTGACCAAAAAACAACACTTTTTTGAACTACAAATGAAATCTATGCCTTTTGAGTGCATTTTGTATTTAAAAATCATTTTGTCACTAAAAAGAGCCAAAAGTGTCAAAAAAGCATTTTGACTGAAATTATGACTGTTTTGACTATTCAACTTGAAATGTGACCAAAAAACAACACTTTTTTGAACTATAAATGAGATCTATGCCTTTTGAGTGCATTTTGTATTTAAAAATCATTTTGTGACTAAAAAGAGCCAAAAGTGTCAAAAAAGCATTTTGGTTGAAATTCTGACTGTTTTGACTATTCAACTTGAAATGTGACCAAAAAACAACACTTTTTTGAACTACAAATGAGATCATTGCCTTTTGAGTGCATTTTCTATTTAAAAATCATTTTGTCACTAAAAAGAAGCCAAAAGTGTCAAAAAAGCATTTTGACTCAAATTATGACTGTTTTGACTATTCAACTTGAAATGTGACCAAAAAACAACACTTTTTTGAACTACAAATGACATATTTGCCTTTTGAGTGCATTTTGTATTTAAAAATCATTTTGTCACTAAAAAGAGCCAAAAGTGTCAAAAAAGCATTTTGGTTGAAATTCTGACTGTTTTGACTATTCAACTTGAAATGTGACCAAAAAACAACACTTTTTTGAACTACAAATGAAATCTATGCCTTTTTGAGTGCATTTTGTATTTAAAAATCATTTTGTCACTAAAAAGAGCCAAAAGTGTCAAAAAAGCATTTTGACTGAAATTATGACTGTTTTGACTATTCAACTTGAAATGTGACCAAAAAACAACACTTTTTTGAACTATAAATGAGATCTATGCCTTTTGAGTGCATTTTGTTTTTAAAAATCATTTTGTCACTAAAAAGAAGCCAAAAGTGTCAAAAAAGCATTTTGACTCAAATTCTGACTTTTTTGACTATTCAACTTGAAATGTGACCAAAAAACAACACTTTTTTGAACTACAAATAAGATCTTTGCCTATTGAGTGTATTTTGTTTTTAGAAATCATTTTGTCACTAAATAGAAGCCAAAACTGTCAAAAAAGCATTTTGGTTGAAATTCTGACTGTTTTCACTTTGCAACTTGAAATGTGACAAAAAAACAACACTTTTTTGAACTACAAATGACATATTTGCCTTTTGAGTGCATTTTGTATTTAAAAATCATTTTGTCACTAAAAAGAAGCCAAAAGTGTCAAAAAAGCATTTTGACTCAAATTATGACTGTTTTGACTATTCAACTTGAAATGTGACCAAAAAACAACACTTTTTTGAACTACAAATGAGATCTTTGCCTTTTGAGTGCATTTTGTATTTAAAAATCATTTTGTCACTAAAAAGAGCCAAAAGTGTCAAAAAAGCATTTTGGTTGAAATTCTGACTGTTTTGACTATTCAACTTGAAATGTGACCAAAGAAACAATACTTTTTTGAACTACAAATGAGATCTTTGCCTATTGAGTGTATTTTGTTTTTAAAAATCATTTTGTCACTAAATAGAAGCCAAAAGTGTCAAAAAAGCATTTTGGTTGAAATTCTGACTGTTTTGACTATTCAACTTGAAATGTGACCAAAAAACAGCACTTTTTTGAACTACAAATGAGATCATTGCCTTTTGAGTGCATTTTGTATTTAAAAATCATTTTGTCACTAAATAGAAGCCCAAAGTGTCAAAAAAGCATTTTGACTCAAATTATGACTGTTTTGACTATTCAACTTGAAATGTGACCAAAAAACAACACTTTTTTGAACTACAAATGAGATCTTTGCCTTTTGAGTGCATTTTGTATTTAAAAATCATTTTGTCACTAAAAAGAGCCAAAAGTGTCAAAAAAGCATTTTGGTTGAAATTCTGACTGTTTTGACTATTCAACTTGAAATGTGACCAAAGAAACAATACTTTTTTGAACTACAAATGAGATCTTTGCCTATTGAGTGTATTTTGTTTTTAGAAATCATTTTGTCACTAAATAGAAGCCAAAAGTGTCAAAAAAGCATTTTGGTTGAAAATCTGACGTTTTTCACTTTTCAACTTGAAATGTGACCAAAAAACAACACTTTTTTGAACTATAAATGAGATCTTTGCCTTTTGAGTGCATTTTGTATTTAAAAATCATTTTGTGACTAAAAAGAGCCAAAAGTGTCAAAAAAGCATTTTGGTTGAAATTCTGACTGTTTTGACTATTCAACTTGAAATGTGACCAAAAAACAACACTTTTTTGAACTACAAATGAGATCTTTGCCTTTTGAGTGCATTTTGTATTTAAAAATCATTTTGTCACTAAAAAGAGCCAAACGTGTCAAAAAAGCATTTTGACTCAAATTCTGACTGTTTTCACTTTGCAACTTGAAATGTGACCAAAAAACAACACTTTTTTGAACTACAAATGAGATCTTTGCCTTTTGAGTGCATTTTGTATTTAAAAATCATTTTGTCATTAAAAAGAGCCAAAAGTGTCAAAAAAGCATTTTGACTCAAATTCTGACTGTTTTCACTTTGCAACTTGAAATGTGAGCAAAAAACAACACTTTTTTGAACTACAAATGACATCTTTGCCTATTGAGTGTATTTTGTTTTTAGAAATCATTTTGTCACTAAATAGAAGCCAAAAGAGTCAAAAAAGCATTTTGACTCAAATTCTGACTGTTTTCACTTTGCAACTTGAAATGTGACAAAAAACAACACTTTTCTGAACTACAAATGAGATCTTTGCCTTTTGAGTCTATTTTGTATTTAAAAATTATTTTGTCACTAAAAAGAGCAATACGTGTCAAAAAAGCATTTTGACTGAAATTATGACTGTTTTGACTTTTCAACTTGAAATGTGACAAAAAAACAACACTTTTTTGAACTACAAATGACATATTTGCCTTTTGAGTGCATTTTGTATTTAAAAATCATTTTGTCACTAAATAGAAGCCAAAAGTGTCAAAAAAGCATTTTGACTCAAATTATGACTGTTTTGACTTTTCAACTTGAAATGTGACCAAGACACCACACTTTTTTGAACTACAAATGAGATCTTTGCCTTTTGAGTGCATTTTGTATTTAAAAATCATTTTGACACTAAAAAGAGCCAAAAGTGTCAAAAAAGCATTTTGGTTGAAATTCTGACTGTTTTGACTATTCAACTTGAAATGTGACCAAAGAAACAATACTTTTTTGAACTACAAATGACATCTTTGCCTATTGAGTGTATTTTGTTTTTAGGAATCATTTTTGTCACTAAATAGAAGCCAAAAGTGTCAAAAAAGCATTTTGACTCAAATTATGACTGTTTTGACTTTTCAACTTGAAATGTGACCAAAAAACAACACTTTTTTGAACTATAAATGAGATCTTTGCCTTTTGAGTGCATTTTGTATTTAAAAATCATTTTGTGACTAAAAAGAGCCAAAAGTGTCAAAAAAGCATTTTGGTTGAAATTCTGACTGTTTTGACTATTCAACTTGAAATGTGACCAAAAAACAACACTTTTTTGAACTACAAATGAGATCATTGCCTTTTGAGTGCATTTTGTATTTAAAAATCATTTTGTCACTAAAAAGAAGCCAAAAGTGTCAAAAAAGCATTTTAGTTGAAATTCTGACTGTTTTGACTATTCAACTTGAAATGTGACCAAAGAAACAATACTTTTTTGAACTACAAATGAGATCTTTGCCTATTGAGTGTATTTTGTTTTTAAAAATCATTTTGTCACTAAAAAGAGCCAAAAGTGTCAAAAAAGCATTTTGGTTGAAATTCTGACTGTTTTGACTATTCAACTTGAAATGTGACCAAAGAAACAATACTTTTTTGAACTACAAATGAGATCTTTGCCTATTGAGTGTATTTTGTTTTTTAAAATCATTTTGTCACTAAATAGAAGCCAAAAGTGTCAAAAAAGCATTTTGGTTGAAATTCTGACTGTTTTCACTTTTCAACTTGAAATGTGACCAAAAAACAACACTTTTTTGAACTATAAATGAGATCTTTGCCTTTTGAGTGCATTTTGTATTTAAAAATCATTTTGTGACTAAAAAGAGCCAAAAGTGTCAAAAAAGCATTTTGGTTGAAATTATGACTGTTTTGACTATTCAACTTGAAATGTGACCAAAAAACAACACTTTTTTGAACTATAAATGAGATCTTTGCCTTTTGAGTGCATTTTGTATTTAAAAATCATTTTGTGACTAAGAAGAGCCAAAAGTGTCAAAAAAGCATTTTGGTTGAAATTCTGACTGTTTTGACTATTCAACTTGAAATGTGACCAAAAAACAACACTTTTTTGAACTACAAATGAGATCATTGCCTTTTGAGTGCATTTTGTATTTAAAAATCATTTTGTCACTAAAAAGAAGCCAAAAGTGTCAAAAAAGCATTTTGACTCAAATTATGACTGTTTTGACTATTCAACTTGAAATGTGACCAAAAAACAACACTTTTTTGAACTACAAATGAGATCTTTGCCTTTTGAGTGCATTTTGTATTTAAAAATCATTTTGTCACTAAAAAGAGCCAAAAGTGTCAAAAAAGCATTTTGGTTGAAATTCTGACTGTTTTGACTATTCAACTTGAAATGTGACCAAAGAAACAATACTTTTTTGAACTACAAATGAGATCTTTGCCTATTGAGTGTATTTTGTTTTTAGAAATCATTTTGTCACTAAATAGAAGCCAAAAGTGTCAAAAAAGCATTTTGGTTGAAAATCTGACGTTTTTCACTTTTCAACTTGAAATGTGACCAAAAAACAACACTTTTTTGAACTAAAAAATGAGATCTTTGCCTTTTGAGTGCATTTTGTATTTAAAAATCATTTTGTGACTAAAAAGAGCCAAAAGTGTCAAAAAAGCATTTTGGTTGAAATTCTGACTGTTTTGACTATTCAACTTGAAATGTGACCAAAAAACAACACTTTTTTGAACTACAAATGAGATCTTTGCCTTTTGAGTGCATTTTGTATTTAAAAATCATTTTGTCACTAAAAAGAGCCAAACGTGTCAAAAAAGCATTTTGACTCAAATTCTGACTGTTTTCACTTTGCAACTTGAAATGTGACCAAAAAACAACACTTTTTTGAACTACAAATGAGATCTTTGCCTTTTGAGTGCATTTTGTATTTAAAAATCATTTTGTCATTAAAAAGAGCCAAAAGTGTCAAAAAAGCATTTTGACTCAAATTCTGACTGTTTTCACTTTGCAACTTGAAATGTGAGCAAAAAACAACACTTTTTTGAACTACAAATGACATCTTTGCCTTTTGAGTGTATTTTGTTTTTAGAAATCATTTTGTCACTAAATAGAAGCCAAAAGAGTCAAAAAAGCATTTTGACTCAAATTCTGACTGTTTTCACTTTTCAACTTGAAATGTGACCAAAAAACAACACTTTTTTGAACTATAAATGAGATCTTTGCCTTTTGAGTGTATTTTGTATTTAAAAATCATTTTGTGACTAAAAAGAGCCAAAAGTGTCAAAAAAGCATTTTGGTTGAAATTCTGACTGTTTTGACTATTCAACTTGAAATGTGACCAAAAAACAACACTTTTTTGAACTACAAATGAGATCATTGCCTTTTGAGTGCATTTTGTATTTAAAAATCATTTTGTCACTAAAAAGAAGCCAAAAGTGTCAAAAAAGCATTTTGACTCAAATTATGACTGTTTTGACTATTCAACTTGAAATGTGACCAAAAAACAACACTTTTTTGAACTATAAATGAGATCTTTGCCTTTTGAGTGCATTTTGTATTTAAAAATCATTTTGTGACTAAGAAGAGCCAAAAGTGTCAAAAAAGCATTTTGGTTGAAATTCTGACTGTTTTGACTATTCAACTTGAAATGTGACCAAAAAACAGCACTTTTTTGAACTACAAATGAGATCATTGCCTTTTGAGTGCATTTTGTATTTAAAAATCATTTTGTCACTAAAAAGAAGCCAAAAGTGTCAAAAAAGCATTTTGACTCAAATTATGACTGTTTTGACTATTCAACTTGAAATGTGACCAAAAAACAACACTTTTTTGAACTACAAATGAGATCTTTGCCTTTTGAGTGCATTTTGTATTTAAAAATCATTTTGTCACTAAAAAGAGCCAAAAGTGTCAAAAAAGCATTTTGGTTGAAATTCTGACTGTTTTGACTATTCAACTTGAAATGTGACCAAAGAAACAATACTTTTTTGAACTACAAATGAGATCTTTGCCTATTGAGTGTATTTTGTTTTTAGAAATCATTTTGTCACTAAATAGAAGCCAAAAGTGTCAAAAAAGCATTTTGGTTGAAAATCTGACGTTTTTCACTTTTCAACTTGAAATGTGACCAAAAAACAACACTTTTTTGAACTATAAATGAGATCTTTGCCTTTTGAGTGCATTTTGTATTTAAAAATCATTTTGTGACTAAAAAGAGCCAAAAGTGTCAAAAAAGCATTTTGGTTGAAATTCTGACTGTTTTGACTATTCAACTTGAAATGTGACCAAAAAACAACACTTTTTTGAACTACAAATGAGATCTTTGCCTTTTGAGTGCATTTTGTATTTAAAAATCATTTTGTCACTAAAAAGAGCCAAACGTGTCAAAAAAGCATTTTGACTCAAATTCTGACTGTTTTCACTTTGCAACTTGAAATGTGACCAAAAAACAACACTTTTTTGAACTACAAATGAGATCTTTGCCTTTTGAGTGCATTTTGTATTTAAAAATCATTTTGTCATTAAAAAGAGCCAAAAGTGTCAAAAAAGCATTTTGACTCAAATTCTGACTGTTTTCACTTTGCAACTTGAAATGTGAGCAAAAAACAACACTTTTTTGAACTACAAATGACATCTTTGCCTATTGAGTGTATTTTGTTTTTAGAAATCATTTTGTCACTAAATAGAAGCCAAAAGAGTCAAAAAAGCATTTTGACTCAAATTCTGACTGTTTTCACTTTGCAACTTGAAATGTGACAAAAAACAACACTTTTCTGAACTACAAATGAGATCTTTGCCTTTTGAGTCTATTTTGTATTTAAAAATTATTTTGTCACTAAAAAGAGCAATACGTGTCAAAAAAGCATTTTGACTGAAATTATGACTGTTTTGACTTTTCAACTTGAAATGTGACAAAAAAACAACACTTTTTTGAACTACAAATGACATATTTGCCTTTTGAGTGCATTTTGTATTTAAAAATCATTTTGTCACTAAATAGAAGCCAAAAGTGTCAAAAAAGCATTTTGACTCAAATTATGACTGTTTTGACTTTTCAACTTGAAATGTGACCAAGACACCACACTTTTTTGAACTACAAATGAGATCTTTGCCTTTTGAGTGCATTTTGTATTTAAAAATCATTTTGACACTAAAAAGAGCCAAAAGTGTCAAAAAAGCATTTTGGTTGAAATTCTGACTGTTTTGACTATTCAACTTGAAATGTGACCAAAGAAACAATACTTTTTTGAACTACAAATGAGATCTTTGCCTATTGAGTGTATTTTGTTTTTAGAAATCATTTTGTCACTAAATAGAAGCCAAAAGTGTCAAAAAAGCATTTTGGTTGAAAATCTGACGTTTTTCACTTTTCAACTTGAAATGTGACCAAAAAACAACACTTTTTTGAACTATAAATGAGATCTTTGCCTTTTGAGTGCATTTTGTATTTAAAAATCATTTTGTGACTAAAAAGAGCCAAAAGTGTCAAAAAAGCATTTTGGTTGAAATTCTGACTGTTTTGACTATTCAACTTGAAATGTGACCAAAAAACAACACTTTTTTGAACTACAAATGAGATCTTTGCCTTTTGAGTGCATTTTGTATTTAAAAATCATTTTGTCACTAAAAAGAGCCAAACGTGTCAAAAAAGCATTTTGACTCAAATTCTGACTGTTTTCACTTTGCAACTTGAAATGTGACCAAAAAACAACACTTTTTTGAACTACAAATGAGATCTTTGCCTTTTGAGTGCATTTTGTATTTAAAAATCATTTTGTCATTAAAAAGAGCCAAAAGTGTCAAAAAAGCATTTTGACTCAAATTCTGACTGTTTTCACTTTGCAACTTGAAATGTGAGCAAAAAACAACACTTTTTTGAACTACAAATGACATCTTTGCCTATTGAGTGTATTTTGTTTTTAGAAATCATTTTGTCACTAAATAGAAGCCAAAAGAGTCAAAAAAGCATTTTGACTCAAATTCTGACTGTTTTCACTTTGCAACTTGAAATGTGACAAAAAACAACACTTTTCTGAACTACAAATGAGATCTTTGCCTTTTGAGTCTATTTTGTATTTAAAAATTATTTTGTCACTAAAAAGAGCAATACGTGTCAAAAAAGCATTTTGACTGAAATTATGACTGTTTTGACTTTTCAACTTGAAATGTGACAAAAAAACAACACTTTTTTGAACTACAAATGACATATTTGCCTTTTGAGTGCATTTTGTATTTAAAAATCATTTTGTCACTAAATAGAAGCCAAAAGTGTCAAAAAAGCATTTTGACTCAAATTATGACTGTTTTGACTTTTCAACTTGAAATGTGACCAAGACACCACACTTTTTTGAACTACAAATGAGATCTTTGCCTTTTGAGTGCATTTTGTATTTAAAAATCATTTTGACACTAAAAAGAGCCAAAAGTGTCAAAAAAGCATTTTGGTTGAAATTCTGACTGTTTTGACTATTCAACTTGAAATGTGACCAAAGAAACAATACTTTTTTGAACTACAAATGACATCTTTGCCTATTGAGTGTATTTTGTTTTTAGGAATCATTTTTGTCACTAAATAGAAGCCAAAAGTGTCAAAAAAGCATTTTGACTCAAATTATGACTGTTTTGACTTTTCAACTTGAAATGTGACCAAAAAACAACACTTTTTTGAACTATAAATGAGATCTTTGCCTTTTGAGTGCATTTTGTATTTAAAAATCATTTTGTGACTAAAAAGAGCCAAAAGTGTCAAAAAAGCATTTTGGTTGAAATTCTGACTGTTTTGACTATTCAACTTGAAATGTGACCAAAAAACAACACTTTTTTGAACTACAAATGAGATCATTGCCTTTTGAGTGCATTTTGTATTTAAAAATCATTTTGTCACTAAAAAGAAGCCAAAAGTGTCAAAAAAGCATTTTAGTTGAAATTCTGACTGTTTTGACTATTCAACTTGAAATGTGACCAAAGAAACAATACTTTTTTGAACTACAAATGAGATCTTTGCCTATTGAGTGTATTTTGTTTTTAAAAATCATTTTGTCACTAAAAAGAGCCAAAAGTGTCAAAAAAGCATTTTAGTTGAAATTCTGACTGTTTTGACTATTCAACTTGAAATGTGACCAAAGAAACAATACTTTTTTGAACTACAAATGAGATCTTTGCCTATTGAGTGTATTTTGTTTTTAAAAATCATTTTGTCACTAAATAGAAGCCAAAAGTGTCAAAAAAGCATTTTGACTCAAATTATGACTGTTTTGACTTTTCAACTTGAAATGTGACCAAAAAACAACACTTTTTTGAACTACAAATGAGATCATTGCCTTTTGAGTGCATTTTGTATTTAAAAATCATTTTGTCACTAAAAAGAAGCCAAAAGTGTCAAAAAAGCATTTTGACTCAAATTCTGACTTTTTTGACTATTCAACTTGAAATGTGACCAAAAAACAACACTTTTTTGAACTACAAATAAGATCTTTGCCTATTGAGTGTATTTTGTTTTTAGAAATCATTTTGTCACTAAATAGAAGCCAAAAGTGTCAAAAAAGCATTTTGGTTGAAATTCTGACTGTTTTCACTTTGCAACTTGAAATGTGACAAAAAAACAACACTTTTTTGAACTACAAATGACATATTTGCCTTTTGAGTGCATTTTGTATTTAAAAATCATTTTGTCACTAAAAAGAAGCCAAAAGTGTCAAAAAAGCATTTTGACTCAAATTATGACTGTTTTGACTATTCAACTTGAAATGTGACCAAAAAACAACACTTTTTTGAACTACAAATGAGATCTTTGCCTTTTGAGTGCATTTTGTATTTAAAAATCATTTTGTCACTAAAAAGAGCCAAAAGTGTCAAAAAAGCATTTTAGTTGAAATTCTGACTGTTTTGACTATTCAACTTGAAATGTGACCAAAGAAACAATACTTTTTTGAACTACAAATGAGATCTTTGCCTATTGAGTGTATTTTGTTTTTAAAAATCATTTTGTCACTAAATAGAAGCCAAAAGTGTCAAAAAAGCATTTTGACTCAAATTATGACTGTTTTGACTTTTCAACTTGAAATGTGACCAAGAAACAACACTTTTTTGAACTACAAATGAGATCATTGCCTTTTGAGTGCATTTTGTATTTAAAAATCATTTTGTCACTAAAAAGAAGCCAAAAGTGTCAAAAAAGCATTTTGACTCAAATTATGACTGTTTTGACTATTCAACTTGAAATGTGACCAAAAAACAACACTTTTTTGAACTACAAATGAGATCTATGCCTTTTGAGTGCATTTTGTATTTAAAAATCATTTTGTCACTAAAAAGAAGCCAAAAGTGTCAAAAAAGCATTTTGACTCAAATTCTGACTTTTTTGACTATTCAACTTGAAATGTGACCAAAAAACAACACTTTTTTGAACTACAAATAAGATCTTTGCCTATTGAGTGTATTTTGTTTTTAGAAATCATTTTGTCACTAAATAGAAGCCAAAAGTGTCAAAAAAGCATTTTGGTTGAAATTCTGACTGTTTTGACTATTCAACTTGAAATGTGACCAAAGAAACAATACTTTTTTGAACTACAAATGAGATCTTTGCCTATTGAGTGTATTTTGTTTTTAAAAATCATTTTGTCACTAAAAAGAGCCAAAAGTGTCAAAAAAGCATTTTAGTTGAAATTCTGACTGTTTTGACTATTCAACTTGAAATGTGACCAAAGAAACAATACTTTTTTGAACTACAAATGAGATCTTTGCCTATTGAGTGTATTTTGTTTTTAAAAATCATTTTGTCACTAAATAGAAGCCAAAAGTGTCAAAAAAGCATTTTGACTCAAATTATGACTGTTTTGACTTTTCAACTTGAAATGTGACCAAGAAACAACACTTTTTTGAACTACAAATGAGATCATTGCCTTTTGAGTGCATTTTGTATTTAAAAATCATTTTGTCACTAAAAAGAAGCCAAAAGTGTCAAAAAAGCATTTTGACTCAAATTATGACTGTTTTGACTATTCAACTTGAAATGTGACCAAAAAACAACACTTTTTTGAACTACAAATGAGATCTATGCCTTTTGAGTGCATTTTGTATTTAAAAATCATTTTGTCACTAAAAAGAAGCCAAAAGTGTCAAAAAAGCATTTTGACTCAAATTCTGACTTTTTTGACTATTCAACTTGAAATGTGACCAAAAAACAACACTTTTTTGAACTACAAATAAGATCTTTGCCTATTGAGTGTATTTTGTTTTTAGAAATCATTTTGTCACTAAATAGAAGCCAAAAGTGTCAAAAAAGCATTTTGGTTGAAATTCTGACTGTTTTCACTTTGCAACTTGAAATGTGACAAAAAAACAACACTTTTTTGAACTACAAATGACATATTTGCCTTTTGAGTGCATTTTGTATTTAAAAATCATTTTGTCACTAAATAGAAGCCAAAAGTGTCAAAAAAGCATTTTGACTCAAATTCTGACTTTTTTGACTATTCAACTTGAAATGTGACCAAGACACCACACTTTTTTGAACTACAAATGAGATCTTTGCCTTTTGAGTGCATTTTGTATTTAAAAATCATTTTGACACTAAAAACAGCCAAAAGTGTCAAAAAAGCATTTTGGTTGAAATTTCTGACTGTTTTCACTTTGCAACTTGAAATGTGACCAAAAAACAACACTTTTTTGAACTACAAATGAGATCTTTGCCTATTGAGTGTATTTTGTTTTTAGAAATCATTTTGTCACTAAATAGAAGCCAAAAGTGTCAAAAAAGCATTTTGACTCAAATTATGACTGTTTTGACTATTCAACTTGAAATGTGACCAAAAACAACACTTTTTTGAACTACAAATGAGATATTTGCCTTTTGAGTGCATTTTGTATTTAAAAATCATTTTGTCACTAAAAAGAGCCAAAAGTGTCAAAAAAGCATTTTGGTTGAAATTCTGACTGTTTTGACTATTCAACTTGAAATGTGACCAAAGAAACAATATTTTTTTGAACTACAAATGACATCTTTGCCTATTGAGTGTATTTTGTTTTCAGAAATCATTTTGTCACTAAATAGAAGCCAAAAGTGTCAAAAAAGCATTTTGGTTGAAATTCTGACTGTTTTCACTTTTCAACTTGAAATGTGACCAAAAAACAACACTTTTTTGAACTATAAATGAGATCTTTGCCTTTTGAGTGCATTTTGTATTTAAAAATCATTTTGTGACTAAAAAGAGCCAAAAGTGTCAAAAAAGCATTTTGGTTGAAATTCTGACTGTTTTGACTATTCAACTTGAAATGTGACCAAAAAACAACACTTTTTTGAACTACAAATGAGATCATTGCCTTTTGAGTGCATTTTGTATTTAAAAATCATTTTGACACTAAATAGAAGCCAAAAGTGTCAAAAAAGCATTTTGACTCAAATTCTGACTTTTTTGACTATTCAACTTGAAATGTGACCAAGACACCACACTTTTTTGAACTACAAATGAGATCTTTGCCTTTTGAGTGCATTTTGTATTTAAAAATCATTTTGACACTAAAAAGAGCCAAAAGTGTCAAAAAAGCATTTTGGTTGAAATTTCTGACTGTTTTCACTTTGCAACTTGAAATGTGACCAAAAAACAACACTTTTTTGAACTACAAATGAGATCTTTGCCTATTGAGTGTATTTTGTTTTTAGAAATCATTTTGTCACTAAATAGAAGCCAAAAGTGTCAAAAAAGCATTTTGACTCAAATTATGACTGTTTTGACTATTCAACTTGAAATGTGACCAAAAAACAACACTTTTTTGAACTACAAATGAGATATTTGCCTTTTGAGTGCATTTTGTATTTAAAAATCATTTTGTCACTAAAAAGAGCCAAAAGTGTCAAAAAAGCATTTTGGTTGAAATTCTGACTGTTTTGACTATTCAACTTGAAATGTGACCAAAGAAACAATATTTTTTTGAACTACAAATGACATCTTTGCCTATTGAGTGTATTTTGTTTTCAGAAATCATTTTGTCACTAAATAGAAGCCAAAAGTGTCAAAAAAGCATTTTGGTTGAAATTCTGACTGTTTTCACTTTTCAACTTGAAATGTGACCAAAAAACAACACTTTTTTGAACTATAAATGAGATCTTTGCCTTTTGAGTGCATTTTGTATTTAAAAATCATTTTGTGACTAAAAAGAGCCAAAAGTGTCAAAAAAGCATTTTGGTTGAAATTCTGACTGTTTTGACTATTCAACTTGAAATGTGACCAAAAAACAACACTTTTTTGAACTACAAATGAGATCATTGCCTTTTGAGTGCATTTTGTATTTAAAAATCATTTTGACACTAAAAAGAGCCAAACGTGTCAAAAAAGCATTTTGGTTGAAATTCTGACTGTTTTGACTATTCAACGTGAAATGTGACCAAAAAACAACACTTTTTTGAACTACAAATGAAATCTATGCCTTTTGAGTGCATTTTGTATTTAAAAATCATTTTGTCACTAAAAAGAGCCAAAAGTGTCAAAAAAGCATTTTGACTGAAATTATGACTGTTTTGACTATTCAACTTGAAATGTGACCAAAAAACAACACTTTTTTGAACTATAAATGAGATCTATGCCTTTTGAGTGCATTTTGTATTTAAAAATCATTTTGTGACTAAAAAGAGCCAAAAGTGTCAAAAAAGCATTTTGGTTGAAATTCTGACTGTTTTGACTATTCAACTTGAAATGTGACCAAAAAACAACACTTTTTTGAACTACAAATGAGATCTTTGCCTTTTGAGTGCATTTTCTATTTAAAAATCATTTTGTCACTAAAAAGAAGCCAAAAGTGTCAAAAAAGCATTTTGACTCAAATTATGACTGTTTTGACTATTCAACTTGAAATGTGACCAAAAAACAACACTTTTTTGAACTACAAATGAGATCTTTGCCTTTTGAGTGCATTTTGTATTTAAAAATCATTTTGTCACTAAAAAGAGCCAAAAGTGTCAAAAAAGCATTTTGGTTGAAATTCTGACTGTTTTCACTTTGCAACTTGAAATGTGACAAAAAAACAACACTTTTTTGAACTACAAATGACATATTTGCCTTTTGAGTGCATTTTGTATTTAAAAATCATTTTGTCACTAAAAAGAAGCCAAAAGTGTCAAAAAAGCATTTTGACTCAAATTATGACTGTTTTGACTATTCATCTTGAAATGTGACCAAAAAACAACACTTTTTTGAACTACAAATGAGATCATTGCCTTTTGAGTGCATTTTGTATTTAAAAATCATTTTGTCACTAAAAAGAAGCCAAAAGTGTCAAAAAAGCATTTTGACTCAAATTATGACTGTTTTGACTATTCAACTTGAAATGTGACCAAAAAACAACACTTTTTTGAACTACAAATGAGATCTTTGCCTTTTGAGTGCATTTTGTATTTAAAAATCATTTTGTCACTAAAAAGAGCCAAAAGTGTCAAAAAAGCATTTTGGTTGAAATTCTGACTGTTTTGACTATTCAACTTGAAATGTGACCAAAGAAACAATACTTTTTTGAACTACAAATGAGATCTTTGCCTATTGAGTGTATTTTGTTTTTAGAAATCATTTTGTCACTAAATAGAAGCCAAAAGTGTCAAAAAAGCATTTTGGTTGAAATTCTGACTGTTTTCACTTTTCAACTTGAAATGTGACCAAAAAACAACACTTTTTTGAACTATAAATGAGATCTTTGCCTTTTGAGTGCATTTTGTATTTAAAAATCATTTTGTGACTAAAAAGAGCTAAAAGTGTCAAAAAAGCATTTTGGTTGAAATTCTGACTGTTTTGACTATTCAACTTGAAATGTGACCAAAAAACAACACTTTTTTGAACTACAAATGAGATCATTGCCTTTTGAGTGCATTTTGTATTTAAAAATCATTTTGTCACTAAAAAGAGCCAAAAGTGTCAAAAAAGCATTTTGACTCAAATTCTGACTTTTTTGATTATTCAACTTGAAATGTGACCAAAAAACAACACTTTTTTGAACTACAAATGAGATCTTTGCCTTTTGAGTGCATTTTGTATTTAAAAATCATTTTGTCACTAAAAAGAGCCAAAAGTGTCAAAAAAGCATTTTGACTCAAATTCTGACTGTTTTCACTTTGCAACTTGAAATGTGAGCAAAAAACAACACTTTTTTGAACTACAAATGACATCTTTGCCTATTGAGTGTATTTTGTTTTTAGAAATCATTTTGTCACTAAATAGAAGCCAAAAGAGTCAAAAAAGCATTTTGACTCAAATTCTGACTGTTTTCACTTTGCAACTTGAAATGTGACCAAAAAACAACACTTTTTTGAACTACAAATGAAATCTATGCCTTTTGAGTGCATTTTGTATTTAAAAATCATTTTGTCACTAAAAAGAGCCAAAAGTGTCAAAAAAGCATTTTGACTGAAATTATGACTGTTTTGACTATTCAACTTGAAATGTGACCAAAGAAACAATACTTTTTTGAACTACAAATGAGATCTTTGCCTATTGAGTGTATTTTGTTTTTAGAAATCATTTTGTCACTAAATAGAAGCCAAAAGTGTCAAAAAAGCATTTTGACTCAAATTATGACTGTTTTGACTTTTCAACTTGAAATGTGACCAAAAAACAACACTTTTTTGAACTATAAATGAGATCTTTGCCTTTTGAGTGCATTTTGTATTTAAAAATCATTTTGTGACTAAAAAGAGCCAAAAGTGTCAAAAAAGCATTTTGGTTGAAATTCTGACTGTTTTGACTATTCAACTTGAAATGTGACCAAAAAACAACACTTTTTTGAACTACAAATGAGATCATTGCCTTTTGAGTGCATTTTGTATTTAAAAATCATTTTTTCACTAAATAGAAGCCAAAAGTGTCAAAAAAGCATTTTGACTCAAATTATGACTGTTTTGACTATTCAACTTGAAATGTGACCAAAAAACAACACTTTTTTGAACTACAAATGATATCTTTGCCTTTTGAGTGCATTTTGTATTTAAAAATCATTTTGTCACTAAAAAGAGCCAAAAGTGTCAAAAAAGCATTTTGGTTGAAATTCTGACTGTTTTGACTATTCAACTTGAAATGTGACCAAAGAAACAATACTTTTTTGAACTACAAATGAGATCTTTGCCTATTGAGTGTATTTTGTTTTTAGAAATCATTTTGTCACTAAATAGAAGCCAAAAGAGTCAAAAAAGCATTTTGGTTGAAATTCTGACTGTTTTCACTTTTCAACTTGAAATGTGACCAAAAAACAACACTTTTTTGAACTATAAATGAGATCTTTGCCTTTTGAGTGCATTTTGTATTTAAAAATCATTTTGTCACTAAAAAGAGCCAAAAGTGTCAAAAAAGCATTTTGGTTGAAATTCTGACTGTTTTGACTATTCAACTTGAAATGTGACCAAAAAACAACACTTTTTTGAACTACAAATGAGATCATTGCCTTTTGAGTGCATTTTGTATTTAAAAATCATTTTGTCACTAAAAAGAGCCAAAAGTGTCAAAAAAGCATTTTGACTCAAATTCTGACTTTTTTGACTATTCAACTTGAAATGTGACCAAAAAACAACACTTTTTTGAACTACAAATGAGATCTTTGCCTTTTGAGTGCATTTTGTATTTAAAAATCATTTTGTCACTAAAAAGAGCCAAAAGTGTCAAAAAAGCATTTTGACTCAAATTCTGACTGTTTTCACTTTGCAACTTGAAATGTGAGCAAAAAACAACACTTTTTTGAACTACAAATGACATCTTTGCCTATTGAGTGTATTTTGTTTTTAAAAATCATTTTGTCACTAAATAGAAGCCAAAAGAGTCAAAAAAGCATTTTGACTCAAATTCTGACTGTTTTCACTTTGCAACTTGAAATGTGACCAAAAAACAACACTTTTTTGAACTACAAATGAAATCTATGCCTTTTGAGTGCATTTTGTATTTAAAAATCATTTTGTCACTAAAAAGAGCCAAAAGTGTCAAAAAAGCATTTTGACTGAAATTATGACTGTTTTGACTATTCAACTTGAAATGTGACCAAAAAACAACACTTTTTTGAACTATAAATGAGATCTATGCCTTTTGAGTGCATTTTGTATTTAAAAATCATTTTGTGACTAAAAAGAGCCAAAAGTGTCAAAAAAGCATTTTGGTTGAAATTCTGACTGTTTTGACTATTCATCTTGAAATGTGACCAAAAAACAACACTTTTTTGAACTACAAATGAGATCTTTGGCTTTTGAGTCCATTTTGTATTTAAAAATCATTTTGTCACTAAAAAGAGCCAAAAGTGTCAAAAAAGCATTTTGAATCAAATTCTGACTGTTTTGACTATTCAACTTGAAATGTGACCAAAACACAACACTTTTTTGAACTTCAAAAGACATCTTTGCCTTTTGAGTGCATTTTGTATTTAAAAATCATTTTGTCACTAAAAAGAGCCAAAAGTGTCAAAAAAGCATTTTGGTTGAAATTCTGACTGTTTTCGCTTTGCAACTTGAAATGTGACCAAGACACCACACTTTTTTGAACTACGAATGACATCTTTGCATTTTGAGTGCATTTTGTATTTAAAAATCATTTTGTCACTAAATAGAAGCCAAAAGTGTCAAAGAAGCATTTTGAATCAAATTATGACTGTTTTGACTTTTCAACTTGAAATGTGACCAAAAAACAACACTTTTTTGAACTACAAATGAGATCTTTGCCTTTTGAGTGCATTTTGTATTTAAAAATCATTTTGTCACTAAAAAGAGCCAAAAGTGTCAAAAAAGCATTTTGGTTGAAATTCTGACTGTTTTGACTATTCAACTTGAAATGTGACCAAAGAAACAATACTTTTTTGAACTACAAATGAGATCTTTGCCTATTGAGTGTATTTTGTTTTTAGAAATCATTTTGTCACTAAATAGAAGCCAAAAGAGTCAAAAAAGCATTTTGGTTGAAATTCTGACTGTTTTCACTTTTCAACTTGAAATGTGACCAAAAAACAACACTTTTTTGAACTATAAATGAGATCTTTGCCTTTTGAGTGCATTTTGTATTTAAAAATCATTTTGTCACTAAAAAGAGCCAAAAGTGTCAGAAAAGCATTTTGGTTGAAATTCTGACTGTTTTGACTATTCAACTTGAAATGTGACCAAAAAACAACACTTTTTTGAACTACAAATGAGATCATTGCCTTTTGAGTGCATTTTGTATTTAAAAATCATTTTGTCACTAAAAAGAGCCAAAAGTGTCAAAAAAGCATTTTGACTCAAATTCTGACTTTTTTGACTATTCAACTTGAAATGTGACCAAAAAACAACACTTTTTTGAACTACAAATGAGATCTTTGCCTTTTGAGTGCATTTTGTATTTAAAAATCATTTTGTCACTAAAAAGAGCCAAAAGTGTCAAAAAAGCATTTTGACTCAAATTCTGACTGTTTTCACTTTGCAACTTGAAATGTGAGCAAAAAACAACACTTTTTTGAACTACAAATGACATCTTTGCCTATTGAGTGTATTTTGTTTTTAAAAATCATTTTGTCACTAAATAGAAGCCAAAAGAGTCAAAAAAGCATTTTGACTCAAATTCTGACTGTTTTCACTTTGCAACTTGAAATGTGACCAAAAAACAACACTTTTTTGAACTACAAATGAAATCTATGCCTTTTGAGTGCATTTTGTATTTAAAAATCATTTTGTCACTAAAAAGAGCCAAAAGTGTCAAAAAAGCATTTTGACTGAAATTATGACTGTTTTGACTATTCAACTTGAAATGTGACCAAAAAACAACACTTTTTTGAACTATAAATGAGATCTATGCCTTTTGAGTGCATTTTGTATTTAAAAATCATTTTGTGACTAAAAAGAGCCAAAAGTGTCAAAAAAGCATTTTGGTTGAAATTCTGACTGTTTTGACTATTCATCTTGAAATGTGACCAAAAAACAACACTTTTTTGAACTACAAATGAGATCTTTGGCTTTTGAGTCCATTTTGTATTTAAAAATCATTTTGTCACTAAAAAGAGCCAAAAGTGTCAAAAAAGCATTTTGAATCAAATTCTGACTGTTTTGACTATTCAACTTGAAATGTGACCAAAACACAACACTTTTTTGAACTTCAAAAGACATCTTTGCCTTTTGAGTGCATTTTGTATTTAAAAATCATTTTGTCACTAAAAAGAGCCAAAAGTGTCAAAAAAGCATTTTGGTTGAAATTCTGACTGTTTTCGCTTTGCAACTTGAAATGTGACCAAGACACCACACTTTTTTGAACTACGAATGACATCTTTGCATTTTGAGTGCATTTTGTATTTAAAAATCATTTTGTCACTAAATAGAAGCCAAAAGTGTCAAAGAAGCATTTTGAATCAAATTATGACTGTTTTGACTTTTCAACTTGAAATGTGACCAAAAAACAACACTTTTTTGAACTACAAATGAGATCTTTGCCTTTTGAGTGCATTTTGTATTTAAAAATCATTTTGTCACCAAAAAGAGCCAAAAGTGTCAAAAAAGCATTTTGGTTGAAATTCTGACTGTTTTCACTTTTCAACTTGAAATGTGACCAAGACACCACACTTTTTTGAACTACAAATGAGATCTTTGCCTTTTGAGTGCATTTTGTATTTAAAAATCATTTTGTCACTAAAAAGAGCCAAAAGTGTCAAAAAAGCATTTTGGTTGAAATTCTGACTGTTTTGACTATTCAACTTGAAATGTGACCAAAAAACAACACTTTTTTGAACTACAAATGAGATCACTGCCTTTTGAGTGCATTTTGTATTTAAAAATCATTTTGTCACTAAAAAGAAGCCAAAAGTGTCAAAAAAGCATTTTGACTCAAATTATGACTGTTTTGATTATTCAACTTGAAATGTGACCAAAAAACAACACTTTTTTGAACTACAAATGAGATCTTTGCCTTTTGAGTGCATTTTGTATTTAAAAATCATTTTGTCACTAAAAAGAGCCAAAAGTGTCAAAAAAGCATTTTGGTTGAAATTCTGACTGTTTTGACTATTCAACTTGAAATGTGACCAAAGAAACAATACTTTTTTGAACTACAAATGACATATTTGCCTTTTGAGTGCATTTTGTATTTAAAAATCATTTTGTCACTAAATAGAAGCCAAAAGTGTCAAAAAAGCATTTTGACTCAAATTATGACTGTTTTGACTTTTCAACTTGAAATGTGACCAAGACACCACACTTTTTTGAACTACAAATGAGATCTTTGCCTTTTGAGTGCATTTTGTATTTAAAAATCATTTTGACACTAAAAAGAGCCAAAAGTGTCAAAAAAGCATTTTGGTTGAAATTCTGACTGTTTTGACTATTCAACTTGAAATGTGACCAAAGAAACAATACTTTTTTGAACTACAAATGAGATCTTTGCCTATTGAGTGTATTTTGTTTTTAGAAATCATTTTGTCACTAAATAGAAGCCAAAAGTGTCAAAAAAGCATTTTGACTCAAATTATGACTGTTTTGACTTTTCAACTTGAAATGTGACCAAAAAACAACACTTTTTTGAACTATAAATGAGATCTTTGCCTTTTGAGTGCATTTTGTATTTAAAAATCATTTTGTGACTAAAAAGAGCCAAAAGTGTCAAAAAAGCATTTTGGTTGAAATTCTGACTGTTTTGACTATTCAACTTGAAATGTGACCAAAAAACAACACTTTTTTGAACTACAAATGAGATCTTTGCCTTTTGAGTGCATTTTGTATTTAAAAATCATTTTGTCACTAAAAAGAGCCAAAAGTGTCAAAAAAGCATTTTGGTTGAAATTCTGACTGTTTTGACTATTCAACTTGAAATGTGACCAAAGAAACAATTCTTTTTTGAACTACAAATGAGATCTTTGCCTATTGAGTGTATTTTGTTTTTAGAAATCATTTTGTCACTAAATAGAAGCCAAAAGTGTCAAAAAAGCATTTTGGTTGAAATTCTGACTGTTTTCACTTTTCAACTTGAAATGTGACCAAAAAACAACACTTTTTTGCACTATAAATGAGATCTTTGCCTTTTGAGTGCATTTTGTATTTAAAAATCATTTTGTGACTAAAAAGAGCCAAAAGTGTCAAAAAAGCATTTTGGTTGAAATTCTGACTGTTTTGACTATTCAACTTGAAATGTGACCAAAAAACAACACTTTTTTGAACTACAAATGAGATCATTGCCTTTTGAGTGCATTTTGTATTTAAAAATCATTTTGTCACTAAAAAGAAGCCAAAAGTGTCAAAAAAGCATTTTGACTCAAATTCTGACTTTTTTGACTATTCAACTTGAAATGTGACCAAAAAACAACACTTTTTTGAACTACAAATAAGATCTTTGCCTATTGAGTGTATTTTGTTTTTAGAAATCATTTTGTCACTAAATAGAAGCCAAAAGTGTCAAAAAAGCATTTTGACTCAAATTCTGACTGTTTTCACTTTGCAACTTGAAATGTGACCAAAAAACAACACTTTTTTGAACTACAAATGAGATCTTTGCCTTTTGAGTGCATTTTGTATTTAAAAATCATTTTGTCATTAAAAAGAGCCAAAAGTGTCAAAAAAGCATTTTGACTCAAATTCTGACTGTTTTCACTTTGCAACTTGAAATGTGAGCAAAAAACAACACTTTTTTGAACTACAAATGACATCTTTGCCTATTGAGTGTATTTTGTATTTAAAAATCATTTTGTCACTAAATAGAAGCCAAAAGAGTCAAAAAAGCATTTTGACTCAAATTCTGACTGTTTTCACTTTGCAACTTGAAATGTGACAAAAAACAGCACTTTTCTGAACTACAAATGAGATCTTTGCCTTTTGAGTCTATTTTGTATTTAAAAATCATTTTGTCACTAAAAAGAGCAAAACGTGTCAAAAAAGCATTTTGACTGAAATTATGACTGTTTTGACTTTTCAACTTGAAATGTGACCAAGACACCACACTTTTTTGAACTACAAATGAGATCTTTGCCTTTTGAGTGCATTTTGTATTTAAAAATCATTTTGTCACTAAATAGAAGCCAAAAGTGTCAAAAAAGCATTTTGACTCAAATTATGACTGTTTTGACTTTTCAACTTGAAATGTGACCAAGACACCACACTTTTTTGAACTACAAATGAGATCTTTGCCTTTTGAGTGCATTTTGTATTTAAAAATCATTTTGACACTAAAAAGAGCCAAAAGTGTCAAAAAAGCATTTTGGTTGAAATTCTGACTGTTTTGACTATTCAACTTGAAATGTGACCAAAGAAACAATACTTTTTTGAACTACAAATGACATCTTTGCCTATTGAGTGTATTTTGTTTTTAGGAATCATTTTTGTCACTAAATAGAAGCCAAAAGTGTCAAAAAAGCATTTTGACTCAAATTATGACTGTTTTGACTTTTCAACTTGAAATGTGACCAAAAAACAACACTTTTTTGAACTATAAATGAGATCTTTGCCTTTTGAGTGCATTTTGTATTTAGAAATCATTTTGTGACTAAAAAGAGCCAAAAGTGTCAAAAAAGCATTTTGGTTGAAATTCTGACTGTTTTGACTATTCAACTTGAAATGTGACCAAAAAACAACACTTTTTTGAACTACAAATGAGATCATTGCCTTTTGAGTGCATTTTGTATTTAAAAATCATTTTGTCACTAAAAAGAGCCAAAAGTGTCAAAAAAGCATTTTAGTTGAAATTCTGACTGTTTTGACTATTCAACTTGAAATGTGACCAAAGAAACAATACTTTTTTGAACTACAAATGAGATCTTTGCCTATTGAGTGTATTTTGTTTTTAAAAATCATTTTGTCACTAAATAGAAGCCAAAAGTGTCAAAAAAGCATTTTGACTCAAATTATGACTGTTTTGACTTTTCAACTTGAAATGTGACCAAAAAACAACACTTTTTTGAACTACAAATGAGATCATTGCCTTTTGAGTGCATTTTGTATTTAAAAATCATTTTGTCACTAAAAAGAAGCCAAAAGTGTCAAAAAAGCATTTTGACTCAAATTCTGACTTTTTTGACTATTCAACTTGAAATGTGACCAAAAAACAACACTTTTTTGAACTACAAATAAGATCTTTGCCTATTGAGTGTATTTTGTTTTTAGAAATCATTTTGTCACTAAATAGAAGCCAAAAGTGTCAAAAAAGCATTTTGGTTGAAATTCTGACTGTTTTCACTTTGCAACTTGAAATGTGACCAAAGAAACAACACTTTTTTGAACTACAAATGACATATTTGCCTTTTGAGTGCATTTTGTATTTAAAAATCATTTTGTCACTAAATAGAAGCCAAAAGTGTCAAAAAAGCATTTTGACTCAAATTCTGACTTTTTTGACTATTCAACTTGAAATGTGACCAAGACACCACACTTTTTTGAACTACAAATGAGATCTTTGCCTTTTGAGTGCATTTTGTATTTAAAAATCATTTTGACACTAAAAAGAGCCAAAAGTGTCAAAAAAGCATTTTGGTTGAAATTCTGACTGTTTTCACTTTGCAACTTGAAATGTGACCAAAAAACAACACTTTTTTGAACTACAAATGAGATCTTTGCCTATTGAGTGTATTTTGTTTTTAAAAATCATTTTGTCACTAAATAGAAGCCAAAAGTGTCAAAAAAGCATTTTGACTCAAATTATGACTGTTTTGACTATTCAACTTGAAATGTGACCAAAAAACAACACTTTTTTGAACTACAAATGAGATCTTTGCCTTTTGAGTGCATTTTGTATTTAAAAATCATTTTGTCACTAAAAAGAGCCAAAAGTGTCAAAAAAGCATTTTGGTTGAAATTCTGACTGTTTTGACTATTCAACTTGAAATGTGACCAAAGAAACAATATTTTTTTGAACTACAAATGACATCTTTGCCTATTGAGTGTATTTTGTTTTCAGAAATCATTTTGTGACTAAATAGAAGCCAAAAGTGTCAAAAAAGCATTTTGGTTGAAATTCTGACTGTTTTCACTTTTCAACTTGAAATGTGACCAAAAAACAACACTTTTTTGAACTATAAATGAGATCTTTGCCTTTTGAGTGCATTTTGTATTTAAAAATCATTTTGTGACTAAAAAGAGCCAAAAGTGTCAAAAAAGCATTTTGGTTGAAATTCTGACTGTTTTGACTATTCAACTTGAAATGTGACCAAAAAACAACACTTTTTTGAACTACAAATGAGATCATTGCCTTTTGAGTGCATTTTGTATTTAAAAATCATTTTGACACTAAAAAGAGCCAAACGTGTCAAAAAAGCATTTTGGTTGAAATTCTGACTGTTTTGACTATTCAACTTGAAATGTGACCAAAAAACAACACTTTTTTGAACTACAAATGAAATCTTTGCCTTTTGAGTGCATTTTGTATTTAAAAATCATTTTGTCACTAAAAAGAGCCAAAAGTGTCAAAAAAGTATTTTGACTGAAATTATGACTGTTTTGACTATTCAACTTGAAATGTGACCAAAAAACAACACTTTTTTGAACTATAAATGAGATCTATGCCTTTTGAGTGCATTTTGTATTTAAAAATCATTTTGTGACTAAAAAGAGCCAAAAGTGTCAAAAAAGCATTTTGGTTGAAATTCTGACTGTTTTCACTTTTCAACTTGAAATGTGACCAAAAAACAACACTTTTTTGAACTATAAATGACATCTTTGCCTATTGAGTGTATTTTGTTTTCAGAAATCATTTTGTCACTAAATAGAAGCCAAAAGTGTCAAAAAAGCATTTTGGTTGAAATTCTGACTGTTTTCACTTTTCAACTTGAAATGTGACCAAAAAACAACACTTTTTTGAACTATAAATGAGATCTTTGCCTTTTGAGTGCATTTTGTATTTAAAAATCATTTTGTGACTAAAAAGAGCCAAAAGTGTCAAAAAAGTATTTTGGTTGAAATTCTGACTGTTTTGACTATTCAACTTGAAATGTGACCAAAAAACAACACTTTTTTGAACTACAAATGAGATCATTGCCTTTTGAGTGCATTTTGTATTTAAAAATCATTTTGACACTAAAAAGAGCCAAACGTGTCAAAAAAGCATTTTGGTTGAAATTCTGACTGTTTTGACTATTCAACTTGAAATGTGACCAAAAAACAACACTTTTTTGAACTACAAATGAAATCTTTGCCTTTTGAGTGCATTTTGTATTTAAAAATCATTTTGTCACTAAAAAGAGCCAAAAGTGTCAAAAAAGTATTTTGACTGAAATTATGACTGTTTTGACTATTCAACTTGAAATGTGACCAAAAAACAACACTTTTTTGAACTATAAATGAGATCTATGCCTTTTGAGTGCATTTTGTATTTAAAAATCATTTTGTGACTAAAAAGAGCCAAAAGTGTCAAAAAAGCATTTTGGTTGAAATTCTGACTGTTTTCACTTTTCAACTTGAAATGTGACCAAAAAACAACACTTTTTTGAACTACAAATGAGATCTTTGCCTATTGAGTGTATTTTGTTTTTAGAAATCATTTTGTCACTAAATAGAAGCCAAAAGTGTCAAAAAAGCATTTTGGTTGAAATTCTGACTGTTTTCACTTTGCAACTTGAAATGTGACCAAAGAAACAACAC
This sequence comes from Oryzias latipes, assembly GCF_053564925.1. Lineage (NCBI taxonomy): Eukaryota > Metazoa > Chordata > Actinopteri > Beloniformes > Adrianichthyidae > Oryzias > Oryzias latipes. The sequence goes on from NC_136254.1 coordinate 15,437,927, forward strand.
TTTTTTGAACTACAAATGACATATTTGCCTTTTGAGTGCATTTTGTATTTAAAAATCATTTTGTCACTAAATAGAAGCCAAAAGTGTCAAAAAAGCATTTTGACTCAAATTCTGACTTTTTTGACTATTCAACTTGAAATGTGACCAAGACACCACACTTTTTTGAACTACAAATGAGATCTTTGCCTTTTGAGTGCATTTTGTATTTAAAAATCATTTTGACACTAAAAAGAGCCAAAAGTGTCAAAAAAGCATTTTGGTTGAAATTCTGACTGTTTTCACTTTGCAACTTGAAATGTGACCAAAAAACAACACTTTTTTGAACTACAAATGAGATCTTTGCCTATTGAGTGTATTTTGTTTTTAAAAATCATTTTGTCACTAAATAGAAGCCAAAAGTGTCAAAAAAGCATTTTGACTCAAATTATGACTGTTTTGACTATTCAACTTGAAATGTGACCAAAAAACAACACTTTTTTGAACTACAAATGAGATCTTTGCCTTTTGAGTGCATTTTGTATTTAAAAATCATTTTGTCACTAAAAAGAGCCAAAAGTGTCAAAAAAGCATTTTGGTTGAAATTCTGACTGTTTTGACTATTCAACTTGAAATGTGACCAAAGAAACAATATTTTTTTGAACTACAAATGACATCTTTGCCTATTGAGTGTATTTTGTTTTCAGAAATCATTTTGTGACTAAATAGAAGCCAAAAGTGTCAAAAAAGCATTTTGGTTGAAATTCTGACTGTTTTCACTTTTCAACTTGAAATGTGACCAAAAAACAACACTTTTTTGAACTATAAATGAGATCTTTGCCTTTTGAGTGCATTTTGTATTTAAAAATCATTTTGTGACTAAAAAGAGCCAAAAGTGTCAAAAAAGCATTTTGGTTGAAATTCTGACTGTTTTGACTATTCAACTTGAAATGTGACCAAAAAACAACACTTTTTTGAACTACAAATGAGATCATTGCCTTTTGAGTGCATTTTGTATTTAAAAATCATTTTGACACTAAAAAGAGCCAAACGTGTCAAAAAAGCATTTTGGTTGAAATTCTGACTGTTTTGACTATTCAACTTGAAATGTGACCAAAAAACAACACTTTTTTGAACTACAAATGAAATCTTTGCCTTTTGAGTGCATTTTGTATTTAAAAATCATTTTGTCACTAAAAAGAGCCAAAAGTGTCAAAAAAGTATTTTGACTGAAATTATGACTGTTTTGACTATTCAACTTGAAATGTGACCAAAAAACAACACTTTTTTGAACTATAAATGAGATCTATGCCTTTTGAGTGCATTTTGTATTTAAAAATCATTTTGTGACTAAAAAGAGCCAAAAGTGTCAAAAAAGCATTTTGGTTGAAATTCTGACTGTTTTCACTTTTCAACTTGAAATGTGACCAAAAAACAACACTTTTTTGAACTATAAATGACATCTTTGCCTATTGAGTGTATTTTGTTTTCAGAAATCATTTTGTCACTAAATAGAAGCCAAAAGTGTCAAAAAAGCATTTTGGTTGAAATTCTGACTGTTTTCACTTTTCAACTTGAAATGTGACCAAAAAACAACACTTTTTTGAACTATAAATGAGATCTTTGCCTTTTGAGTGCATTTTGTATTTAAAAATCATTTTGTGACTAAAAAGAGCCAAAAGTGTCAAAAAAGTATTTTGGTTGAAATTCTGACTGTTTTGACTATTCAACTTGAAATGTGACCAAAAAACAACACTTTTTTGAACTACAAATGAGATCATTGCCTTTTGAGTGCATTTTGTATTTAAAAATCATTTTGACACTAAAAAGAGCCAAACGTGTCAAAAAAGCATTTTGGTTGAAATTCTGACTGTTTTGACTATTCAACTTGAAATGTGACCAAAAAACAACACTTTTTTGAACTACAAATGAAATCTTTGCCTTTTGAGTGCATTTTGTATTTAAAAATCATTTTGTCACTAAAAAGAGCCAAAAGTGTCAAAAAAGTATTTTGACTGAAATTATGACTGTTTTGACTATTCAACTTGAAATGTGACCAAAAAACAACACTTTTTTGAACTATAAATGAGATCTATGCCTTTTGAGTGCATTTTGTATTTAAAAATCATTTTGTGACTAAAAAGAGCCAAAAGTGTCAAAAAAGCATTTTGGTTGAAATTCTGACTGTTTTCACTTTTCAACTTGAAATGTGACCAAAAAACAACACTTTTTTGAACTATAAATGAGATCTTTGCCTTTTGAGTGCATTTTGTATTTAAAAATCATTTTGTGACTAAAAAGAGCCAAAAGTGTCAAAAAAGCATTTTGGTTGAAATTCTGACTGTTTTGACTATTCAACTTGAAATGTGACCAAAAAACAACACTTTTTTGAACTACAAATGAGATCATTGCCTTTTGAGTGCATTTTGTATTTAAAAATCATTTTGACACTAAAAAGAGCCAAACGTGTCAAAAAAGCATTTTGGTTGAAATTCTGACTGTTTTGACTATTCAACTTGAAATGTGACCAAAAAACAACACTTTTTTGAACTACAAATGAAATCTATGCCTTTTGAGTGCATTTTGTATTTAAAAATCATTTTGTCACTAAAAAGAGCCAAAAGTGTCAAAAAAGCATTTTGACTGAAATTATGACTGTTTTGACTATTCAACTTGAAATGTGACCAAAAAACAACACTTTTTTGAACTATAAATGAGATCTATGCCTTTTGAGTGCATTTTGTATTTAAAAATCATTTTGTCACTAAAAAGAAGCCAAAAGTGTCAAAAAAGCATTTTGACTCAAATTCTGACTTTTTTGACTATTCAACTTGAAATGTGACCAAAAAACAACACTTTTTTGAACTACAAATAAGATCTTTGCCTATTGAGTGTATTTTGTATTTAAAAATCATTTTGTGACTAAAAAGAGCCAAAAGTGTCAAAAAAGCATTTTGGTTGAAATTCTGACTGTTTTGACTATTCAACTTGAAATGTGACCAAAAAACAACACTTTTTTGAACTACAAATGAGATCATTGCCTTTTGAGTGCATTTTGTATTTAAAAATCATTTTGACACTAAAAAGAGCCAAACGTGTCAAAAAAGCATTTTGGTTGAAATTCTGACTGTTTTGACTATTCAACTTGAAATGTGACCAAAAAACAACACTTTTTTGAACTACAAATGAAATCTATGCCTTTTGAGTGCATTTTGTATTTAAAAATCATTTTGTCACTAAAAAGAGCCAAAAGTGTCAAAAAAGCATTTTGACTGAAATTATGACTGTTTTGACTTTGCAACTTGAAATGTGACCAAAAAACAACACTTTTTTGAACTATAAATGAGATCTATGCCTTTTGAGTGCATTTTGTATTTAAAAATCATTTTGTGACTAAAAAGAGCCAAAAGTGTCAAAAAAGCATTTTGGTTGAAATTCTGACTGTTTTCACTTTTCAACTTGAAATGTGACCAAAAAACAACACTTTTTTGAACTATAAATGAGATCTTTGCCTTTTGAGTGCATTTTGTATTTAAAAATCATTTTGTGACTAAAAAGAGCCAAAAGTGTCAAAAAAGCATTTTGGTTGAAATTCTGACTGTTTTGACTATTCAACTTGAAATGTGACCAAAAAACAACACTTTTTTGAACTACAAATGAGATCATTGCCTTTTGAGTGCATTTTGTATTTAAAAATCATTTTGACACTAAAAAGAGCCAAACGTGTCAAAAAAGCATTTTGGTTGAAATTCTGACTGTTTTGACTATTCAACTTGAAATGTGACCAAAAAACAACACTTTTTTGAACTACAAATGAGTTTTTTGCCTTTTGAGTGCATTTTGTATTTAAAAATCATTTTGTCACTAAAAAGAGCCAAAAGTGTCAAAAAAGCATTTTGGTTGAAATTCTGACTGTTTTGACTATTCAACTTGAAATGTGACCAAAGAAACAATATTTTTTTGAACTACAAATGACATCTTTGCCTATTGAGTGTATTTTGTTTTCAGAAATCATTTTGTCACTAAATAGAAGCCAAAAGTGTCAAAAAAGCATTTTGGTTGAAATTCTGACTGTTTTCACTTTTCAACTTGAAATGTGACCAAAAAACAACACTTTTTTGAACTATAAATGAGATCTTTGCCTTTTGAGTGCATTTTGTATTTAAAAATCATTTTGTGACTAAAAAGAGCCAAAAGTGTCAAAAAAGCATTTTGGTTGAAATTCTGACTGTTTTGACTATTCAACTTGAAATGTGACCAAAAAACAACACTTTTTTGAACTACAAATGAGATCATTGCCTTTTGAGTGCATTTTGTATTTAAAAATCATTTTGTGACTAAAAAGAGCCAAAAGTGTCAAAAAAGCATTTTGGTTGAAATTCTGACTGTTTTCACTTTTCAACTTGAAATGTGACCAAAAAACAACACTTTTTTGAACTATAAATGAGATCTTTGCCTTTTGAGTGCATTTTGTATTTAAAAATCATTTTGTGACTAAAAAGAGCCAAAAGTGTCAAAAAAGCATTTTGGTTGAAATTCTGACTGTTTTGACTATTCAACTTGAAATGTGACCAAAAAACAACACTTTTTTGAACTACAAATGAGATCATTGCCTTTTGAGTGCATTTTGTATTTAAAAATCATTTTGTCACTAAAAAGAGCCAAAAGTGTCAAAAAAGCATTTTGGTTGAAATTCTGACTGTTTTGACTATTCAACTTGAAATGTGACCAAAGAAACAATATTTTTTTGAACTACAAATGACATCTTTGCCTATTGAGTGTATTTTGTTTTCAGAAATCATTTTGTCACTAAATAGAAGCCAAAAGTGTCAAAAAAGCATTTTGGTTGAAATTCTGACTGTTTTCACTTTTCAACTTGAAATGTGACCAAAAAACAACACTTTTTTGAACTATAAATGAGATCTTTGCCTTTTGAGTGCATTTTGTATTTAAAAATCATTTTGTGACTAAAAAGAGCCAAAAGTGTCAAAAAAGCATTTTGGTTGAAATTCTGACTGTTTTGACTATTCAACTTGAAATGTGACCAAAAAACAACACTTTTTTGAACTACAAATGAGATCATTGCCTTTTGAGTGCATTTTGTATTTAAAAATCATTTTGACACTAAAAAGAGCCAAACGTGTCAAAAAAGCATTTTGGTTGAAATTCTGACTGTTTTGACTATTCAACTTGAAATGTGACCAAAAAACAACACTTTTTTGAACTATAAATGAGATCTATGCCTTTTGAGTGCATTTTGTATTTAAAAATCATTTTGTGACTAAAAAGAGCCAAAAGTGTCAAAAAAGCATTTTGGTTGAAATTCTGACTGTTTTGACTATTCAACTTGAAATGTGACCAAAAAACAACACTTTTTTGAACTACAAATGAGATCATTGCCTTTTGAGTGCATTTTCTATTTAAAAATCATTTTGTCACTAAAAAGAAGCCAAAAGTGTCAAAAAAGCATTTTGACTCAAATTATGACTGTTTTGACTATTCAACTTGAAATGTGACCAAAAAACAACACTTTTTTGAACTACAAATGACATATTTGCCTTTTGAGTGCATTTTGTATTTAAAAATCATTTTGTCACTAAAAAGAGCCAAAAGTGTCAAAAAAGCATTTTGGTTGAAATTCTGACTGTTTTGACTATTCAACTTGAAATGTGACCAAAAAACAACACTTTTTTGAACTATAAATGAGATCTTTGCCTTTTGAGTGCATTTTGTATTTAAAAATCATTTTGTCACTAAAAAGAGCCAAAAGTGTCAAAAAAGCATTTTGACTGAAATTATGACTGTTTTGACTATTCAACTTGAAATGTGACCAAAAAACAACACTTTTTTGAACTATAAATGAGATCTATGCCTTTTGAGTGCATTTTGTATTTAAAAATCATTTTGTCACTAAAAAGAAGCCAAAAGTGTCAAAAAAGCATTTTGACTCAAATTCTGACTTTTTTGACTATTCAACTTGAAATGTGACCAAAAAACAACACTTTTTTGAACTACAAATAAGATCTTTGCCTATTGAGTGTATTTTGTATTTAAAAATCATTTTGTGACTAAAAAGAGCCAAAAGTGTCAAAAAAGCATTTTGGTTGAAATTCTGACTGTTTTGACTATTCAACTTGAAATGTGACCAAAAAACAACACTTTTTTGAACTACAAATGAGATCATTGCCTTTTGAGTGCATTTTGTATTTAAAAATCATTTTGACACTAAAAAGAGCCAAACGTGTCAAAAAAGCATTTTGGTTGAAATTCTGACTGTTTTGACTATTCAACTTGAAATGTGACCAAAAAACAACACTTTTTTGAACTACAAATGAAATCTATGCCTTTTGAGTGCATTTTGTATTTAAAAATCATTTTGTCACTAAAAAGAGCCAAAAGTGTCAAAAAAGCATTTTGACTGAAATTATGACTGTTTTGACTTTGCAACTTGAAATGTGACCAAAAAACAACACTTTTTTGAACTATAAATGAGATCTATGCCTTTTGAGTGCATTTTGTATTTAAAAATCATTTTGTGACTAAAAAGAGCCAAAAGTGTCAAAAAAGCATTTTGGTTGAAATTCTGACTGTTTTCACTTTTCAACTTGAAATGTGACCAAAAAACAACACTTTTTTGAACTATAAATGAGATCTTTGCCTTTTGAGTGCATTTTGTATTTAAAAATCATTTTGTGACTAAAAAGAGCCAAAAGTGTCAAAAAAGCATTTTGGTTGAAATTCTGACTGTTTTGACTATTCAACTTGAAATGTGACCAAAAAACAACACTTTTTTGAACTACAAATGAGATCATTGCCTTTTGAGTGCATTTTGTATTTAAAAATCATTTTGACACTAAAAAGAGCCAAACGTGTCAAAAAAGCATTTTGGTTGAAATTCTGACTGTTTTGACTATTCAACTTGAAATGTGACCAAAAAACAACACTTTTTTGAACTACAAATGAGTTTTTTGCCTTTTGAGTGCATTTTGTATTTAAAAATCATTTTGTCACTAAAAAGAGCCAAAAGTGTCAAAAAAGCATTTTGGTTGAAATTCTGACTGTTTTGACTATTCAACTTGAAATGTGACCAAAGAAACAATATTTTTTTGAACTACAAATGACATCTTTGCCTATTGAGTGTATTTTGTTTTCAGAAATCATTTTGTCACTAAATAGAAGCCAAAAGTGTCAAAAAAGCATTTTGGTTGAAATTCTGACTGTTTTCACTTTTCAACTTGAAATGTGACCAAAAAACAACACTTTTTTGAACTATAAATGAGATCTTTGCCTTTTGAGTGCATTTTGTATTTAAAAATCATTTTGTGACTAAAAAGAGCCAAAAGTGTCAAAAAAGCATTTTGGTTGAAATTCTGACTGTTTTGACTATTCAACTTGAAATGTGACCAAAAAACAACACTTTTTTGAACTACAAATGAGATCATTGCCTTTTGAGTGCATTTTGTATTTAAAAATCATTTTGTGACTAAAAAGAGCCAAAAGTGTCAAAAAAGCATTTTGGTTGAAATTCTGACTGTTTTCACTTTTCAACTTGAAATGTGACCAAAAAACAACACTTTTTTGAACTATAAATGAGATCTTTGCCTTTTGAGTGCATTTTGTATTTAAAAATCATTTTGTGACTAAAAAGAGCCAAAAGTGTCAAAAAAGCATTTTGGTTGAAATTCTGACTGTTTTGACTATTCAACTTGAAATGTGACCAAAAAACAACACTTTTTTGAACTACAAATGAGATCATTGCCTTTTGAGTGCATTTTGTATTTAAAAATCATTTTGTCACTAAAAAGAGCCAAAAGTGTCAAAAAAGCATTTTGGTTGAAATTCTGACTGTTTTGACTATTCAACTTGAAATGTGACCAAAGAAACAATATTTTTTTGAACTACAAATGACATCTTTGCCTATTGAGTGTATTTTGTTTTCAGAAATCATTTTGTCACTAAATAGAAGCCAAAAGTGTCAAAAAAGCATTTTGGTTGAAATTCTGACTGTTTTCACTTTTCAACTTGAAATGTGACCAAAAAACAACACTTTTTTGAACTATAAATGAGATCTTTGCCTTTTGAGTGCATTTTGTATTTAAAAATCATTTTGTGACTAAAAAGAGCCAAAAGTGTCAAAAAAGCATTTTGGTTGAAATTCTGACTGTTTTGACTATTCAACTTGAAATGTGACCAAAAAACAACACTTTTTTGAACTACAAATGAGATCATTGCCTTTTGAGTGCATTTTGTATTTAAAAATCATTTTGACACTAAAAAGAGCCAAACGTGTCAAAAAAGCATTTTGGTTGAAATTCTGACTGTTTTGACTATTCAACTTGAAATGTGACCAAAAAACAACACTTTTTTGAACTATAAATGAGATCTATGCCTTTTGAGTGCATTTTGTATTTAAAAATCATTTTGTGACTAAAAAGAGCCAAAAGTGTCAAAAAAGCATTTTGGTTGAAATTCTGACTGTTTTGACTATTCAACTTGAAATGTGACCAAAAAACAACACTTTTTTGAACTACAAATGAGATCATTGCCTTTTGAGTGCATTTTCTATTTAAAAATCATTTTGTCACTAAAAAGAAGCCAAAAGTGTCAAAAAAGCATTTTGACTCAAATTATGACTGTTTTGACTATTCAACTTGAAATGTGACCAAAAAACAACACTTTTTTGAACTACAAATGACATATTTGCCTTTTGAGTGCATTTTGTATTTAAAAATCATTTTGTCACTAAAAAGAGCCAAAAGTGTCAAAAAAGCATTTTGGTTGAAATTCTGACTGTTTTGACTATTCAACTTGAAATGTGACCAAAAAACAACACTTTTTTGAACTATAAATGAGATCTTTGCCTTTTGAGTGCATTTTGTATTTAAAAATCATTTTGTCACTAAAAAGAGCCAAAAGTGTCAAAAAAGCATTTTGACTGAAATTATGACTGTTTTGACTATTCAACTTGAAATGTGACCAAAAAACAACACTTTTTTGAACTATAAATGAGATCTATGCCTTTTGAGTGCATTTTGTATTTAAAAATCATTTTGTCACTAAAAAGAAGCCAAAAGTGTCAAAAAAGCATTTTGACTCAAATTCTGACTTTTTTGACTATTCAACTTGAAATGTGACCAAAAAACAACACTTTTTTGAACTACAAATAAGATCTTTGCCTATTGAGTGTATTTTGTTTTTAGAAATCATTTTGTCACTAAATAGAAGCCAAAACTGTCAAAAAAGCATTTTGGTTGAAATTCTGACTGTTTTCACTTTGCAACTTGAAATGTGACAAAAAAACAACACTTTTTTGAACTACAAATGACATATTTGCCTTTTGAGTGCATTTTGTATTTAAAAATCATTTTGTCACTAAAAAGAAGCCAAAAGTGTCAAAAAAGCATTTTGACTCAAATTATGACTGTTTTGACTATTCAACTTGAAATGTGACCAAAAAACAACACTTTTTTGAACTACAAATGAGATCTTTGCCTTTTGAGTGCATTTTGTATTTAAAAATCATTTTGTCACTAAAAAGAGCCAAAAGTGTCAAAAAAGCATTTTGGTTGAAATTCTGACTGTTTTGACTATTCAACTTGAAATGTGACCAAAGAAACAATACTTTTTTGAACTACAAATGAGATCTTTGCCTATTGAGTGTATTTTGTTTTTAAAAATCATTTTGTCACTAAATAGAAGCCAAAAGTGTCAAAAAAGCATTTTGGTTGAAATTCTGACTGTTTTCACTTTTCAACTTGAAATGTGACCAAAAAACAACACTTTTTTGAACTATAAATGAGATCTTTGCCTTTTGAGTGCATTTTGTATTTAAAAATCATTTTGTGACTAAGAAGAGCCAAAAGTGTCAAAAAAGCATTTTGGTTGAAATTCTGACTGTTTTGACTATTCAACTTGAAATGTGACCAAAAAACAGCACTTTTTTGAACTACAAATGAGATCATTGCCTTTTGAGTGCATTTTGTATTTAAAAATCATTTTGTCACTAAATAGAAGCCCAAAGTGTCAAAAAAGCATTTTGACTCAAATTATGACTGTTTTGACTATTCAACTTGAAATGTGACCAAAAAACAACACTTTTTTGAACTACAAATGAGATCTTTGCCTTTTGAGTGCATTTTGTATTTAAAAATCATTTTGTCACTAAAAAGAGCCAAAAGTGTCAAAAAAGCATTTTGGTTGAAATTCTGACTGTTTTGACTATTCAACTTGAAATGTGACCAAAGAAACAATACTTTTTTGAACTACAAATGAGATCTTTGCCTATTGAGTGTATTTTGTTTTTAGAAATCATTTTGTCACTAAATAGAAGCCAAAAGTGTCAAAAAAGCATTTTGGTTGAAAATCTGACGTTTTTCACTTTTCAACTTGAAATGTGACCAAAAAACAACACTTTTTTGAACTATAAATGAGATCTTTGCCTTTTGAGTGCATTTTGTATTTAAAAATCATTTTGTGACTAAAAAGAGCCAAAAGTGTCAAAAAAGCATTTTGGTTGAAATTCTGACTGTTTTGACTATTCAACTTGAAATGTGACCAAAAAACAACACTTTTTTGAACTACAAATGAGATCATTGCCTTTTGAGTGCATTTTGTATTTAAAAATCATTTTGTCACTAAATAGAAGCCCAAAGTGTCAAAAAAGCATTTTGACTCAAATTATGACTGTTTTGACTATTCAACTTGAAATGTGACCAAAAAACAACACTTTTTTGAACTACAAATGAGATCTTTGCCTTTTGAGTGCATTTTGTATTTAAAAATCATTTTGTCATTAAAAAGAGCCAAAAGTGTCAAAAAAGCATTTTGACTCAAATTCTGACTGTTTTCACTTTGCAACTTGAAATGTGAGCAAAAAACAACACTTTTTTGAACTACAAATGACATCTTTGCCTATTGAGTGTATTTTGTTTTTAGAAATCATTTTGTCACTAAATAGAAGCCAAAAGAGTCAAAAAAGCATTTTGACTCAAATTCTGACTGTTTTCACTTTGCAACTTGAAATGTGACAAAAAACAACACTTTTTTGAACTACAAATGAGATCTTTGCCTTTTGAGTCTATTTTGTATTTAAAAATTATTTTGTCACTAAAAAGAGCAATACGTGTCAAAAAAGCATTTTGACTGAAATTATGACTGTTTTGACTTTTCAACTTGAAATGTGACCAAGACACCACACTTTTTTGAACTACAAATGAGATCTTTGCCTTTTGAGTGCATTTTGTATTTAAAAATCATTTTGACACTAAAAAGAGCCAAAAGTGTCAAAAAAGCATTTTGGTTGAAATTCTGACTGTTTTGACTATTCAACTTGAAATGTGACCAAAGAAACAATACTTTTTTGAACTACAAATGACATCTTTGCCTATTGAGTGTATTTTGTTTTTAGGAATCATTTTTGTCACTAAATAGAAGCCAAAAGTGTCAAAAAAGCATTTTGACTCAAATTATGACTGTTTTGACTTTTCAACTTGAAATGTGACCAAAAAACAACACTTTTTTGAACTATAAATGAGATCTTTGCCTTTTGAGTGCATTTTGTATTTAAAAATCATTTTGTGACTAAAAAGAGCCAAAAGTGTCAAAAAAGCATTTTGGTTGAAATTCTGACTGTTTTGACTATTCAACTTGAAATGTGACCAAAAAACAACACTTTTTTGAACTACAAATGAGATCATTGCCTTTTGAGTGCATTTTGTATTTAAAAATCATTTTGTCACTAAAAAGAAGCCAAAAGTGTCAAAAAAGCATTTTAGTTGAAATTCTGACTGTTTTGACTATTCAACTTGAAATGTGACCAAAGAAACAATACTTTTTTGAACTACAAATGAGATCTTTGCCTATTGAGTGTATTTTGTTTTTAAAAATCATTTTGTCACTAAAAAGAGCCAAAAGTGTCAAAAAAGCATTTTGGTTGAAATTCTGACTGTTTTGACTATTCAACTTGAAATGTGACCAAAGAAACAATACTTTTTTGAACTACAAATGAGATCTTTGCCTATTGAGTGTATTTTGTTTTTAAAAATCATTTTGTCACTAAATAGAAGCCAAAAGTGTCAAAAAAGCATTTTGGTTGAAATTCTGACTGTTTTCACTTTTCAACTTGAAATGTGACCAAAAAACAACACTTTTTTGAACTATAAATGAGATCTTTGCCTTTTGAGTGCATTTTGTATTTAAAAATCATTTTGTGACTAAAAAGAGCCAAAAGTGTCAAAAAAGCATTTTGGTTGAAATTCTGACTGTTTTGACTATTCAACTTGAAATGTGACCAAAAAACAACACTTTTTTGAACTACAAATGAGATCATTGCCTTTTGAGTGCATTTTGTATTTAAAAATCATTTTGTCACTAAAAAGAAGCCAAAAGTGTCAAAAAAGCATTTTGACTCAAATTATGACTGTTTTGACTATTCAACTTGAAATGTGACCAAAAAACAACACTTTTTTGAACTATAAATGAGATCTTTGCCTTTTGAGTGCATTTTGTATTTAAAAATCATTTTGTGACTAAGAAGAGCCAAAAGTGTCAAAAAAGCATTTTGGTTGAAATTCTGACTGTTTTGACTATTCAACTTGAAATGTGACCAAAAAACAGCACTTTTTTGAACTACAAATGAGATCATTGCCTTTTGAGTGCATTTTGTATTTAAAAATCATTTTGTCACTAAAAAGAAGCCAAAAGTGTCAAAAAAGCATTTTGACTCAAATTATGACTGTTTTGACTATTCAACTTGAAATGTGACCAAAAAACAACACTTTTTTGAACTACAAATGAGATCTTTGCCTTTTGAGTGCATTTTGTATTTAAAAATCATTTTGTCACTAAAAAGAGCCAAAAGTGTCAAAAAAGCATTTTGGTTGAAATTCTGACTGTTTTGACTATTCAACTTGAAATGTGACCAAAGAAACAATACTTTTTTGAACTACAAATGAGATCTTTGCCTATTGAGTGTATTTTGTTTTTAGAAATCATTTTGTCACTAAATAGAAGCCAAAAGTGTCAAAAAAGCATTTTGGTTGAAAATCTGACGTTTTTCACTTTTCAACTTGAAATGTGACCAAAAAACAACACTTTTTTGAACTATAAATGAGATCTTTGCCTTTTGAGTGCATTTTGTATTTAAAAATCATTTTGTGACTAAAAAGAGCCAAAAGTGTCAAAAAAGCATTTTGGTTGAAATTCTGACTGTTTTGACTATTCAACTTGAAATGTGACCAAAAAACAACACTTTTTTGAACTACAAATGAGATCTTTGCCTTTTGAGTGCATTTTGTATTTAAAAATCATTTTGTCACTAAAAAGAGCCAAACGTGTCAAAAAAGCATTTTGACTCAAATTCTGACTGTTTTCACTTTGCAACTTGAAATGTGACCAAAAAACAACACTTTTTTGAACTACAAATGAGATCTTTGCCTTTTGAGTGCATTTTGTATTTAAAAATCATTTTGTCATTAAAAAGAGCCAAAAGTGTCAAAAAAGCATTTTGACTCAAATTCTGACTGTTTTCACTTTGCAACTTGAAATGTGAGCAAAAAACAACACTTTTTTGAACTACAAATGACATCTTTGCCTATTGAGTGTATTTTGTTTTTAGAAATCATTTTGTCACTAAATAGAAGCCAAAAGAGTCAAAAAAGCATTTTGACTCAAATTCTGACTGTTTTGACTTTTCAACTTGAAATGTGACCAAAAAACAACACTTTTTTGAACTATAAATGAGATCTTTGCCTTTTGAGTGTATTTTGTATTTAAAAATCATTTTGTGACTAAAAAGAGCCAAAAGTGTCAAAAAAGCATTTTGGTTGAAATTCTGACTGTTTTGACTATTCAACTTGAAATGTGACCAAAAAACAACACTTTTTTGAACTACAAATGAGATCATTGCCTTTTGAGTGCATTTTGTATTTAAAAATCATTTTGTCACTAAAAAGAAGCCAAAAGTGTCAAAAAAGCATTTTGACTCAAATTATGACTGTTTTGACTATTCAACTTGAAATGTGACCAAAAAACAACACTTTTTTGAACTATAAATGAGATCTTTGCCTTTTGAGTGCATTTTGTATTTAAAAATCATTTTGTGACTAAGAAGAGCCAAAAGTGTCAAAAAAGCATTTTGGTTGAAATTCTGACTGTTTTGACTATTCAACTTGAAATGTGACCAAAAAACAGCACTTTTTTGAACTACAAATGAGATCATTGCCTTTTGAGTGCATTTTGTATTTAAAAATCATTTTGTCACTAAAAAGAAGCCAAAAGTGTCAAAAAAGCATTTTGACTCAAATTATGACTGTTTTGACTATTCAACTTGAAATGTGACCAAAAAACAACACTTTTTTGAACTACAAATGAGATCTTTGCCTTTTGAGTGCATTTTGTATTTAAAAATCATTTTGTCACTAAAAAGAGCCAAAAGTGTCAAAAAAGCATTTTGGTTGAAATTCTGACTGTTTTGACTATTCAACTTGAAATGTGACCAAAGAAACAATACTTTTTTGAACTACAAATGAGATCTTTGCCTATTGAGTGTATTTTGTTTTTAGAAATCATTTTGTCACTAAATAGAAGCCAAAAGTGTCAAAAAAGCATTTTGGTTGAAAATCTGACGTTTTTCACTTTTCAACTTGAAATGTGACCAAAAAACAACACTTTTTTGAACTATAAATGAGATCTTTGCCTTTTGAGTGCATTTTGTATTTAAAAATCATTTTGTGACTAAAAAGAGCCAAAAGTGTCAAAAAAAGCATTTTGGTTGAAATTCTGACTGTTTTGACTATTCAACTTGAAATGTGACCAAAAAACAACACTTTTTTGAACTACAAATGAGATCTTTGCCTTTTGAGTGCATTTTGTATTTAAAAATCATTTTGTCACTAAAAAGAGCCAAACGTGTCAAAAAAGCATTTTGACTCAAATTCTGACTGTTTTCACTTTGCAACTTGAAATGTGACCAAAAAACAACACTTTTTTGAACTACAAATGAGATCTTTGCCTTTTGAGTGCATTTTGTATTTAAAAATCATTTTGTCATTAAAAAGAGCCAAAAGTGTCAAAAAAGCATTTTGACTCAAATTCTGACTGTTTTCACTTTGCAACTTGAAATGTGAGCAAAAAACAACACTTTTTTGAACTACAAATGACATCTTTGCCTATTGAGTGTATTTTGTTTTTAGAAATCATTTTGTCACTAAATAGAAGCCAAAAGAGTCAAAAAAGCATTTTGACTCAAATTCTGACTGTTTTCACTTTGCAACTTGAAATGTGACAAAAAACAACACTTTTCTGAACTACAAATGAGATCTTTGCCTTTTGAGTCTATTTTGTATTTAAAAATTATTTTGTCACTAAAAAGAGCAATACGTGTCAAAAAAGCATTTTGACTGAAATTATGACTGTTTTGACTTTTCAACTTGAAATGTGACAAAAAAACAACACTTTTTTGAACTACAAATGACATATTTGCCTTTTGAGTGCATTTTGTATTTAAAAATCATTTTGTCACTAAATAGAAGCCAAAAGTGTCAAAAAAGCATTTTGACTCAAATTATGACTGTTTTGACTTTTCAACTTGAAATGTGACCAAGACACCACACTTTTTTGAACTACAAATGAGATCTTTGCCTTTTGAGTGCATTTTGTATTTAAAAATCATTTTGACACTAAAAAGAGCCAAAAGTGTCAAAAAAGCATTTTGGTTGAAATTCTGACTGTTTTGACTATTCAACTTGAAATGTGACCAAAGAAACAATACTTTTTTGAACTACAAATGACATCTTTGCCTATTGAGTGTATTTTGTTTTTAGGAATCATTTTTGTCACTAAATAGAAGCCAAAAGTGTCAAAAAAGCATTTTGACTCAAATTATGACTGTTTTGACTTTTCAACTTGAAATGTGACCAAAAAACAACACTTTTTTGAACTATAAATGAGATCTTTGCCTTTTGAGTGCATTTTGTATTTAAAAATCATTTTGTGACTAAAAAGAGCCAAAAGTGTCAAAAAAGCATTTTGGTTGAAATTCTGACTGTTTTGACTATTCAACTTGAAATGTGACCAAAAAACAACACTTTTTTGAACTACAAATGAGATCATTGCCTTTTGAGTGCATTTTGTATTTAAAAATCATTTTGTCACTAAATAGAAGCCAAAAGTGTCAAAAAAGCATTTTAGTTGAAATTCTGACTGTTTTGACTATTCAACTTGAAATGTGACCAAAGAAACAATACTTTTTTGAACTACAAATGAGATCTTTGCCTATTGAGTGTATTTTGTTTTTAAAAATCATTTTGTCACTAAAAAGAGCCAAAAGTGTCAAAAAAGCATTTTAGTTGAAATTCTGACTGTTTTGACTATTCAACTTGAAATGTGACCAAAGAAACAATACTTTTTTGAACTACAAATGAGATCTTTGCCTATTGAGTGTATTTTGTTTTTAAAAATCATTTTGTCACTAAATAGAAGCCAAAAGTGTCAAAAAAGCATTTTGACTCAAATTATGACTGTTTTGACTTTTCAACTTGAAATGTGACCAAAAAACAACACTTTTTTGAACTACAAATGAGATCATTGCCTTTTGAGTGCATTTTGTATTTAAAAATCATTTTGTCACTAAAAAGAAGCCAAAAGTGTCAAAAAAGCATTTTGACTCAAATTCTGACTTTTTTGACTATTCAACTTGAAATGTGACCAAAAAACAACACTTTTTTGAACTACAAATAAGATCTTTGCCTATTGAGTGTATTTTGTTTTTAGAAATCATTTTGTCACTAAATAGAAGCCAAAAGTGTCAAAAAAGCATTTTGGTTGAAATTCTGACTGTTTTCACTTTTCAACTTGAAATGTGACCAAAAAACAACACTTTTTTGAACTATAAATGAGATCTTTGCCTTTTGAGTGCATTTTGTATTTAAAAATCATTTTGTGACTAAAAAGAGCCAAAAGTGTCAAAAAAGCATTTTGGTTGAAATTCTGACTTTTTTGACTATTCAACTTGAAATGTGACCAAGACACCACACTTTTTTGAACTACAAATGAGATCATTGCCTTTTGAGTGCATTTTGTATTTAAAAATCATTTTGACACTAAAAAGAGCCAAAAGTGTCAAAAAAGCATTTTGGTTGAAATTTCTGACTGTTTTCACTTTGCAACTTGAAATGTGACCAAAAAACAACACTTTTTTGAACTACAAATGAGATCTTTGCCTATTGAGTGTATTTTGTTTTTAGAAATCATTTTGTCACTAAATAGAAGCCAAAAGTGTCAAAAAAGCATTTTGACTCAAATTATGACTGTTTTGACTATTCAACTTGAAATGTGACCAAAAAACAACACTTTTTTGAACTACAAATGAGATATTTGCCTTTTGAGTGCATTTTGTATTTAAAAATCATTTTGTCACTAAAAAGAGCCAAAAGTGTCAAAAAAGCATTTTGGTTGAAATTCTGACTGTTTTGACTATTCAACTTGAAATGTGACCAAAGAAACAATATTTTTTTGAACTACAAATGACATCTTTGCCTATTGAGTGTATTTTGTTTTCAGAAATCATTTTGTCACTAAATAGAAGCCAAAAGTGTCAAAAAAGCATTTTGGTTGAAATTCTGACTGTTTTCACTTTTCAACTTGAAATGTGACCAAAAAACAACACTTTTTTGAACTATAAATGAGATCTTTGCCTTTTGAGTGCATTTTGTATTTAAAAATCATTTTGTGACTAAAAAGAGCCAAAAGTGTCAAAAAAGCATTTTGGTTGAAATTCTGACTGTTTTGACTATTCAACTTGAAATGTGACCAAAAAACAACACTTTTTTGAACTACAAATGAGATCATTGCCTTTTGAGTGCATTTTGTATTTAAAAATCATTTTGACACTAAAAAGAGCCAAACGTGTCAAAAAAGCATTTTGGTTGAAATTCTGACTGTTTTGACTATTCAACGTGAAATGTGACCAAAAAACAACACTTTTTTGAACTACAAATGAAATCTATGCCTTTTGAGTGCATTTTGTATTTAAAAATCATTTTGTCACTAAAAAGAGCCAAAAGTGTCAAAAAAGCATTTTGACTGAAATTATGACTGTTTTGACTATTCAACTTGAAATGTGACCAAAAAACAACACTTTTTTGAACTATAAATGAGATCTATGCCTTTTGAGTGCATTTTGTATTTAAAAATCATTTTGTGACTAAAAAGAGCCAAAAGTGTCAAAAAAGCATTTTGGTTGAAATTCTGACTGTTTTGACTATTCAACTTGAAATGTGACCAAAAAACAACACTTTTTTGAACTACAAATGAGATCATTGCCTTTTGAGTGCATTTTCTATTTAAAAATCATTTTGTCACTAAAAAGAAGCCAAAAGTGTCAAAAAAGCATTTTGACTCAAATTATGACTGTTTTGACTATTCAACTTGAAATGTGACCAAAAAACAACACTTTTTTGAACTATAAATGAGATCATTGCCTTTTGAGTGCATTTTGTATTTAAAAATCATTTTGTCACTAAAAAGAAGCCAAAAGTGTCAAAAAAGCATTTTGACTCAAATTATGACTGTTTTGACTATTCAACTTGAAATGTGACCAAAAAACAACACTTTTTTGAACTACAAATGAGATCTATGCCTTTTGAGTGCATTTTGTATTTAAAAATCATTTTGTCACTAAAAAGAAGCCAAAAGTGTCAAAAAAGCATTTTGACTCAAATTCTGACTTTTTTGACTATTCAACTTGAAATGTGACCAAAAAACAACACTTTTTTGAACTACAAATAAGATCTTTGCCTATTGAGTGTATTTTGTTTTTAGAAATCATTTTGTCACTAAAAAGAGCCAAAAGTGTCAAAAAAGCATTTTAGTTGAAATTCTGACTGTTTTGACTATTCAACTTGAAATGTGACCAAAGAAACAATACTTTTTTGAACTACAAATGAGATCTTTGCCTATTGAGTGTATTTTGTTTTTAAAAATCATTTTGTCACTAAATAGAAGCCAAAAGTGTCAAAAAAGCATTTTGACTCAAATTATGACTGTTTTGACTTTTCAACTTGAAATGTGACCAAAAAACAACACTTTTTTGAACTACAAATGAGATCATTGCCTTTTGAGTGCATTTTGTATTTAAAAATCATTTTGTCACTAAAAAGAAGCCAAAAGTGTCAAAAAAGCATTTTGACTCAAATTCTGACTTTTTTGACTATTCAACTTGAAATGTGACCAAAAAACAACACTTTTTTGAACTACAAATAAGATCTTTGCCTATTGAGTGTATTTTGTTTTTAGAAATCATTTTGTCACTAAATAGAAGCCAAAAGTGTCAAAAAAGCATTTTGGTTGAAATTCTGACTGTTTTCACTTTGCAACTTGAAATGTGACAAAAAAACAACACTTTTTTGAACTACAAATGACATATTTGCCTTTTGAGTGCATTTTGTATTTAAAAATCATTTTGTCACTAAATAGAAGCCAAAAGTGTCAAAAAAGCATTTTGACTCAAATTCTGACTTTTTTGACTATTCAACTTGAAATGTGACCAAGACACCACACTTTTTTGAACTACAAATGAGATCTTTGCCTTTTGAGTGCATTTTGTATTTAAAAATCATTTTGACACTAAAAAGAGCCAAAAGTGTCAAAAAAGCATTTTGGTTGAAATTTCTGACTGTTTTCACTTTGCAACTTGAAATGTGACCAAAAAACAACACTTTTTTGAACTACAAATGAGATCTTTGCCTATTGAGTGTATTTTGTTTTTAGAAATCATTTTGTCACTAAATAGAAGCCAAAAGTGTCAAAAAAGCATTTTGACTCAAATTATGACTGTTTTGACTATTCAACTTGAAATGTGACCAAAAAACAACACTTTTTTGAACTACAAATGAGATATTTGCCTTTTGAGTGCATTTTGTATTTAAAAATCATTTTGTCACTAAAAAGAGCCAAAAGTGTCAAAAAAGCATTTTGGTTGAAATTCTGACTGTTTTGACTATTCAACTTGAAATGTGACCAAAGAAACAATATTTTTTTGAACTACAAATGACATCTTTGCCTATTGAGTGTATTTTGTTTTCAGAAATCATTTTGTCACTAAATAGAAGCCAAAAGTGTCAAAAAAGCATTTTGGTTGAAATTCTGACTGTTTTCACTTTTCAACTTGAAATGTGACCAAAAAACAACACTTTTTTGAACTATAAATGAGATCTTTGCCTTTTGAGTGCATTTTGTATTTAAAAATCATTTTGTGACTAAAAAGAGCCAAAAGTGTCAAAAAAGCATTTTGGTTGAAATTCTGACTGTTTTGACTATTCAACTTGAAATGTGACCAAAAAACAACACTTTTTTGAACTACAAATGAGATCATTGCCTTTTGAGTGCATTTTGTATTTAAAAATCATTTTGACACTAAAAAGAGCCAAACGTGTCAAAAAAGCATTTTGGTTGAAATTCTGACTGTTTTGACTATTCAACGTGAAATGTGACCAAAAAACAACACTTTTTTGAACTACAAATGAAATCTATGCCTTTTGAGTGCATTTTGTATTTAAAAATCATTTTGTCACTAAAAAGAGCCAAAAGTGTCAAAAAAGCATTTTGACTGAAATTATGACTGTTTTGACTATTCAACTTGAAATGTGACCAAAAAACAACACTTTTTTGAACTATAAATGAGATCTATGCCTTTTGAGTGCATTTTGTATTTAAAAATCATTTTGTGACTAAAAAGAGCCAAAAGTGTCAAAAAAGCATTTTGGTTGAAATTCTGACTGTTTTGACTATTCAACTTGAAATGTGACCAAAAAACAACACTTTTTTGAACTACAAATGAGATCATTGCCTTTTGAGTGCATTTTCTATTTAAAAATCATTTTGTCACTAAAAAGAAGCCAAAAGTGTCAAAAAAGCATTTTGACTCAAATTATGACTGTTTTGACTATTCAACTTGAAATGTGACCAAAAAACAACACTTTTTTGAACTATAAATGAGATCATTGCCTTTTGAGTGCATTTTGTATTTAAAAATCATTTTGTCACTAAAAAGAAGCCAAAAGTGTCAAAAAAGCATTTTGACTCAAATTATGACTGTTTTGACTATTCAACTTGAAATGTGACCAAAAAACAACACTTTTTTGAACTACAAATGAGATCTATGCCTTTTGAGTGCATTTTGTATTTAAAAATCATTTTGTCACTAAAAAGAAGCCAAAAGTGTCAAAAAAGCATTTTGACTCAAATTCTGACTTTTTTGACTATTCAACTTGAAATGTGACCAAAAAACAACACTTTTTTGAACTACAAATAAGATCTTTGCCTATTGAGTGTATTTTGTTTTTAGAAATCATTTTGTCACTAAAAAGAGCCAAAAGTGTCAAAAAAGCATTTTAGTTGAAATTCTGACTGTTTTGACTATTCAACTTGAAATGTGACCAAAGAAACAATACTTTTTTGAACTACAAATGAGATCTTTGCCTATTGAGTGTATTTTGTTTTTAAAAATCATTTTGTCACTAAATAGAAGCCAAAAGTGTCAAAAAAGCATTTTGACTCAAATTATGACTGTTTTGACTTTTCAACTTGAAATGTGACCAAAAAACAACACTTTTTTGAACTACAAATGAGATCATTGCCTTTTGAGTGCATTTTGTATTTAAAAATCATTTTGTCACTAAAAAGAAGCCAAAAGTGTCAAAAAAGCATTTTGACTCAAATTCTGACTTTTTTGACTATTCAACTTGAAATGTGACCAAAAAACAACACTTTTTTGAACTACAAATAAGATCTTTGCCTATTGAGTGTATTTTGTTTTTAGAAATCATTTTGTCACTAAATAGAAGCCAAAAGTGTCAAAAAAGCATTTTGGTTGAAATTCTGACTGTTTTCACTTTGCAACTTGAAATGTGACAAAAAAACAACACTTTTTTGAACTACAAATGACATATTTGCCTTTTGAGTGCATTTTGTATTTAAAAATCATTTTGTCACTAAATAGAAGCCAAAAGTGTCAAAAAAGCATTTTGACTCAAATTCTGACTTTTTTGACTATTCAACTTGAAATGTGACCAAGACACCACACTTTTTTGAACTACAAATGAGATCTTTGCCTTTTGAGTGCATTTTGTATTTAAAAATCATTTTGACACTAAAAAGAGCCAAAAGTGTCAAAAAAGCATTTTGGTTGAAATTTCTGACTGTTTTCACTTTGCAACTTGAAATGTGACCAAAAAACAACACTTTTTTGAACTACAAATGAGATCTTTGCCTATTGAGTGTATTTTGTTTTTAGAAATCATTTTGTCACTAAATAGAAGCCAAAAGTGTCAAAAAAGCATTTTGACTCAAATTATGACTGTTTTGACTATTCAACTTGAAATGTGACCAAAAAACAACACTTTTTTGAACTACAAATGAGATATTTGCCTTTTGAGTGCATTTTGTATTTAAAAATCATTTTGTCACTAAAAAGAGCCAAAAGTGTCAAAAAAGCATTTTGGTTGAAATTCTGACTGTTTTGACTATTCAACTTGAAATGTGACCAAAGAAACAATATTTTTTTGAACTACAAATGACATCTTTGCCTATTGAGTGTATTTTGTTTTCAGAAATCATTTTGTCACTAAATAGAAGCCAAAAGTGTCAAAAAAGCATTTTGGTTGAAATTCTGACTGTTTTCACTTTTCAACTTGAAATGTGACCAAAAAACAACACTTTTTTGAACTATAAATGAGATCTTTGCCTTTTGAGTGCATTTTGTATTTAAAAATCATTTTGTGACTAAAAAGAGCCAAAAGTGTCAAAAAAGCATTTTGGTTGAAATTCTGACTGTTTTGACTATTCAACTTGAAATGTGACCAAAAAACAACACTTTTTTGAACTACAAATGAGATCATTGCCTTTTGAGTGCATTTTGTATTTAAAAATCATTTTGACACTAAATAGAAGCCAAAAGTGTCAAAAAAGCATTTTGACTCAAATTCTGACTTTTTTGACTATTCAACTTGAAATGTGACCAAGACACCACACTTTTTTGAACTACAAATGAGATCTTTGCCTTTTGAGTGCATTTTGTATTTAAAAATCATTTTGACACTAAAAAGAGCCAAAAGTGTCAAAAAAGCATTTTGGTTGAAATTTCTGACTGTTTTCACTTTGCAACTTGAAATGTGACCAAAAAACAACACTTTTTTGAACTACAAATGAGATCTTTGCCTATTGAGTGTATTTTGTTTTTAGAAATCATTTTGTCACTAAATAGAAGCCAAAAGTGTCAAAAAAGCATTTTGACTCAAATTATGACTGTTTTGACTATTCAACTTGAAATGTGACCAAAAAACAACACTTTTTTGAACTACAAATGAGATATTTGCCTTTTGAGTGCATTTTGTATTTAAAAATCATTTTGTCACTAAAAAGAGCCAAAAGTGTCAAAAAAGCATTTTGGTTGAAATTCTGACTGTTTTGACTATTCAACTTGAAATGTGACCAAAGAAACAATATTTTTTTGAACTACAAATGACATCTTTGCCTATTGAGTGTATTTTGTTTTCAGAAATCATTTTGTCACTAAATAGAAGCCAAAAGTGTCAAAAAAGCATTTTGGTTGAAATTCTGACTGTTTTCACTTTTCAACTTGAAATGTGACCAAAAAACAACACTTTTTTGAACTATAAATGAGATCTTTGCCTTTTGAGTGCATTTTGTATTTAAAAATCATTTTGTGACTAAATAGAAGCCAAAAGTGTCAAAAAAGCATTTTGACTCAAATTATGACTGTTTTGACTATTCAACTTGAAATGTGACCAAAAAACAACACTTTTTTGAACTACAAATGAGATCATTGCCTTTTGAGTGCATTTTGTATTTAAAAATCATTTTGTCACTAAAAAGAAGCCAAAAGTGTCAAAAAAGCATTTTGACTCAAATTATGACTGTTTTGACAATTCAACTTGAAATGTGACCAAAAAACAACACTTTTTTGAACTACAAATGAGATCTATGCCTTTTGAGTGCATTTTGTATTTAAAAATCATTTTGTCACTAAAAAGAAGCCAAAAGTGTCAAAAAAGCATTTTGACTCAAATTCTGACTTTTTTGACTATTCAACTTGAAATGTGACCAAAAAACAACACTTTTTTGAACTACAAATGAGATATTTGCCTTTTGAGTGCATTTTGTATTTAAAAATCATTTTGTCACTAAAAAGAGCCAAAAGTGTCAAAAAAGCATTTTGGTTGAAATTCTGACTGTTTTGACTATTCAACTTGAAATGTGACCAAAGAAACAATATTTTTTTGAACTACAAATGACATCTTTGCCTATTGAGTGTATTTTGTTTTCAGAAATCATTTTGTCACTAAATAGAAGCCAAAAGTGTCAAAAAAGCATTTTGGTTGAAATTCTGACTGTTTTCACTTTTCAACTTGAAATGTGACCAAAAAACAACACTTTTTTGAACTATAAATGAGATCTTTGCCTTTTGAGTGCATTTTGTATTTAAAAATCATTTTGTGACTAAAAAGAGCCAAAAGTGTCAAAAAAGCATTTTGGTTGAAATTCTGACTGTTTTGACTATTCAACTTGAAATGTGACCAAAAAACAACACTTTTTTGAACTACAAATGAGATCATTGCCTTTTGAGTGCATTTTGTATTTAAAAATCATTTTGACACTAAATAGAAGCCAAAAGTGTCAAAAAAGCATTTTGACTCAAATTCTGACTTTTTTGACTATTCAACTTGAAATGTGACCAAGACACCACACTTTTTTGAACTACAAATGAGATCTTTGCCTTTTGAGTGCATTTTGTATTTAAAAATCATTTTGACACTAAAAAGAGCCAAAAGTGTCAAAAAAGCATTTTGGTTGAAATTTCTGACTGTTTTCACTTTGCAACTTGAAATGTGACCAAAAAACAACACTTTTTTGAACTACAAATGAGATCTTTGCCTATTGAGTGTATTTTGTTTTTAGAAATCATTTTGTCACTAAATAGAAGCCAAAAGTGTCAAAAAAGCATTTTGACTCAAATTATGACTGTTTTGACTATTCAACTTGAAATGTGACCAAAAAACAACACTTTTTTGAACTACAAATGAGATATTTGCCTTTTGAGTGCATTTTGTATTTAAAAATCATTTTGTCACTAAAAAGAGCCAAAAGTGTCAAAAAAGCATTTTGGTTGAAATTCTGACTGTTTTGACTATTCAACTTGAAATGTGACCAAAGAAACAATATTTTTTTGAACTACAAATGACATCTTTGCCTATTGAGTGTATTTTGTTTTCAGAAATCATTTTGTCACTAAATAGAAGCCAAAAGTGTCAAAAAAGCATTTTGGTTGAAATTCTGACTGTTTTCACTTTTCAACTTGAAATGTGACCAAAAAACAACACTTTTTTGAATTATAAATGAGATCTTTGCCTTTTGAGTGCATTTTGTATTTAAAAATCATTTTGTGACTAAAAAAAGCCAAAAGTGTCAAAAAAGCATTTTGGTTGAAATTCTGACTGTTTTGACTATTCAACTTGAAATGTGACCAAAAAACAACACTTTTTTGAACTACAAATGAGATCATTGCCTTTTGAGTGCATTTTGTATTTAAAAATCATTTTGACACTAAAAAGAGCCAAACGTGTCAAAAAAGCATTTTGGTTGAAATTCTGACTGTTTTGACTATTCAACGTGAAATGTGACCAAAAAACAACACTTTTTTGAACTACAAATGAAATCTATGCCTTTTGAGTGCATTTTGTATTTAAAAATCATTTTGTCACTAAAAAGAGCCAAAAGTGTCAAAAAAGCATTTTGGTTGAAATTTCTGACTGTTTTCACTTTGCAACTTGAAATGTGACCAAAAAACAACACTTTTTTGAACTACAAATGAGATCTTTGCCTATTGAGTGTATTTTGTTTTTAGAAATCATTTTGTCACTAAATAGAAGCCAAAAGTGTCAAAAAAGCATTTTGACTCAAATTATGACTGTTTTGACTATTCAACTTGAAATGTGACCAAAAAACAACACTTTTTTGAACTACAAATGAGATATTTGCCTTTTGAGTGCATTTTGTATTTAAAAATCATTTTGTGACTAAAAAGAGCCAAAAGTGTCAAAAAAGCATTTTGGTTGAAATTCTGACTGTTTTGACTATTCAACTTGAAATGTGACCAAAGAAACAATATTTTTTTGAACTACAAATGACATCTTTGCCTATTGAGTGTATTTTGTTTTCAGAAATCATTTTGTCACTAAATAGAAGCCAAAAGTGTCAAAAAAGCATTTTGGTTGAAATTCTGACTGTTTTCACTTTTCAACTTGAAATGTGACCAAAAAACAACACTTTTTTGAACTATAAATGAGATCTTTGCCTTTTGAGTGCATTTTGTATTTAAAAATCATTTTGTGACTAAAAAGAGCCAAAAGTGTCAAAAAAGCATTTTGGTTGAAATTCTGACTGTTTTGACTATTCAACTTGAAATGTGACCAAAAAACAACACTTTTTTGAACTACAAATGAGATCATTGCCTTTTGAGTGCATTTTGTATTTAAAAATCATTTTGACACTAAAAAGAGCCAAACGTGTCAAAAAAGCATTTTGGTTGAAATTCTGACTGTTTTGACTATTCAACGTGAAATGTGACCAAAAAACAACACTTTTTTGAACTACAAATGAAATCTATGCCTTTTGAGTGCATTTTGTATTTAAAAATCATTTTGTCACTAAAAAGAGCCAAAAGTGTCAAAAAAGCATTTTGACTGAAATTATGACTGTTTTGACTATTCAACTTGAAATGTGACCAAAAAACAACACTTTTTTGAACTATAAATGAGATCTATGCCTTTTGAGTGCATTTTGTATTTAAAAATCATTTTGTGACTAAAAAGAGCCAAAAGTGTCAAAAAAGCATTTTGGTTGAAATTCTGACTGTTTTGACTATTCAACTTGAAATGTGACCAAAAAACAACACTTTTTTGAACTACAAATGAGATCATTGCCTTTTGAGTGCATTTTCTATTTAAAAATCATTTTGTCACTAAAAAGAAGCCAAAAGTGTCAAAAAAGCATTTTGACTCAAATTATGACTGTTTTGACTATTCAACTTGAAATGTGACCAAAAAACAACACTTTTTTGAACTACAAATGAGATCTTTGCCTTTTGAGTGCATTTTGTATTTAAAAATCATTTTGTCACTAAAAAGAGCCAAAAGTGTCAAAAAAGCATTTTAGTTTAAATTCTGACTGTTTTGACTATTCAACTTGAAATGTGACCAAAGAAACAATACTTTTTTGAACTACAAATGAGATCTTTGCCTATTGAGTGTATTTTGTTTTTAAAAATCATTTTGTCACTAAATAGAAGCCAAAAGTGTCAAAAAAGCATTTTGACTCAAATTATGACTGTTTTGACTATTCAACTTGAAATGTGACCAAAAAACAACACTTTTTTGAACTACAAATGAGATCTATGCCTTTTGAGTGCATTTTGTATTTAAAAATCATTTTGTCACTAAAAAGAAGCCAAAAGTGTCAAAAAAGCATTTTGACTCAAATTCTGACTTTTTTGACTATTCAACTTGAAATGTGACCAAAAAACAACACTTTTTTGAACTACAAATAAGATCTTTGCCTATTGAGTGTATTTTGTTTTTAGAAATCATTTTGTCACTAAATAGAAGCCAAAAGTGTCAAAAAAGCATTTTGGTTGAAATTCTGACTGTTTTCACTTTGCAACTTGAAATGTGACAAAAAAACAACACTTTTTTGAACTACAAATGACATATTTGCCTTTTGAGTGCATTTTGTATTTAAAAATCATTTTGTCACTAAAAAGAAGCCAAAAGTGTCAAAAAAGCATTTTGACTCAAATTATGACTGTTTTGACTATTCATCTTGAAATGTGACCAAAAAACAACACTTTTTTGAACTACAAATGAGATCATTGCCTTTTGAGTGCATTTTGTATTTAAAAATCATTTTGTCACTAAAAAGAAGCCAAAAGTGTCAAAAAAGCATTTTGACTCAAATTATGACTGTTTTGACTATTCAACTTGAAATGTGACCAAAAAACAACACTTTTTTGAACTACAAATGAGATCTATGCCTTTTGAGTGCATTTTGTATTTAAAAATCATTTTGTCACTAAAAAGAAGCCAAAAGTGTCAAAAAAGCATTTTGACTCAAATTCTGACTTTTTTGACTATTCAACTTGAAATGTGACCAAAAAACAACACTTTTTTGAACTACAAATAAGATCTTTGCCTATTGAGTGTATTTTGTTTTTAGAAATCATTTTGTCACTAAATAGAAGCCAAAAGTGTCAAAAAAGCATTTTGGTTGAAATTCTGACTGTTTTCACTTTGCAACTTGAAATGTGACAAAAAAACAACACTTTTTTGAACTACAAATGACATATTTGCCTTTTGAGTGCATTTTGTATTTAAAAATCATTTTGTCACTAAAAAGAAGCCAAAAGTGTCAAAAAAGCATTTTGACTCAAATTATGACTGTTTTGACTATTCATCTTGAAATGTGACCAAAAAACAACACTTTTTTGAACTACAAATGAGATCATTGCCTTTTGAGTGCATTTTGTATTTAAAAATCATTTTGTCACTAAAAAGAAGCCAAAAGTGTCAAAAAAGCATTTTGGTTGAAATTCTGACTGTTTTGACTATTCAACTTGAAATGTGACCAAAAAACAACACTTTTTTGAACTACAAATGAGATCTTTGCCTTTTGAGTGCATTTTGTATTTAAAAATCATTTTGTCACTAAAAAGAGCCAAAAGTGTCAAAAAAGCATTTTGGTTGAAATTCTGACTGTTTTGACTATTCAACTTGAAATGTGACCAAAGAAACAATACTTTTTTGAACTACAAATGAGATCTTTGCCTATTGAGTGTATTTTGTTTTTAAAAATCATTTTGTCACTAAATAGAAGCCAAAAGTGTCAAAAAAGCATTTTGGTTGAAATTCTGACTGTTTTCACTTTTCAACTTGAAATGTGACCAAAAAACAACACTTTTTTGAACTATAAATGAGATCTTTGCCTTTTGAGTGCATTTTGTATTTAAAAATCATTTTGTGACTAAAAAGAGCCAAAAGTGTCAAAAAAGCATTTTGGTTGAAATTCTGACTGTTTTGACTATTCAACTTGAAATGTGACCAAAAAACAACACTTTTTTGAACTACAAATGAGATCATTGCCTTTTGAGTGCATTTTGTATTTAAAAATCATTTTGTCACTAAAAAGAAGCCAAAAGTGTCAAAAAAGCATTTTGACTCAAATTATGACTGTTTTGACTATTCAACTTGAAATGTGACCAAAAAACAACACTTTTTTGAACTATAAATGAGATCTTTGCCTTTTGAGTGCATTTTGTATTTAAAAATCATTTTGTGACTAAAAAGAGCCAAAAGTGTCAAAAAAGCATTTTGGTTGAAATTCTGACTGTTTTGACTATTCAACTTGAAATGTGACCAAAAAACAACACTTTTTTGAACTACAAATGAGATCTTTGCCTTTTGAGTGCATTTTGTATTTAAAAATCATTTTGTCACTAAAAAGAAGCCAAAAGTGTCAAAAAAGCATTTTGACTCAAATTATGACTGTTTTGACTATTCAACTTGAAATGTGACCAAAAAACAACACTTTTTTGAACTACAAATGAGATCTTTGCCTTTTGAGTGCATTTTGTATTTAAAAATCATTTTGTCACTAAAAAGAGCCAAAAGTGTCAAAAAAGCATTTTGGTTGAAATTCTGACTGTTTTGACTATTCAACTTGAAATGTGACCAAAAAACAACACTTTTTTGAACTACAAATGAGATCTTTGCCTTTTGAGTGCATTTTGTATTTAAAAATCATTTTGTCACTAAAAAGAGCCAAACGTGTCAAAAAAGCATTTTGACTCAAATTCTGACTGTTTTCACTTTGCAACTTGAAATGTGACCAAAAAACAACACTTTTTTGAACTACAAATGAGATCTTTGCCTTTTGAGTGCATTTTGTATTTAAAAATCATTTTGTCATTAAAAAGAGCCAAAAGTGTCAAAAAAGCATTTTGACTCAAATTCTGACTGTTTTCACTTTGCAACTTGAAATGTGAGCAAAAAACAACACTTTTTTGAACTACAAATGACATCTTTGCCTATTGAGTGTATTTTGTTTTTAGAAATCATTTTGTCACTAAATAGAAGCCAAAAGAGTCAAAAAAGCATTTTGACTCAAATTCTGACTGTTTTCACTTTGCAACTTGAAATGTGACAAAAAACAACACTTTTCTGAACTACAAATGAGATCTTTGCCTTTTGAGTCTATTTTGTATTTAAAAATTATTTTGTCACTAAAAAGAGCAATACGTGTCAAAAAAGCATTTTGACTGAAATTATGACTGTTTTGACTTTTCAACTTGAAATGTGACAAAAAAACAACACTTTTTTGAACTACAAATGACATATTTGCCTTTTGAGTGCATTTTGTATTTAAAAATCATTTTGTCACTAAAAAGAGCCAAAAGTGTCAAAAAAGCATTTTGACTGAAATTATGACTGTTTTGACTATTCAACTTGAAATGTGACCAAAAAACAACACTTTTTTGAACTATAAATGAGATCTATGCCTTTTGAGTGCATTTTGTATTTAAAAATCATTTTGTGACTAAAAAGAGCCAAAAGTGTCAAAAAAGCATTTTGGTTGAAATTCTGACTGTTTTGACTATTCAACTTGAAATGTGACCAAAAAACAACACTTTTTTGAACTACAAATGAGATCATTGCCTTTTGAGTGCATTTTCTATTTAAAAATCATTTTGTCACTAAAAAGAAGCCAAAAGTGTCAAAAAAGCATTTTGACTCAAATTATGACTGTTTTGACTATTCAACTTGAAATGTGACCAAAAAACAACACTTTTTTGAACTACAAATGAGATCTTTGCCTTTTGTGTGCATTTTGTATTTAAAAATCATTTTGTCACTAAAAAGAGCCAAAAGTGTCAAAAAAGCATTTTAGTTGAAATTCTGACTGTTTTGACTATTCAACTTGAAATGTGACCAAAGAAACAATACTTTTTTGAACTACAAATGAGATCTTTGCCTATTGAGTGTATTTTGTTTTTAAAAATCATTTTGTCACTAAATAGAAGCCAAAAGTGTCAAAAAAGCATTTTGACTCAAATTATGACTGTTTTGACTTTTCAACTTGAAATGTGACCAAGAAACAACACTTTTTTGAACTACAAATGAGATCATTGCCTTTTGAGTGCATTTTGTATTTAAAAATCATTTTGTCACTAAAAAGAAGCCAAAAGTGTCAAAAAAGCATTTTGACTCAAATTATGACTGTTTTGACTATTCAACTTGAAATGTGACCAAAAAACAACACTTTTTTGAACTACAAATGAGATCTATGCCTTTTGAGTGCATTTTGTATTTAAAAATCATTTTGTCACTAAAAAGAAGCCAAAAGTGTCAAAAAAGCATTTTGACTCAAATTCTGACTTTTTTGACTATTCAACTTGAAATGTGACCAAAAAACAACACTTTTTTGAACTACAAATAAGATCTTTGCCTATTGAGTGTATTTTGTTTTTAGAAATCATTTTGTCACTAAATAGAAGCCAAAAGTGTCAAAAAAGCATTTTGGTTGAAATTCTGACTGTTTTCACTTTGCAACTTGAAATGTGACAAAAAAACAACACTTTTTTGAACTACAAATGACATATTTGCCTTTTGAGTGCATTTTGTATTTAAAAATCATTTTGTCACTAAAAAGAAGCCAAAAGTGTCAAAAAAGCATTTTGACTCAAATTATGACTGTTTTGACTATTCATCTTGAAATGTGACCAAAAAACAACACTTTTTTGAACTACAAATGAGATCATTGCCTTTTGAGTGCATTTTGTATTTAAAAATCATTTTGTCACTAAAAAGAAGCCAAAAGTGTCAAAAAAGCATTTTGACTCAAATTATGACTGTTTTGACTATTCAACTTGAAATGTGACCAAAAAACAACACTTTTTTGAACTACAAATGAGATCTTTGCCTTTTGAGTGCATTTTGTATTTAAAAATCATTTTGTCACTAAAAAGAGCCAAAAGTGTCAAAAAAGCATTTTGGTTGAAATTCTGACTGTTTTGACTATTCAACTTGAAATGTGACCAAAGAAACAATACTTTTTTGAACTACAAATGAGATCTTTGCCTATTGAGTGTATTTTGTTTTTAAAAATCATTTTGTCACTAAATAGAAGCCAAAAGTGTCAAAAAAGCATTTTGGTTGAAATTCTGACTGTTTTCACTTTTCAACTTGAAATGTGACCAAAAAACAACACTTTTTTGAACTATAAATGAGATCTTTGCCTTTTGAGTGCATTTTGTATTTAAAAATCATTTTGTGACTAAAAAGAGCCAAAAGTGTCAAAAAAGCATTTTGGTTGAAATTCTGACTGTTTTGACTATTCAACTTGAAATGTGACCAAAAAACAACACTTTTTTGAACTACAAATGAGATCATTGCCTTTTGAGTGCATTTTGTATTTAAAAATCATTTTGTCACTAAAAAGAAGCCAAAAGTGTCAAAAAAGCATTTTGACTCAAATTATGACTGTTTTGACTATTCAACTTGAAATGTGACCAAAAAACAACACTTTTTTGAACTATAAATGAGATCTTTGCCTTTTGAGTGCATTTTGTATTTAAAAATCATTTTGTGACTAAAAAGAGCCAAAAGTGTCAAAAAAGCATTTTGGTTGAAATTCTGACTGTTTTGACTATTCAACTTGAAATGTGACCAAAAAACAACACTTTTTTGAACTACAAATGAGATCTTTGCCTTTTGAGTGCATTTTGTATTTAAAAATCATTTTGTCACTAAAAAGAAGCCAAAAGTGTCAAAAAAGCATTTTGACTCAAATTATGACTGTTTTGACTATTCAACTTGAAATGTGACCAAAAAACAACACTTTTTTGAACTACAAATGAGATCTTTGCCTTTTGAGTGCATTTTGTATTTAAAAATCATTTTGTCACTAAAAAGAAGCCAAAAGTGTCAAAAAAGCATTTTGACTCAAATTATGACTGTTTTGACTATTCAACTTGAAATGTGACCAAAAAACAACACTTTTTTGAACTACAAATGAGATCTTTGCCTTTTGAGTGCATTTTGTATTTAAAAATCATTTTGTCACTAAAAAGAGCCAAAAGTGTCAAAAAAGCATTTTGGTTGAAATTCTGACTGTTTTGACTATTCAACTTGAAATGTGACCAAAAAACAACACTTTTTTGAACTACAAATGAGATCTTTGCCTTTTGAGTGCATTTTGTATTTAAAAATCATTTTGTCACTAAAAAGAGCCAAACGTGTCAAAAAAGCATTTTGACTCAAATTCTGACTGTTTTCACTTTGCAACTTGAAATGTGACCAAAAAACAACACTTTTTTGAACTACAAATGAGATCTTTGCCTTTTGAGTGCATTTTGTATTTAAAAATCATTTTGTCATTAAAAAGAGCCAAAAGTGTCAAAAAAGCATTTTGACTCAAATTCTGACTGTTTTCACTTTGCAACTTGAAATGTGAGCAAAAAACAACACTTTTTTGAACTACAAATGACATCTTTGCCTATTGAGTGTATTTTGTTTTTAGAAATCATTTTGTCACTAAATAGAAGCCAAAAGAGTCAAAAAAGCATTTTGACTCAAATTCTGACTGTTTTCACTTTGCAACTTGAAATGTGACAAAAAACAACACTTTTCTGAACTACAAATGAGATCTTTGCCTTTTGAGTCTATTTTGTATTTAAAAATTATTTTGTCACTAAAAAGAGCAATACGTGTCAAAAAAGCATTTTGACTGAAATTATGACTGTTTTGACTTTTCAACTTGAAATGTGACAAAAAAACAACACTTTTTTGAACTACAAATGACATATTTGCCTTTTGAGTGCATTTTGTATTTAAAAATCATTTTGTCACTAAATAGAAGCCAAAAGTGTCAAAAAAGCATTTTGACTCAAATTATGACTGTTTTGACTTTTCAACTTGAAATGTGACCAAGACACCACACTTTTTTGAACTACAAATGAGATCTTTGCCTTTTGAGTGCATTTTGTATTTAAAAATCATTTTGACACTAAAAAGAGCCAAAAGTGTCAAAAAAGCATTTTGGTTGAAATTCTGACTGTTTTGACTATTCAACTTGAAATGTGACCAAAGAAACAATACTTTTTTGAACTACAAATGACATCTTTGCCTATTGAGTGTATTTTGTTTTTAGGAATCATTTTTGTCACTAAATAGAAGCCAAAAGTGTCAAAAAAGCATTTTGACTCAAATTATGACTGTTTTGACTTTTCAACTTGAAATGTGACCAAAAAACAACACTTTTTTGAACTATAAATGAGATCTTTGCCTTTTGAGTGCATTTTGTATTTAAAAATCATTTTGTGACTAAAAAGAGCCAAAAGTGTCAAAAAAGCATTTTGGTTGAAATTCTGACTGTTTTGACTATTCAACTTGAAATGTGACCAAAGAAACAATACTTTTTTGAACTACAAATGACATCTTTGCCTATTGAGTGTATTTTGTTTTTAGGAATCATTTTTGTCACTAAATAGAAGCCAAAAGTGTCAAAAAAGCATTTTGACTCAAATTATGACTGTTTTGACTTTTCAACTTGAAATGTGACCAAAAAACAACACTTTTTTGAACTATAAATGAGATTTTTGCCTTTTGAGTGCATTTTGTATTTAAAAATCATTTTGTGACTAAAAAGAGCCAAAAGTGTCAAAAAAGCATTTTGGTTGAAATTCTGACTGTTTTGACTATTCAACTTGAAATGTGACCAAAAAACAACACTTTTTTGAACTACAAATGAGATCATTGCCTTTTGAGTGCATTTTGTATTTAAAAATCATTTTGTCACTAAAAAGAAGCCAAAAGTGTCAAAAAAGCATTTTGACTCAAATTATGACTGTTTTGACTATTCAACTTGAAATGTGACCAAAAAACAACACTTTTTTGAACTACAAATGAGATCTTTGCCTTTTGAGTGCATTTTGTATTTAAAAATCATTTTGTCACTAAAAAGAGCCAAAAGTGTCAAAAAAGCATTTTGGTTGAAATTCTGACTGTTTTGACTATTCAACTTGAAATGTGACCAAAGAAACAATACTTTTTTGAACTACAAATGAGATCTTTGCCTATTGAGTGTATTTTGTTTTTAGAAATCATTTTGTCACTAAATAGAAGCCAAAAGTGTCAAAAAAGCATTTTGACTCAAATTATGACTGTTTTGACTTTTCAACTTGAAATGTGACCAAAAAACAACACTTTTTTGAACTACAAATGAGATCATTGCCTTTTGAGTGCATTTTGTATTTAAAAATCATTTTGTCACTAAAAAGAAGCCAAAAGTGTCAAAAAAGCATTTTGACTCAAATTATGACTGTTTTGACTATTCAACTTAAAATGTGACCAAAAAACAACACTTTTTTGAACTACAAATGAGATCATTGCCTTTTGAGTGCATTTTGTATTTAAAAATCATTTTGTCACTAAAAAGAAGCCAAAAGTGTCAAAAAAGTATTTTGACTCAAATTCTGACTTTTTTGACTATTCAACTTGAAATGTGATCAAAAAACAACACTTTTTTTGAACTACAAATAAGATCTTTGCCTATTGAGTGTATTTTGTTTTTAAAAATCATTTTGTCACTAAAAAGAGCCAAACGTGTCAAAAAAGCATTTTGACTGAAATTATGACTGTTTTGACTTTTCAACTTGAAATGTGACAAAAAAGCAACACTTTTTTGAACTACAAATGACATATTTGCCTTTTGAGTGCATTTTGTATTTAAAAATCATTTTGTCACTAAATAGAAGCCAAAAGTGTCAAAAAAGCATTTTGACTCAAATTATGACTGTTTTGACTTTTCAACTTGAAATGTGACCAAGACACCACACTTTTTTGAACTACAAATGAGATCTTTGCCTTTTGAGTGCATTTTGTATTTAAAAATCATTTTGACACTAAAAAGAGCCAAAAGAGGCAAAAAAACATTTTGACTCAAATTCTGACTGTTTTCACTTTGCAACTTGAAATGTGACAAAAAACAACACTTTTCTGAACTACAAATGAGATCTTTGCCTTTTGAGTCTATTTTGTATTTAAAAATCATTTTGTCACTAAAAAGAGCAAAACGTGTCAAAAAAGCATTTTGGTTGAAATTCTGACTGTTTTGACTATTCAACTTGAAATGTGACCAAAAAACAACACTTTTTTGAACTACAAATGACATATTTGCCTTTTGAGTGCATTTTGTATTTAAAAATCATTTTGTCACTAAATAGAAGCCAAAAGTGTCAAAAAAGCATTTTGACTCAAATTATGACTGTTTTGACTTTTCAACTTGAAATGTGACCAAGACACCACACTTTTTTGAACTACAAATGAGATCTTTGCCTTTTGAGTGCATTTTGTATTTAAAAATCATTTTGACACTAAAAAGAGCCAAAAGTGTCAAAAAAGCATTTTGGTTGAAATTCTGACTGTTTTGACTATTCAACTTGAAATGTGACCAAAGAAACAATACTTTTTTGAACTACAAATGACATCTTTGCCTATTGAGTGTATTTTGTTTTTAGGAATCATTTTTGTCACTAAATAGAAGCCAAAAGTGTCAAAAAAGCATTTTGACTCAAATTATGACTGTTTTGACTTTTCAACTTGAAATGTGACCAAAAAACAACACTTTTTTGAACTATAAATGAGATTTTTGCCTTTTGAGTGCATTTTGTATTTAAAAATCATTTTGTGACTAAAAAGAGCCAAAAGTGTCAAAAAAGCATTTTGGTTGAAATTCTGACTGTTTTGACTATTCAACTTGAAATGTGACCAAAAAACAACACTTTTTTGAACTACAAATGAGATCATTGCCTTTTGAGTGCATTTTGTATTTAAAAATCATTTTGTCACTAAAAAGAAGCCAAAAGTGTCAAAAAAGCATTTTGACTCAAATTATGACTGTTTTGACTATTCAACTTGAAATGTGACCAAAAAACAACACTTTTTTGAACTACAAATGAGATCTTTGCCTTTTGAGTGCATTTTGTATTTAAAAATCATTTTGTCACTAAAAAGAGCCAAAAGTGTCAAAAAAGCATTTTGGTTGAAATTCTGACTGTTTTGACTATTCAACTTGAAATGTGACCAAAGAAACAATACTTTTTTGAACTACAAATGAGATCTTTGCCTATTGAGTGTATTTTGTTTTTAGAAATCATTTTGTCACTAAATAGAAGCCAAAAGTGTCAAAAAAGCATTTTGACTCAAATTATGACTGTTTTGACTTTTCAACTTGAAATGTGACCAAAAAACAACACTTTTTTGAACTACAAATGAGATCATTGCCTTTTGAGTGCATTTTGTATTTAAAAATCATTTTGTCACTAAAAAGAAGCCAAAAGTGTCAAAAAAGCATTTTGACTCAAATTGTGACTGTTTTGACTATTCAACTTAAAATGTGACCAAAAAACAACACTTTTTTGAACTACAAATGAGATCATTGCCTTTTGAGTGCATTTTGTATTTAAAAATCATTTTGTCACTAAAAAGAAGCCAAAAGTGTCAAAAAAGTATTTTGACTCAAATTCTGACTTTTTTGACTATTCAACTTGAAATGTGATCAAAAAACAACACTTTTTTTGAACTACAAATAAGATCTTTGCCTATTGAGTGTATTTTGTTTTTAAAAATCATTTTGTCACTAAAAAGAGCCAAACGTGTCAAAAAAGCATTTTGACTGAAATTATGACTGTTTTGACTTTTCAACTTGAAATGTGACAAAAAAGCAACACTTTTTTGAACTACAAATGACATATTTGCCTTTTGAGTGCATTTTGTATTTAAAAATCATTTTGTCACTAAATAGAAGCCAAAAGTGTCAAAAAAGCATTTTGACTCAAATTATGACTGTTTTGACTTTTCAACTTGAAATGTGACCAAGACACCACACTTTTTTGAACTACAAATGAGATCTTTGCCTTTTGAGTGCATTTTGTATTTAAAAATCATTTTGACACTAAAAAGAGCCAAAAGAGTCAAAAAAGCATTTTGACTCAAATTCTGACTGTTTTCACTTTGCAACTTGAAATGTGACAAAAAACAACACTTTTCTGAACTACAAATGAGATCTTTGCCTTTTGAGTCTATTTTGTATTTAAAAATCATTTTGTCACTAAAAAGAGCAAAACGTGTCAAAAAAGCATTTTGACTAAAATTATGACTGTTTTGACTTTTCAACTTGAAATGTGACAAAAAAACAACACTTTTTTGAACTACAAATGACATATTTGCCTTTTGAGTGCATTTTGTATTTAAAAATCATTTTGTCACTAAATAGAAGCCAAAAGTGTCAAAAAAGCATTTTGACTCAAATTATGACTGTTTTGACTTTTCAACTTGAAATGTGACCAAGACACCACACTTTTTTGAACTACAAATGAGATCTTTGCCTTTTGAGTGCATTTTGTATTTAAAAATCATTTTGACACTAAAAAGAGCCAAAAGTGTCAAAAAAGCATTTTGGTTGAAATTCTGACTGTTTTGACTATTCAACTTGAAATGTGACCAAAGAAACAATACTTTTTTGAACTACAAATGAGATCTTTGCCTATTGAGTGTATTTTGTTTTTAGAAATCATTTTGTCACTAAATAGAAGCCAAAAGGGTCAAAAAAGCATTTTGGTTGAAATTCTGACTGTTTTCACTTTTCAACTTGAAATGTGACCAAAAAACAACACTTTTTTGAACTATAAATGAGATCTTTGCCTTTTGAGTGCATTTTGTATTTAAAAATCATTTTGTCACTAAAAAGAGCCAAAAGTGTCAAAAAAGCATTTTGGTTGAAATTCTGACTGTTTTGACTATTCAACTTGAAATGTGACCAAAAAACAACACTTTTTTGAACTACAAATGAGATCATTGCCTTTTGAGTGCATTTTGTATTTAAAAATCATTTTGTCACTAAATAGAAGCCAAAAGTGTCAAAAAAGCATTTTGGTTGAAATTCTGACTGTTTTCACTTTTCAACTTGAAATGTGACCAAAAAACAACACTTTTTTGAACTATAAATGAGATCTTTGCCTTTTGAGTGCATTTTGTATTTAAAAATCATTTTGTCATTAAAAAGAGCCAAAAGTGTCAAAAAAGCATTTTGGTTGAAATTCTGACTGTTTTGACTATTCAACTTGAAATGTGACCAAAAAACAACACTTTTTTGAACTACAAATGAGATCATTGCCTTTTGAGTGCATTTTGTATTTAAAAATCATTTTGTCACTAAAAAGAAGCCAAAAGTGTCAAAAAAGCATTTTGACTCAAATTATGACTGTTTTGACTATTCAACTTGAAATGTGACCAAAAAACAACACTTTTTTGAACTATAAATGAGATCTTTGCCTTTTGAGTGCATTTTGTATTTAAAAATCATTTTGTCATTAAAAAGAGCCAAAAGTGTCAAAAAAGCATTTTGACTCAAATTCTGACTGTTTTCACTTTGCAACTTGAAATGTGAGCAAAAAACAACACTTTTTTGAACTACAAATGACATCTTTGCCTATTGAGTGTATTTTGTTTTTAGAAATCATTTTGTCACTAAATAGAAGCCAAAAGAGTCAAAAAAGCATTTTGACTCAAATTCTGACTGTTTTCACTTTGCAACTTGAAATGTGACAAAAAACAACACTTTTCTGAACTACAAATGAGATCTTTGCCTTTTGAGTCTATTTTGTATTTAAAAATCATTTTGTCACTAAAAAGAGCAAAACGTGTCAAAAAAGCATTTTGACTGAAATTATGACTGTTTTGACTTTTCAACTTGAAATGTGACCAAAGAAACAATACTTTTTTGAACTACAAATGAGATCTTTGCCTATTGAGTGTATTTTGTTTTTAGAAATCATTTTGTCACTAAATAGAAGCCAAAAGTGTCAAAAAAGCATTTTGACTCAAATTATGACTGTTTTGACTTTTCAACTTGAAATGTGACCAAAAAACAACACTTTTTTGAACTACAAATGAGATCATTGCCTTTTGAGTGCATTTTGTATTTAAAAATCATTTTGTCACTAAAAAGAAGCCAAAAGTGTCAAAAAAGCATTTTGACTCAAATTATGACTGTTTTGATTATTCAACTTGAAATGTGACCAAAAAACAACACTTTTTTGAACTACAAATGAGATCTTTGCCTTTTGAGTGCATTTTGTATTTAAAAATCATTTTGTCACTAAAAAGAGCCAAAAGTGTCAAAAAAGCATTTTGGTTGAAATTCTGACTGTTTTGACTATTCAACTTGAAATGTGACCAAAGAAACAATACTTTTTTGAACTACAAATGAGATCTTTGCCTATTGAGTGTATTTTGTTTTTAGAAATCATTTTGT
Organism: Oryzias latipes; assembly: GCF_053564925.1. Taxonomy (NCBI): domain Eukaryota; kingdom Metazoa; phylum Chordata; class Actinopteri; order Beloniformes; family Adrianichthyidae; genus Oryzias; species Oryzias latipes. Next base: position 15,478,343 of record NC_136254.1, read on the forward strand.
CACTAAATAGAAGCCAAAAGGGTCAAAAAAGCATTTTGGTTGAAATTCTGACTGTTTTCACTTTTCAACTTGAAATGTGACCAAAAAACAACACTTTTTTGAACTATAAATGAGATCTTTGCCTTTTGAGTGCATTTTGTATTTAAAAATCATTTTGTCACTAAAAAGAGCCAAAAGTGTCAAAAAAGCATTTTGGTTGAAATTCTGACTGTTTTGACTATTCAACTTGAAATGTGACCAAAAAACAACACTTTTTTGAACTACAAATGAGATCATTGCCTTTTGAGTGCATTTTGTATTTAAAAATCATTTTGTCACTAAAAAGAAGCCAAAAGTGTCAAAAAAGCATTTTGACTCAAATTATGACTGTTTTGACTATTCAACTTGAAATGTGACCAAAAAACAACACTTTTTTGAACTATAAATGAGATCTTTGCCTTTTGAGTGCATTTTGTATTTAAAAATCATTTTGTCATTAAAAAGAGCCAAAAGTGTCAAAAAAGCATTTTGACTCAAATTCTGACTGTTTTCACTTTGCAACTTGAAATGAGAGCAAAAAACAACACTTTTTTGAACTACAAATGACATCTTTGCCTATTGAGTGTATTTTGTTTTTAGAAATCATTTTGTCACTAAATAGAAGCCAAAAGAGTCAAAAAAGCATTTTGACTCAAATTCTGACTGTTTTCACTTTGCAACTTGAAATGTGACAAAAAACAACACTTTTCTGAACTACAAATGAGATCTTTGCCTTTTGAGTCTATTTTGTATTTAAAAATCATTTTGTCACTAAAAAGAGCAAAACGTGTCAAAAAAGCATTTTGACTGAAATTATGACTGTTTTGACTTTTCAACTTGAAATGTGACCAAAAAACAACACTTTTTTGAACTACAAATGACATATTTGCCTTTTGAGTGCATTTTGTATTTAAAAATCATTTTGTCACTAAATAGAAGCCAAAAGTGTCAAAAAAGCATTTTGACTCAAATTATGACTGTTTTGACTTTTCAACTTGAAATGTGACCAAGACACCACACTTTTTTGAACTACAAATGAGATTTTTTTGAGTGCATTTTGTATTTAAAAATCATTTTGACACTAAAAAGAGCCAAAAGTGTCAAAAAAGCATTTTGGTTGAAATTCTGACTGTTTTGACTATTCAACTTGAAATGTGACCAAAGAAACAATACTTTTTTGAACTACAAATGAGATCTTTGCCTATTGAGTGTATTTTGTTTTTAGAAATCATTTTGTCACTAAATAGAAGCCAAAAGTGTCAAAAAAGCATTTTGACTCAAATTATGACTGTTTTGACTTTTCAACTTGAAATGTGACCAAAAAACAACACTTTTTTGAACTATAAATGAGATCTTTGCCTTTTGAGTGCATTTTGTATTTAAAAATCATTTTGTGACTAAAAAGAGCCAAAAGTGTCAAAAAAGCATTTTGGTTGAAATTCTGACTGTTTTGACTATTCAACTTGAAATGTGACCAAAAAACAACACTTTTTTGAACTACAAATGAGATCATTGCCTTTTGAGTGCATTTTGTATTTAAAAATCATTTTGTCACTAAAAGAAGCTAAAAGTGTCAAAAAAGCATTTTGACTCAAATTCTGACTTTTTTGACTATTCAACTTGAAATGTGATCAAAAAACAACACTTTTTTTGAACTACAAATAAGATCTTTGCCTATTGAGTGTATTTTGTTTTTAGAAATAATTTTGTCACTAAATAGAAGCCAAAAGTGTCAAAAAAGCATTTTGGTTGAAATTCTGACTGTTTTCACTTTGCAACTTGAAATGTGACCAAAAAACAACACTTTTTTGAACTACAAATGAAATCTATGCCTTTTGAGTGCATTTTGTATTTAAAAATCATTTTGTCACTAAAAAGAGCCAAAAGTGTCAAAAAAGCATTTTCTGTTGAAATTCTGACTGTTTTCACTTTGCAACTTGAAATGTGACAAAAAAACAACACTTTTTTGAACTACAAATGACATCTTTGCCTTTTGAGTGCATTTTGTATTTAAAAATCATTTTGTCACTAAATAGAAGCCAAAAGTGTCAAAAAAGCATTTTGACTCAAATTCTGACTTTTTTGACTTTTCAACTTGAAATGTGACCAAAAAAACAACACTTTTTTGAACTACAAATGAGATCATTGCCTTTTGAGTGCATTTTGTATTTAAAAATCATTTTGTCACTAAAAAGAAGCCAAAAGTGTCAAAAAAGCATTTTGACTCAAATTCTGACTGTTTTCACTTTGCAACTTGAAATGTGACAAAAAAACAACACTTTTTTGAACTACAAATGACATCTTTGCCTATTGAGTGTATTTTGTTTTTAGAAATCATTTTGTCACTAAATAGAAGCCAAAAGAGTCAAAAAAGCATTTTGACTCAAATTCTGACTGTTTTCACTTTGCAACTTGAAATGTGATCAAAAAACAACACTTTTTTTGAACTACAAATAAGATCTTTGCCTATTGAGTGTATTTTGTTTTTAGAAATCATTTTGTCACTAAATAGAAGCCAAAAGTGTCAAAAAAGCATTTTGGTTGAAATTCTGACTGTTTTCACTTTGCAACTTGAAATGTGACCAAAAAACAACACTTTTTTGAACTACAAATGAAATCTATGCCTTTTGAGTGCATTTTGTATTTAAAAATCATTTTGTCACTAAATAGAAGCCAAAAGTGTCAAAAAAGCATTTTGACTCAAATTATGACTGTTTTGACTTTTCAACTTGAAATGTGACCAAGACACCACACTTTTTTGAACTACAAATGAGATTTTTTTGAGTGCATTTTGTATTTAAAAATCATTTTGACACTAAAAAGAGCCAAAAGTGTCAAAAAAGCATTTTGGTTGAAATTCTGACTGTTTTGACTATTCAACTTGAAATGTGACCAAAGAAACAACACTTTTTTGAACTATAAATGAGATCTTTGCCTTTTGAGTGCATTTTGTATTTAAAAATCATTTTGTGACTAAAAAGAGCCAAAAGTGTCAAAAAAGCATTTTGGTTGAAATTCTGACTGTTTTGACTTTTCAACTTGAAATGTGACCAAAAAACAACACTTTTTTGAACTATAAATGAGATCTTTGCCTTTTGAGTGCATTTTGTATTTAAAAATCATTTTGTGACTAAAAAGAGCCAAAAGTGTCAAAAAAGCATTTTGGTTGAAATTCTGACTGTTTTGACTATTCAACTTGAAATGTGACCAAAAAACAACACTTTTTTGAACTACAAATGAGATCATTGCCTTTTGAGTGCATTTTGTATTTAAAAATCATTTTGTCACTAAAAAGAAGCCAAAAGTGTCAAAAAAGCATTTTGACTCAAATTATGACTGTTTTGACTATTCAACTTGAAATGTGACCAAAAAACAACACTTTTTTGAACTATAAATGAGATCTTTGCCTTTTGAGTGCATTTTGTATTTAAAAATCATTTTGTCATTAAAAAGAGCCAAAAGTGTCAAAAAAGCATTTTGACTCAAATTCTGACTGTTTTCACTTTGCAACTTGAAATGAGAGCAAAAAACAACACTTTTTTGAACTACAAATGACATCTTTGCCTATTGAGTGTATTTTGTTTTTAGAAATCATTTTGTCACTAAATAGAAGCCAAAAGAGTCAAAAAAGCATTTTGACTCAAATTCTGACTGTTTTCACTTTGCAACTTGAAATGTGACAAAAAACAACACTTTTCTGAACTACAAATGAGATCTTTGCCTTTTGAGTCTATTTTGTATTTAAAAATCATTTTGTCACTAAAAAGAGCAAAACGTGTCAAAAAAGCATTTTGACTGAAATTATGACTGTTTTGACTTTTCAACTTGAAATGTGACCAAAAAACAACACTTTTTTGAACTACAAATGACATATTTGCCTTTTGAGTGCATTTTGTATTTAAAAATCATTTTGTCACTAAATAGAAGCCAAAAGTGTCAAAAAAGCATTTTGACTCAAATTATGACTGTTTTGACTTTTCAACTTGAAATGTGACCAAGACACCACACTTTTTTGAACTACAAATGAGATTTTTTTGAGTGCATTTTGTATTTAAAAATCATTTTGACACTAAAAAGAGCCAAAAGTGTCAAAAAAGCATTTTGGTTGAAATTCTGACTGTTTTGACTATTCAACTTGAAATGTGACCAAAGAAACAATACTTTTTTGAACTACAAATGAGATCTTTGCCTATTGAGTGTATTTTGTTTTTAGAAATCATTTTGTCACTAAATAGAAGCCAAAAGTGTCAAAAAAGCATTTTGACTCAAATTATGACTGTTTTGACTTTTCAACTTGAAATGTGACCAAAAAACAACACTTTTTTGAACTATAAATGAGATCTTTGCCTTTTGAGTGCATTTTGTATTTAAAAATCATTTTGTGACTAAAAAGAGCCAAAAGTGTCAAAAAAGCATTTTGGTTGAAATTCTGACTGTTTTGACTATTCAACTTGAAATGTGACCAAAAAACAACACTTTTTTGAACTACAAATGAGATCATTGCCTTTTGAGTGCATTTTGTATTTAAAAATCATTTTGTCACTAAAAGAAGCTAAAAGTGTCAAAAAAGCATTTTGACTCAAATTCTGACTTTTTTGACTATTCAACTTGAAATGTGATCAAAAAACAACACTTTTTTTGAACTACAAATAAGATCTTTGCCTATTGAGTGTATTTTGTTTTTAGAAATAATTTTGTCACTAAATAGAAGCCAAAAGTGTCAAAAAAGCATTTTGGTTGAAATTCTGACTGTTTTCACTTTGCAACTTGAAATGTGACCAAAAAACAACACTTTTTTGAACTACAAATGAAATCTATGCCTTTTGAGTGCATTTTGTATTTAAAAATCATTTTGTCACTAAAAAGAGCCAAAAGTGTCAAAAAAGCATTTTCTGTTGAAATTCTGACTGTTTTCACTTTGCAACTTGAAATGTGACAAAAAAACAACACTTTTTTGAACTACAAATGACATCTTTGCCTTTTGAGTGCATTTTGTATTTAAAAATCATTTTGACACTAAAAAGAGCCAAAAGTGTCAAAAAAGCATTTTGGTTGAAATTCTGACTGTTTTGACTATTCAACTTGAAATGTGACCAAAGAAACAATACTTTTTTGAACTACAAATGACATCTTTGCCTATTGAGTGTATTTTGTTTTTAGAAATCATTTTGTCACTAAATAGAAGCCAAAAGTGTCAAAAAAGCATTTTGGTTGAAATTCTAACTGTTTTCACTTTTCAACTTGAAATGTGACCAAAAAACAACACTTTTTTGAACTACAAATGAGATCATTGCCTTTTGAGTGCATTTTGTATTTAAAAATCATTTTGTCACTAAAAAGAAGCCAAAAGTGTCAAAAAAGCATTTTGACTCAAATTATGACTGTTTTGACTATTCAACTTGAAATGTGACCAAAAAACAACACTTTTTTGAACTACAAATGAAATCATTGCCTTTTGAGTGCATTTTGTATTTAAAAATCATTTTGTCACTAAAAAGAAGCCAAAAGTGTCAAAAAAGTATTTTGACTCAAATTCTGACTTTTTTGACTATTCAACTTGAAATGTGATAAAAAAACAACACTTTTTTTGAACTACAAATAAGATCTTTGCCTATTGAGTGTATTTTGTTTTTAAAAATCATTTTGTCACTAAAAAGAGCCAAACGTGTCAAAAAAGCATTTTGACTGAAATTATGACTGTTTTGACTTTTCAACTTGAAATGTGACAAAAAAGCAACACTTTTTTGAACTACAAATGACATATTTGCCTTTTGAGTGCATTTTGTATTTAAAAATCATTTTGTCACTAAATAGAAGCCAAAAGTGTCAAAAAAGCATTTTGACTCAAATTATGACTGTTTTGACTTTTCAACTTGAAATGTGACCAAGACACCACACTTTTTTGAACTACAAATGAGATCTTTGCCTTTTGAGTGCATTTTGTATTTAAAAATCATTTTGACACTAAAAAGAGCCAAAAGAGTCAAAAAAGCATTTTGGTTGAAATTCTGACTGTTTTGACTATTCAACTTGAAATGTGACCAAAGAAACAATACTTTTTTGAACTACAAATGAGATCTTTGCCTATTGAGTGTATTTTGTTTTTAGAAATCATTTTGTCACTAAATAGAAGCCAAAAGTGTCAAAAAAGCATTTTGACTCAAATTATGACTGTTTTGACTTTTCAACTTGAAATGTGACCAAAAAACAACACTTTTTTGAACTATAAATGAGATCTTTGCCTTTTGAGTGCATTTTGTATTTAAAAATCATTTTGTGACTAAAAAGAGCCAAAAGTGTCAAAAAAGCATTTTGGTTGAAATTCTGACTGTTTTGACTATTCAACTTGAAATGTGACCAAAAAACAACACTTTTTTGAACTACAAATGAGATCACTGCCTTTTGAGTGCATTTTGTATTTAAAAATCATTTTGTCACTAAAAAGAAGCCAAAAGTGTCAAAAAAGCATTTTGACTCAAATTATGACTGTTTTGATTATTCAACTTGAAATGTGACCAAAAAACAACACTTTTTTGAACTACAAATGAGATCTTTGCCTTTTGAGTGCATTTTGTATTTAAAAATCATTTTGTCACTAAAAAGAGCCAAAAGTGTCAAAAAAGCATTTTGGTTGAAATTCTGACTGTTTTGACTATTCAACTTGAAATGTGACCAAAGAAACAATACTTTTTTGAACTACAAATGAGATCTTTGCCTATTGAGTGTATTTTGTTTTTAGAAATCATTTTGTCACTAAATAGAAGCCAAAAGTGTCAAAAAAGCATTTTGACTCAAATTATGACTGTTTTGACTTTTCAACTTGAAATGTGACCAAAAAACAACACTTTTTTGAACTACAAATGAGATCATTGCCTTTTGAGTGCATTTTGTATTTAAAAATCATTTTGTCACTAAAAAGAAGCCAAAAGTGTCAAAAAAGCATTTTGACTGAAATTATGACTGTTTTGACTTTTCAACTTGAAATGTGACCAAAAAAAAACACTTTTTTGAACTACAAATGAGATCTTTGCCTTTTGAGTGCATTTTGTATTTAAAAATCATTTTGTCACTAAAAAGAGCCAAAAGTGTCAAAAAAGCTTTTTGGTTGAAATTCTGACTGTTTTCACTTTGCAACTTGAAATGTGACCAAAAAACAACACTTTTTTGAACTACAAATGACATCCTTGCCTATTGAGTGTATTTTGTTTTTAGAAATCATTTTGTCACTAAATAGAAGCCAAAAGAGTCAAAAAAGCATTTTGACTCAAATTATGACTGTTTTCACTTTGCAACTTGAAATGTGACCAAAAAACAACACTTTTTTGAACTACAAATGAGATCTTTGCCTTTTGAGTGCATTTTGTATTTAAAAATCATTTTGTCACTAAAAAGAGCCAAAAGTGTCAAAAAAGCATTTTGACTGAAATTATGACTGTTTTGACTATTCAACTTGAAATGTGACCAAAAAACAACACTTTTTTGAACTATAAATGAGATCTATGCCTTTTGAGTGCATTTTGTATTTAAAAATCATTTTGTCACTAAAAAGAGCCAAAAGTGTCAAAAAAGCATTTTGGTTGAAATTCTGACTGTTTTGACTATTCAACTTGAAATGTGACCAAAAAACAACACTTTTTTGAACTACAAATGAGATCTATGCCTTTTGAGTGCATTTTGTATTTAAAAATCATTTTGTCACTAAAAAGAAGCCAAAAGTGTCAAAAAAGCATTTTGACTCAAATTCTGACTTTTTTGACTATTCAACTTGAAATGTGACCAAAAAACAACACTTTTTTGAACTACAAATAAGATCTTTGCCTATTGAGTGTATTTTGTTTTTAGAAATCATTTTGTCACTAAATAGAAGCCAAAAGTGTCAAAAAAGCATTTTGGTTGAAATTCTGACTGTTTTCACTTTGCAACTTGAAATGTGACAAAAAAACAACACTTTTTTGAACTACAAATGACATATTTGCCTTTTGAGTGCATTTTGTATTTAAAAATCATTTTGTCACTAAATAGAAGCCAAATGTGTCAAAAAAGCATTTTGACTCAAATTCTGACTTTTTTGACTATTCAACTTGAAATGTGACCAAGACACCACACTTTTTTGATCTACAAATGAGATCTTTGCCTTTTGAGTGCATTTTGTATTTAAAAATCATTTTGACACTAAAAAGAGCCAAAAGTGTCAAAAAAGCATTTTGGTTGAAATTCTGACTGTTTTGACTATTCAACTTGAAATGTGACCAAAAAAACAATACTTTTTTGAACTACAAATGAGATCTTTGCCTATTGAGTGTATTTTGTTTTTAGAAATCATTTTGTCACTAAATAGAAGCCAAAAGTGTCAAAAAAGCATTTTGACTCAAATTCTGACTGTTTTGACTTTTCAACTTGAAATGTGACCAAAAAACAACACTTTTTTGAACTATAAATGAGATCTTTGCCTTTTGAGTGCATTTTGTATTTAGAAATCATTTTGTCACTAAATAGAAGCCAAAAGTGTCAAAAAAGCAGTTTGACTCAAATTCTGACTGTTTTGACTTTTCAACTTGAAATGTGACAAAAAAACAACACTTTTCTGAACTACAAATGAGATCTTTGCCTTTTGAGTCCATTTTGTATTTAAAAATCATTTTGTCACTAAAAAGAGCCAAACGTGTCAAAAAAGCATTTTGACTGAAATTATGACTGTTTTGACTATTCAACTTGAAATGTGACCAAAAAACAACACTTTTTTGAACTATAAATGAGATCTATGCCTTTTGAGTGCATTTTGTATTTAAAAATCATTTTGTCACTAAAAAGAGCCAAAAGTGTCAAAAAAGCATTTTGGTTGAAATTCTGACTGTTTTGACTATTCAACTTGAAATGTGACCAAAAAACAACACTTTTTTGAACTACAAATGAGATCTTTGCCTTTTGAGTGCATTTTGTATTTAAAAATCATTTTGTCATTAAAAAGAGCCAAAAGTGTCAAAAAAGCATTTTGACTCAAATTATGACTGTTTTCACTTTGCAACTTGAAATGTGAGCAAAAAACAACACTTTTTTGAACTACAAATGACATCTTTGCCTATTGAGTGTATTTTGTTTTTAGAAATCATTTTGTCACTAAATAGAAGCCAAAAGAGTCAAAAAAGCATTTTGACTCAAATTCTGACTGTTTTCACTTTGCAACTTGAAATGTGACAAAAAACAACACTTTTCTGAACTACAAATGAGATTTTTGCCTTTTGAGTCTATTTTGTATTTAAAAATCATTTTGTCACTAAAAAGAGCAAAACGTGTCAAAAAAGCATTTTGACTGAAATTATGACTGTTTTGACTTTTCAACTTGAAATGTGACAAAAAAACAACACTTTTTTGAACTACAAATGACATATTTGCCTTTTGAGTGCATTTTGTATTTAAAAATCATTTTGTCACTAAATAGAAGCCAAAAGTGTCAAAAAAGCATTTTGACTCAAATTATGACTGTTTTGACTTTTCAACTTGAAATGTGACCAAGACACCACACTTTTTTGAACTACAAATTAGATTTTTTTGAGTGCATTTTGTATTTAAAAATCATTTTGTGACTAAAAAGAGCCAAAAGTGTCAAAAAAGCATTTTGGTTGAAATTCTGACTGTTTTGACTATTCAACTTGAAATGTGACCAAAGAAACAATACTTTTTTGAACTACAAATGACATCTTTGCCTATTGAGTGTATTTTGTTTTTAGGAATCATTTTTGTCACTAAATAGAAGCCAAAAGTGTCAAAAAAGCATTTTGACTCAAATTATGACTGTTTTGACTTTTCAACTTGAAATGTGACCAAAAAACAACACTTTTTTGAACTATAAATAAGATCTTTGCCTTTTGAGTGCATTTTGTATTTAAAAATCATTTTGTGACTAAAAAGAGCCAAAAGTGTCAAAAAAGCATTTTGGTTGAAATTCTGACTGTTTTGACTATTCAACTTGAAATGTGACCAAAAAACAACACTTTTTTGAACTACAAATGAGATCATTGCCTTTTGAGTGCATTTTGTATTTAAAAATCATTTTGTCACTAAAAAGAAGCCAAAAGTGTCAAAAAAGCATTTTGACTCAAATTATGACTGTTTTGACTATTCAACTTGAAATGTGACCAAAAAACAACACTTTTTTGAACTACAAATGAGATCTTTGCCTTTTGAGTGCATTTTGTATTTAAAAATCATTTTGTCACTAAAAAGAGCCAAAAGTGTCAAAAAAGCATTTTGGTTGAAATTCTAACTGTTTTCACTTTTCAACTTGAAATGTGACCAAAAAACAACACTTTTTTGAACTACAAATGAGATCATTGCCTTTTGAGTGCATTTTGTATTTAAAAATCATTTTGTCACTAAAAAGAAGCCAAAAGTGTCAAAAAAGCATTTTGACTCAAATTATGACTGTTTTGACTATTCAACTTGAAATGTGACCAAAAAACAACACTTTTTTGAACTACAAATGAGATCATTGCCTTTTGAGTGCATTTTGTATTTAAAAATCATTTTGTCACTAAAAAGAAGCCAAAAGTGTCAAAAAAGTATTTTGACTCAAATTCTGACTTTTTTGACTATTCAACTTGAAATGTGATAAAAAAACAACACTTTTTTTGAACTACAAATAAGATCTTTGCCTATTGAGTGTATTTTGTTTTTAAAAATCATTTTGTCACTAAAAAGAGCCAAACGTGTCAAAAAAGCATTTTGACTGAAATTATGACTGTTTTGACTTTTCAACTTGAAATGTGACAAAAAAGCAACACTTTTTTGAACTACAAATGACATATTTGCCTTTTGAGTGCATTTTGTATTTAAAAATCATTTTGTCACTAAATAGAAGCCAAAAGTGTCAAAAAAGCATTTTGACTCAAATTATGACTGTTTTGACTTTTCAACTTGAAATGTGACCAAGACACCACACTTTTTTGAACTACAAATGAGATCTTTGCCTTTTGAGTGCATTTTGTATTTAAAAATCATTTTGACACTAAAAAGAGCCAAAAGTGTCAAAAAAGCATTTTGGTTGAAATTCTGACTGTTTTGACTATTCAACTTGAAATGTGACCAAAGAAACAATACTTTTTTGAACTACAAATGAGATCTTTGCCTATTGAGTGTATTTTGTTTTTAGAAATCATTTTGTCACTAAATAGAAGCCAAAAGTGTCAAAAAAGCATTTTGACTCAAATTATGACTGTTTTGACTTTTCAACTTGAAATGTGACCAAAAAACAACACTTTTTTGAACTATAAATGAGATCTTTGCCTTTTGAGTGCATTTTGTATTTAAAAATCATTTTGTGACTAAAAAGAGCCAAAAGTGTCAAAAAAGCATTTTGGTTGAAATTCTGACTGTTTTGACTATTCAACTTGAAATGTGACCAAAAAACAACACTTTTTTGAACTACAAATGAGATCACTGCCTTTTGAGTGCATTTTGTATTTAAAAATCATTTTGTCACTAAAAAGAAGCCAAAAGTGTCAAAAAAGCATTTTGACTCAAATTATGACTGTTTTGATTATTCAACTTGAAATGTGACCAAAAAACAACACTTTTTTGAACTACAAATGAGATCTTTGCCTTTTGAGTGCATTTTGTATTTAAAAATCATTTTGTCACTAAAAAGAGCCAAAAGTGTCAAAAAAGCATTTTGGTTGAAATTCTGACTGTTTTGACTATTCAACTTGAAATGTGACCAAAGAAACAATACTTTTTTGAACTACAAATGACATATTTGCCTTTTGAGTGCATTTTGTATTTAAAAATCATTTTGTCACTAAATAGAAGCCAAAAGTGTCAAAAAAGCATTTTGACTCAAATTATGACTGTTTTGACTTTTCAACTTGAAATGTGACCAAGACACCACACTTTTTTGAACTACAAATGAGATCTTTGCCTTTTGAGTGCATTTTGTATTTAAAAATCATTTTGACACTAAAAAGAGCCAAAAGTGTCAAAAAAGCATTTTGGTTGAAATTCTGACTGTTTTGACTATTCAACTTGAAATGTGACCAAAGAAACAATACTTTTTTGAACTACAAATGAGATCTTTGCCTATTGAGTGTATTTTGTTTTTAGAAATCATTTTGTCACTAAAAAGAGCCAAACGTGTCAAAAAAGCATTTTGACTGAAATTATGACTGTTTTGACTATTCAACTTGAAATGTGACCAAAAAACAACACTTTTTTGAACTATAAATGAGATCTATGCCTTTTGAGTGCATTTTGTATTTAAAAATCATTTTGTCACTAAAAAGAGCCAAAAGTGTCAAAAAAGCATTTTGGTTGAAATTCTGACTGTTTTGACTATTCAACTTGAAATGTGACCAAAAAACAACACTTTTTTGAACTACAAATGAGATCTTTGCCTTTTGAGTGCATTTTGTATTTAAAAATCATTTTGTCATTAAAAAGAGCCAAAAGTGTCAAAAAAGCATTTTGACTCAAATTATGACTGTTTTCACTTTGCAACTTGAAATGTGAGCAAAAAACAACACTTTTTTGAACTACAAATGACATCTTTGCCTATTGAGTGTATTTTGTTTTTAGAAATCATTTTGTCACTAAATAGAAGCCAAAAGAGTCAAAAAAGCATTTTGACTCAAATTCTGACTGTTTTCACTTTGCAACTTGAAATGTGACAAAAAACAACACTTTTCTGAACTACAAATGAGATTTTTGCCTTTTGAGTCTATTTTGTATTTAAAAATCATTTTGTCACTAAAAAGAGCAAAACGTGTCAAAAAAGCATTTTGACTGAAATTATGACTGTTTTGACTTTTCAACTTGAAATGTGACAAAAAAACAACACTTTTTTGAACTACAAATGACATATTTGCCTTTTGAGTGCATTTTGTATTTAAAAATCATTTTGTCACTAAATAGAAGCCAAAAGTGTCAAAAAAGCATTTTGACTCAAATTATGACTGTTTTGACTTTTCAACTTGAAATGTGACCAAGACACCACACTTTTTTGAACTACAAATTAGATTTTTTTGAGTGCATTTTGTATTTAAAAATCATTTTGTGACTAAAAAGAGCCAAAAGTGTCAAAAAAGCATTTTGGTTGAAATTCTGACTGTTTTGACTATTCAACTTGAAATGTGACCAAAGAAACAATACTTTTTTGAACTACAAATGACATCTTTGCCTATTGAGTGTATTTTGTTTTTAGGAATCATTTTTGTCACTAAATAGAAGCCAAAAGTGTCAAAAAAGCATTTTGACTCAAATTATGACTGTTTTGACTTTTCAACTTGAAATGTGACCAAAAAACAACACTTTTTTGAACTATAAATAAGATCTTTGCCTTTTGAGTGCATTTTGTATTTAAAAATCATTTTGTGACTAAAAAGAGCCAAAAGTGTCAAAAAAGCATTTTGGTTGAAATTCTGACTGTTTTGACTATTCAACTTGAAATGTGACCAAAAAACAACACTTTTTTGAACTACAAATGAGATCATTGCCTTTTGAGTGCATTTTGTATTTAAAAATCATTTTGTCACTAAAAAGAAGCCAAAAGTGTCAAAAAAGCATTTTGACTCAAATTATGACTGTTTTGACTATTCAACTTGAAATGTGACCAAAAAACAACACTTTTTTGAACTACAAATGAGATCTTTGCCTTTTGAGTGCATTTTGTATTTAAAAATCATTTTGTCACTAAAAAGAGCCAAAAGTGTCAAAAAAGCATTTTGGTTGAAATTCTAACTGTTTTCACTTTTCAACTTGAAATGTGACCAAAAAACAACACTTTTTTGAACTACAAATGAGATCATTGCCTTTTGAGTGCATTTTGTATTTAAAAATCATTTTGTCACTAAAAAGAAGCCAAAAGTGTCAAAAAAGCATTTTGACTCAAATTATGACTGTTTTGACTATTCAACTTGAAATGTGACCAAAAAACAACACTTTTTTGAACTACAAATGAGATCATTGCCTTTTGAGTGCATTTTGTATTTAAAAATCATTTTGTCACTAAAAAGAAGCCAAAAGTGTCAAAAAAGTATTTTGACTCAAATTCTGACTTTTTTGACTATTCAACTTGAAATGTGATAAAAAAACAACACTTTTTTTGAACTACAAATAAGATCTTTGCCTATTGAGTGTATTTTGTTTTTAAAAATCATTTTGTCACTAAAAAGAGCCAAACGTGTCAAAAAAGCATTTTGACTGAAATTATGACTGTTTTGACTTTTCAACTTGAAATGTGACAAAAAAGCAACACTTTTTTGAACTACAAATGACATATTTGCCTTTTGAGTGCATTTTGTATTTAAAAATCATTTTGTCACTAAATAGAAGCCAAAAGTGTCAAAAAAGCATTTTGACTCAAATTATGACTGTTTTGACTTTTCAACTTGAAATGTGACCAAGACACCACACTTTTTTGAACTACAAATGAGATCTTTGCCTTTTGAGTGCATTTTGTATTTAAAAATCATTTTGACACTAAAAAGAGCCAAAAGTGTCAAAAAAGCATTTTGGTTGAAATTCTGACTGTTTTGACTATTCAACTTGAAATGTGACCAAAGAAACAATACTTTTTTGAACTACAAATGAGATCTTTGCCTATTGAGTGTATTTTGTTTTTAGAAATCATTTTGTCACTAAATAGAAGCCAAAAGTGTCAAAAAAGCATTTTGACTCAAATTATGACTGTTTTGACTTTTCAACTTGAAATGTGACCAAAAAACAACACTTTTTTGAACTATAAATGAGATCTTTGCCTTTTGAGTGCATTTTGTATTTAAAAATCATTTTGTGACTAAAAAGAGCCAAAAGTGTCAAAAAAGCATTTTGGTTGAAATTCTGACTGTTTTGACTATTCAACTTGAAATGTGACCAAAAAACAACACTTTTTTGAACTACAAATGAGATCACTGCCTTTTGAGTGCATTTTGTATTTAAAAATCATTTTGTCACTAAAAAGAAGCCAAAAGTGTCAAAAAAGCATTTTGACTCAAATTATGACTGTTTTGATTATTCAACTTGAAATGTGACCAAAAAACAACACTTTTTTGAACTACAAATGAGATCTTTGCCTTTTGAGTGCATTTTGTATTTAAAAATCATTTTGTCACTAAAAAGAGCCAAAAGTGTCAAAAAAGCATTTTGGTTGAAATTCTGACTGTTTTGACTATTCAACTTGAAATGTGACCAAAGAAACAATACTTTTTTGAACTACAAATGACATATTTGCCTTTTGAGTGCATTTTGTATTTAAAAATCATTTTGTCACTAAATAGAAGCCAAAAGTGTCAAAAAAGCATTTTGACTCAAATTATGACTGTTTTGACTTTTCAACTTGAAATGTGACCAAGACACCACACTTTTTTGAACTACAAATGAGATCTTTGCCTTTTGAGTGCATTTTGTATTTAAAAATCATTTTGACACTAAAAAGAGCCAAAAGTGTCAAAAAAGCATTTTGGTTGAAATTCTGACTGTTTTGACTATTCAACTTGAAATGTGACCAAAGAAACAATACTTTTTTGAACTACAAATGAGATCTTTGCCTATTGAGTGTATTTTGTTTTTAGAAATCATTTTGTCACTAAATAGAAGCCAAAAGTGTCAAAAAAGCATTTTGACTCAAATTATGACTGTTTTGACTTTTCAACTTGAAATGTGACCAAAAAACAACACTTTTTTGAACTATAAATGAGATCTTTGCCTTTTGAGTGCATTTTGTATTTAAAAATCATTTTGTGACTAAAAAGAGCCAAAAGTGTCAAAAAAGCATTTTGACTCAAATTATGACTGTTTTCACTTTGCAACTTGAAATGTGACCAAAAAACAACACTTTTTTGAACTACAAATGAGATCATTGCCTTTTGAGTGCATTTTGTATTTAAAAATCATTTTGTCACTAAAAAGAAGCCAAAAGTGTCAAAAAAGCATTTTGACTCAAATTATGACTGTTTTGATTATTCAACTTGAAATGTGACCAAAAAACAACACTTTTTTGAACTACGAATGAGATCTTTGCCTTTTGAGTGCATTTTGTATTTAAAAATCATTTTGTCACTAAAAAGAGCCAAAAGTGTCAAAAAAGCATTTTGGTTGAAATTCTGACTGTTTTGTATGGTGTCAAAATAGAGCCTAAAGTATTGCGCATCAAAACAGTAAAACCGCGCATCAAAACCCCAAATCTGCGAATCAAAATGCATAAATTGAGAACCAAAACCCACAATTTGCAACCAAAAGCCTTTCCCCAAAGCACAATCCTATTTCTCAGCTGCCGATTTGTTTTCTCGCCATTCTGAAATCCTGTTTTTGAGTTGCAGTTTTATTTTGAAACTGTCTTTTTGAGTTGCGCTTTTATTTTTTGAGTTGCGCTTTTATTTTTTGCGGTTTTGATTCTAAAACCTGTCGACACGTAAAAACAGCGACATGTCAGTCAAGGGGAGGGGAGGCGGGACATCCCTGATATCCAGAAGCTCATTGGCTACCGAATAAGACCGAGTCTTACGTCAACAGACCAGTTTAGAATGTGCCGGTAAGTTTCTCATGTTTTTCATATCTTTTACTATATTAAAATATCAAAATTGTACTTTATTTAACCAGAGGACGCCAGCACATTCAGATGAGGAGCTCCCCCAGTAGCTGCTAGTGAAAAAAGATGTTAGAAAGTTAGATGTTGCATGACAAACTATCAGCATTGTTCTCCTGTGTTAGCATGCTAGCTAGCTCAATGCTAGCGGGGTATCCAGCTCTTCTCATGACTTTTGTGGATTAAACAAAGTACATTTTTTACCACAGTGTCAGGATCAGTCATGTCAACCTGGGAATAATTGCCCGTGGATTGTCACTAGGGTTAATCAAATAGTTTTTTAAGAAGTACATTCATGTGTATATATAAGGTTTTTCAATATTTCCTTAGGGATTACACAGATGGATTGAACAACAAAGCAACATATTACTGCAAGAAAGTGACACCTTTCCTAGTTTGGGATCAAGTTAATCCCTATTTAAAATAAATAAATAAAAGAAACACAATTTTTATTTGAAGTACCAGAGCAAATTTCCCACAGGTGGGATCAATAAAGTTTTTCTGATTCTGAACTGTATTCCAAAATAATTTTCTCAACCTTAAAGATTGCAGGTTAACACAGGAAGTTACCTTTCACAATATGCAGCTACTGAGTAGCAATTAAGGTGTGTGTGTGTGTGTATATATATATATAAATATATACACACACACACACTCATTTTAACTGTCTTAAATACATTTTTCTTTGTGTGCAGGATGCTGTGGACATTGGACGACAGACTAACTTAAACCAGGCAGAGCAGGAAACTGTTGGAGTTGTTGTTCCCTCTGTGGCTTGTCCTTTCTCCTCTCAGACCTGTTCAACCCTTGTGGGACATCAGAAAACCATGGCCAAGACATTAACATTTATGTACTGATCTATGCATGTCATCACAGCAGGATGTAACAAAAACTAACAATGTGAACAGATCTCATCTGCCTTACAAAATACTGCCCCCCTTAAGAAAATAAATGGCTAATAATCACCACTGGTATTTTGTAAAGCTTCATTTTTTAATGTGTGACCATTGAATGTGTTTTGTACAAAAGACTGATGGTTTTGCAAAGATCTTTGAAACACAGAGTCAAGTGCATTAGGTTCTGTGAAATTCTGAACCACAATTCAGAGAAATTAAAATAACTGTTTTTAAAACTCCTTAAAAGACTTGAGGTGGAAAAGTCACTGTTTTCGTACAGGCACTAAGAAATGGGAAGCAGACAGTGTGGTCGAAATGGACAACTATTTTAAAGGCTTCTCTTTCAGTTGACAGGAGAGGTCTGTGAGCCTGCTGGACAGCCTTTGCATCACACTGGGACGTCTTTGGGGCCTGCATCTGGAAAGAAACAAAAACAGCATGGTTAATTAACCAAAAAAAGAAGAGAAAAATTAAGATTAAATTTTTTTTCATTACCTTAAAGAAGATGTAGACATCCACGTCGTAGCTGCCTCAGTATTCCTGCCTTTTTTGTTATGGTATGCATAACAACGGCCCTTATAGAAAACAACAAACATTCAGCAATAGTCAATTTTAAAACCACCACCCAATTAAATATACTAATAATTCTATTGATGTCTAATACTGGAATAATTTTAAGTGGAATAAAACACGTTTTTGCTGGTCTGCTACAATTTACTCTGCTCTGGTTCACTCGAATACCGGACTTCTGCCAGTCTGCATAGTGCAGACGCATACATTTTGAATAATATGGCACAGCAATATTGTTTCTCTAATAATTCCCTCTGTCTGTAAACCCTGAAAAATATTGAGAAACCTTATAGGTTATAACATATTTGATTAACCATAGTGACAATTCACGGACAATTATTCCCAGGTTTACATGACCGATCCTGACACTGTGGTAAAAAATGGACTTTGTTTAATCCACAAAAGTCATGAAAAGAGCTGGAAACCCCGCTAGCATTGAGCTAGCTAGCATGCTAACACGGGAGAACAATGGTGGTAGTTTTTCATGCAACATCTAACTTTCTAACATCTTTTTTCACTAGCAGCTACTGGGGGAGCTCCTCATCTGAATGTGCTGGCGTCCTCTGGTTAAATAAAGTACAATTTTGATCTTTTAATATAGTAAAAGATATGAAAAACATGAGAAACTTACCGGCACATTCTAAACTGGTCTGTTGACGTAAGACTCGGTCTTATTCGGTAGCCAATGAGCTTCTGGATATCAGGGATGTCCCGCCTCCCCTCCCCTTGACTGACATGTCGCTGTTTTTACGTGTCGACAGGTTTTAGAATCAAAACCGCAAAAAATAAAAGCGCAACTCAAAAAATAAAAGCGCAACTCAAAAAGACAGTTTCAAAATAAAACTGCAACTCAAAAACAGGATTTCAGAATGGCGAGAAAACAAATCGGCAGCTGAGAAATAGGATTGTGCTTTGGGGAAAGGCTTTTGGTTGCAAATTGTGGGTTTTGGTTCTCAATTTATGCATTTTGATTCGCAGATTTGGGGTTTTGATGCGCGGTTTTACTGTTTTGATGCGCAATACTTTAGGCTCTATTTTGACACCATAGTTTTGACTATTCAACTTGAAATGTGACCAAAAAACAACACTTTTTTGAACTACAAATAAGATCTTTGCCTATTGAGTGTATTTTGTTTTTAGAAATCATTTTGTCACTAAATAGAAGCCAAAAGTGTCAAAAAAGCATTTTGACTCAAATTCTGACTGTTTTCACTTTGCAACTTGAAATGTGACCAAAAAACAACACTTTTTTGAACTACAAATGAGATCTTTGCCTTTTGAGTGCATTTTGTATTTAAAAATCATTTTGTCATTAAAAAGAGCCAAAAGTGTCAAAAAAGCATTTTGACTCAAATTCTGACTGTTTTCACTTTGCAACTTGAAATGTGAGCAAAAAACAACACTTTTTTGAACTACAAATGACATCTTTGCCTATTGAGTGTATTTTGTTTTTAGAAATCATTTTGTCACTAAATAGAAGCCAAAAGAGTCAAAAAAGCATTTTGACTCAAATTCTGACTGTTTTCACTTTGCAACTTGAAATGTGACAAAAAACAGCACTTTTCTGAACTACAAATGAGATCTTTGCCTTTTGAGTCTATTTTGTATTTAAAAATCATTTTGTCACTAAAAAGAGCAAAACGTGTCAAAAAAGCATTTTGACTGAAATTATGACTGTTTTGACTTTTCAACTTGAAATGTGACCAAGACACCACACTTTTTTGAACTACAAATGAGATCTTTGCCTTTTGAGTGCATTTTGTATTTAAAAATCATTTTGTCACTAAATAGAAGCCAAAAGTGTCAAAAAAGCATTTTGACTCAAATTATGACTGTTTTGACTTTTCAACTTGAAATGTGACCAAGACACCACACTTTTTTGAACTACAAATGAGATCTTTGCCTTTTGAGTGCATTTTGTATTTAAAAATCATTTTGACACTAAAAAGAGCCAAAAGTGTCAAAAAAGCATTTTGGTTGAAATTCTGACTGTTTTGACTATTCAACTTGAAATGTGACCAAAGAAACAATACTTTTTTGAACTACAAATGACATCTTTGCCTATTGAGTGTATTTTGTTTTTAGGAATCATTTTTGTCACTAAATAGAAGCCAAAAGTGTCAAAAAAGCATTTTGACTCAAATTATGACTGTTTTGACTTTTCAACTTGAAATGTGACCAAAAAACAACACTTTTTTGAACTATAAATGAGATCTTTGCCTTTTGAGTGCATTTTGTATTTAAAAATCATTTTGTGACTAAAAAGAGCCAAAAGTGTCAAAAAAGCATTTTGGTTGAAATTCTGACTGTTTTGACTATTCAACTTGAAATGTGACCAAAAAACAACACTTTTTTGAACTACAAATGAGATCATTGCCTTTTGAGTGCATTTTGTATTTAAAAATCATTTTGTCACTAAAAAGAGCCAAAAGTGTCAAAAAAGCATTTTAGTTGAAATTCTGACTGTTTTGACTATTCAACTTGAAATGTGACCAAAGAAACAATACTTTTTTGAACTACAAATGAGATCTTTGCCTATTGAGTGTATTTTGTTTTTAAAAATCATTTTGTCACTAAATAGAAGCCAAAAGTGTCAAAAAAGCATTTTGGTTGAAATTCTGACTGTTTTGACTTTTCAACTTGAAATGTGACCAAAAAACAACACTTTTTTGAACTACAAATGAGATCATTGCCTTTTGAGTGCATTTTGTATTTAAAAATCATTTTGTCACTAAAAAGAAGCCAAAAGTGTCAAAAAAGCATTTTGACTCAAATTCTGACTTTTTTGACTATTCAACTTGAAATGTGACCAAAAAACAACACTTTTTTGAACTACAAATAAGATCTTTGCCTATTGAGTGTATTTTGTTTTTAGAAATCATTTTGTCACTAAATAGAAGCCAAAAGTGTCAAAAAAGCATTTTGGTTGAAATTCTGACTGTTTTCACTTTGCAACTTGAAATGTGACAAAAAAACAACACTTTTTTGAACTACAAATGACATATTTGCCTTTTGAGTGCATTTTGTATTTAAAAATCATTTTGTCACTAAATAGAAGCCAAAAGTGTCAAAAAAGCATTTTGACTCAAATTCTGACTTTTTTGACTATTCAACTTGAAATGTGACCAAGACACCACACTTTTTTGAACTACAAATGAGATCTTTGCCTTTTGAGTGCATTTTGTATTTAAAAATCATTTTGTCACTAAAAAGAGCCAAAAGTGTCAAAAAAGCATTTTGGTTGAAATTCTGACTGTTTTCACTTTGCAACTTGAAATGTGACCAAAAAACAACACTTTTTTGAACTACAAATGAGATCTTTGCCTATTGAGTGTATTTTGTTTTTAGAAATCATTTTGTCACTAAAAAGAAGCCAAAAGTGTCAAAAAAGCATTTTGACTCAAATTATGACTGTTTTGACTATTCAACTTGAAATGTGACCAAAAAACAACACTTTTTTGAACTACAAATGAGATCTTTGCCTTTTGAGTGCATTTTGTATTTAAAAATCATTTTGTCACTAAAAAGAGCCAAAAGTGTCAAAAAAGCATTTTGGTTGAAATTCTGACTGTTTTGACTATTCAACTTGAAATGTGACCAAAGAAACAATATTTTTTTGAACTACAAATGACATCTTTGCCTATTGAGTGTATTTTGTTTTCAGAAATCATTTTGTCACTAAATAGAAGCCAAAAGTGTCAAAAAAGCATTTTGGTTGAAATTCTGACTATTTTCACTTTTCAACTTGAAATGTGACCAAAAAACAACACTTTTTTGAACTATAAATGAGATCTTTGCCTTTTGAGTGCATTTTGTATTTAAAAATCATTTTGTGACTAAAAAGAGCCAAAAGTGTCAAAAAAGCATTTTGGTTGAAATTCTGACTGTTTTGACTATTCAACTTGAAATGTGACCAAAAAACAACACTTTTTTGAACTACAAATGAAATCTATGCCTTTTGAGTGCATTTTGTATTTAAAAATCATTTTGTCACTAAAAAGAGCCAAAAGTGTCAAAAAAGCATTTTGACTGAAATTATGACTGTTTTGACAATTCAACTTGAAATGTGACCAAAAAACAACACTTTTTTGAACTATAAATGAGATCTATGCCTTTTGAGTGCATTTTGTATTTAAAAATCATTTTGTGACTAAAAAGAGCCAAAAGTGTCAAAAAAGCATTTTGGTTGAAATTCTGACTGTTTTGACTATTCAACTTGAAATGTGACCAAAAAACAACACTTTTTTGAACTACAAATGAGATCATTGCCTTTTGAGTGCATTTTCTATTTAAAAATCATTTTGTCACTAAAAAGAAGCCAAAGGTGTCAAAAAAGCATTTTGACTCAAATTATGACTGTTTTGACTATTCAACTTGAAATGTGACCAAAAAACAACACTTTTTTGAACTACAAATGAGATCTTTGCCTTTTGAGTGCATTTTGTATTTAAAAATCATTTTGTCACTAAAAAGAGCCAAAAGTGTCAAAAAAGCATTTTAGTTGAAATTCTGACTTTTTTGACTATTCAACTTGAAATGTGACCAAAGAAACAATACTTTTTTGAACTACAAATGAGATCTTTGCCTATTGAGTGTATTTTGTTTTTAAAAATCATTTTGTCACTAAATAGAAGCCAAAAGTGTCAAAAAAGCATTTTGACTCAAATTATGACTGTTTTGACTTTTCAACTTGAAATGTGACCAAGACACCACACTTTTTTGAACTACAAATGAGATCATTGCCTTTTGAGTGCATTTTGTATTTAAAAATCATTTTGTCACTAAAAAGAAGCCAAAAGTGTCAAAAAAGCATTTTGACTCAAATTATGACTGTTTTGACTATTCAACTTGAAATGTGACCAAAAAACAACACTTTTTTGAACTACAAATGAGATCTATGCCTTTTGAGTGCATTTTGTATTTAAAAATCATTTTGTCACTAAAAAGAAGCCAAAAGTGTCAAAAAAGCATTTTGACTCAAATTCTGACTTTTTTGACTATTCAACTTGAAATGTGACCAAAAAACAACACTTTTTTGAACTACAAATAAGATCTTTGCCTATTGAGTGTATTTTGTTTTTAGAAATCATTTTGTCACTAAATAGAAGCCAAAAGTGTCAAAAAAGCATTTTGGTTGAAATTCTGACTGTTTTCACTTTGCAACTAGAAATGTGACAAAAAAACAACACTTTTTTGAACTACAAATGACATATTTGCCTTTTGAGTGCATTTTGTATTTAAAAATCATTTTGTCACTAAAAAGAAGCCAAAAGTGTCAAAAAAGCATTTTGACTCAAATTATGACTGTTTTGACTATTCAACTTGAAATGTGACCAAAAAACAACACTTTTTTGAACTACAAATGAGATCTTTGCCTTTTGAGTGCATTTTGTATTTAAAAATCATTTTGTCACTAAAAAGAGCCAAAAGTGTCAAAAAAGCATTTTGGTTGAAATTCTGACTGTTTTGACTATTCAACTTGAAATGTGACCAAAGAAACAATACTTTTTTGATCTACAAATGAGATCTTTGCCTATTGAGTGTATTTTGTTTTTAAAAATCATTTTGTCACTAAATAGAAGCCAAAAGTGTCAAAAAAGCATTTTGGTTGAAATTCTGACTGTTTTCACTTTTCAACTTGAAATGTGACCAAAAAACAACACTTTTTTTGAACTATAAATGAGATCTTTGCCTTTTGAGTGCATTTTGTATTTAAAAATCATTTTGTGACTAAAAAGAGCCAAAAGTGTCAAAAAAGCATTTTGGTTGAAATTCTGACTGTTTTGACTATTCAACTTGAAATGTGACCAAAAAACAACACTTTTTTGAACTACAAATGAGATCATTGCCTTTTGAGTGCATTTTATATTTAAAAATCATTTTGTCACTAAAAAGAAGCCAAAAGTGTCAAAAAAGCATTTTGACTCAAATTATGACTGTTTTGACTATTCAACTTGAAATGTGACCAAAAAACAACACTTTTTTGAACTATAAATGAGATCTTTGCCTTTTGAGTGCATTTTGTATTTAAAAATCATTTTGTGACTAAAAAGAGCCAAAAGTGTCAAAAAAGCATTTTGGTTGAAATTCTGACTGTTTTGACTATTCAACTTGAAATGTGACCAAAAAACAACACTTTTTTGAACTACAAATGAGATCTTTGCCTTTTGAGTGCATTTTGTATTTAAAAATCATTTTGTCACTAAAAAGAGCCAAAAGTGTCAAAAAAGCATTTTGGTTGAAATTCTGACTGTTTTGACTATTCAACTTGAAATGTGACCAAAGAAACAATACTTTTTTGAACTACAAATGAGATCTTTGCCTATTGAGTGTATTTTGTTTTTAGAAATCATTTTGTCACTAAATAGAAGCCAAAAGTGTCAAAAAAGCATTTTGGTTGAAATTCTGACGTTTTTCACTTTTCAACTTGAAATGTGACCAAAAAACAACACTTTTTTGAACTATAAATGAGATCTTTGCCTTTTGAGTGCATTTTGTATTTAAAAATCATTTTGTGACTAAAAAGAGCCAAAAGTGTCAAAAAAGCATTTTGGTTGAAATTCTGACTGTTTTGACTATTCAACTTGAAATGTGACCAAAAAACAACACTTTTTTGAACTACAAATGAGATCATTGCCTTTTGAGTGCATTTTGTACTTAAAAATCATTTTGTCACTAAATAGAAGCCAAAAGTGTCAAAAAAGCATTTTGACTCAAATTATGACTGTTTTGACTATTCAACTTGAAATGTGACCAAAAAACAACACTTTTTTGAACTACAAATGAGATCTTTGCCTTTTGAGTGCATTTTGTATTTAAAAATCATTTTGTCACTAAAAAGAGCCAAACGTGTCAAAAAAGCATTTTGACTCAAATTCTGACTGTTTTCACTTTGCAACTTGAAATGTGACCAAAAAACAACACTTTTTTGAACTACAAATGAGATCTTTGCCTTTTGAGTGCATTTTGTATTTAAAAATCATTTTGTCAATAAAAAGAGCCAAAAGTGTCAAAAAAGCATTTTGACTCAAATTCTGACTGTTTTCACTTTGCAACTTGAAATGTGAGCAAAAAACAACACTTTTTTGAACTACAAATGAGATCATTGCCTTTTGAGTGCATTTTGTATTTAAAAATCATTTTGTCACTAAAAAGAAGCCAAAAGTGTCAAAAAAGCATTTTGACTCAAATTATGACTGTTTTGACTATTCAACTTGAAATGTGACCAAAAAACAACACTTTTTTGAACTACAAATGAGATCTTTGCCTTTTGAGTGCATTTTGTATTTAAAAATCATTTTGTCACTAAAAAGAGCCAAAAGTGTCAAAAAAGCATTTTGGTTGAAATTCTGACTGTTTTGACTATTCAACTTGAAATGTGACCAAAGAAACAATACTTTTTTGAACTACAAATGAGATCTTTGCCTATTGAGTGTATTTTGTTTTTAGAAATCATTTTGTCACTAAATAGAAGCCAAAAGTGTCAAAAAAGCATTTTGGTTGAAATTCTGACGTTTTTCACTTTTCAACTTGAAATGTGACCAAAAAACAACACTTTTTTGAACTATAAATGAGATCTTTGCCTTTTGAGTGCATTTTGTATTTAAAAATCATTTTGTGACTAAAAAGAGCCAAAAGTGTCAAAAAAGCATTTTGGTTGAAATTCTGACTGTTTTGACTATTCAACTTGAAATGTGACCAAAAAACAACACTTTTTTGAACTACAAATGAGATCTTTGCCTTTTGAGTGCATTTTGTATTTAAAAATCATTTTGTCACTAAAAAGAGCCAAACGTGTCAAAAAAGCATTTTGACTCAAATTCTGACTGTTTTCACTTTGCAACTTGAAATGTGACCAAAAAACAACACTTTTTTGAACTACAAATGAGATCTTTGCCTTTTGAGTCTATTTTGTATTTAAAAATCATTTTGTCACTAAAAAGAGCAATACATGTCAAAAAAGCATTTTGACTGAAATTATGACTGTTTTGACTTTTCAACTTGAAATGTGACAAAAAAACAACACTTTTTTGAACTACAAATGACATATTTGCCTTTTGAGTGCATTTTGTATTTAAAAATCATTTTGTCACTAAATAGAAGCCAAAAGTGTCAAAAAAGCATTTTGACTCAAATTATGACTGTTTTGACTTTTCAACTTGAAATGTGACCAAGACACCACACTTTTTTGAACTACAAATGACATATTTGCCTATTGAGTGTATTTTGTTTTTAGAAATCATTTTGTCACTAAATAGAAGCCAAAAGTGTCAAAAAAGCATTTTGACTCAAATTATGACTGTTTTGACTTTTCAACTTGAAATGTGACCAAAAAACAACACTTTTTTGAACTATAAATGAGATCTTTGCCTTTTGAGTGCATTTTGTATTTAAAAATCATTTTGACACTAAAAAGAGCCAAAAGTGTCAAAAAAGCATTTTGGTTGAAATTCTGACTGTTTTGACTATTCAACTTGAAATGTGACCAAAGAAACAATACTTTTTTGAACTACAAATGACATCTTTGCCTATTGAGTGTATTTTGTTTTTAGGAATCATTTTTGTCACTAAATAGAAGCCAAAAGTGTCAAAAAAGCATTTTGACTCAAATTATGACTGTTTTGACTTTTCAACTTGAAATGTGACCAAAAAACAACACTTTTTTGAACTATAAATGAGATCTTTGCCTTTTGAGTGCATTTTGTATTTAAAAATCATTTTGTGACTAAAAAGAGCCAAAAGTGTCAAAAAAGCATTTTGGTTGAAATTCTGACTGTTTTGACTATTCAACTTGAAATGTGACCAAAGAAACAATATTTTTTTGAACTACAAATGACATCTTTGCCTATTGAGTGTATTTTGTTTTCAGAAATCATTTTGTCACTAAATAGAAGCCAAAAGTGTCAAAAAAGCATTTTGGTTGAAATTCTGACTGTTTTCACTTTTCAACTTGAAATGTGACCAAAAAACAACACTTTTTTGAACTATAAATGAGATCTTTGCCTTTTGAGTGCATTTTGTATTTAAAAATCATTTTGTGACTAAAAAGAGCCAAAAGTGTCAAAAAAGCATTTTGGTTGAAATTCTGACTGTTTTGACTATTCAACTTGAAATGTGACCAAAAAACAACACTTTTTTGAACTACAAATGAGATCATTGCCTTTTGAGTGCATTTTGTATTTAAAAATCATTTTGACACAAAAAAGAGCCAAACGTGTCAAAAAAGCATTTTGGTTGAAATTCTGACTGTTTTGACTATTCAACTTGAAATGTGACCAAAAAACAACACTTTTTTGAACTACAAATGAAATCTATGCCTTTTGAGTGCATTTTGTATTTAAAAATCATTTTGTCACTAAAAAGAGCCAAAAGTGTCAAAAAAGTATTTTGACTGAAATTATGACTGTTTTGACAATTCAACTTGAAATGTGACCAAAAAACAACACTTTTTTGAACTATAAATGAGATCTATGCCTTTTGAGTGCATTTTGTATTTAAAAATCATTTTGTGACTAAAAAGAGCCAAAAGTGTCAAAAAAGCATTTTGGTTGAAATTCTGACTGTTTTGACTATTCAACTTGAAATGTGACCAAAAAACAACACTTTTTTGAACTACAAATGAGATCATTGCCTTTTGAGTGCATTTTCTATTTAAAAATCATTTTGTCACTAAAAAGAAGCCAAAGGTGTCAAAAAAGCATTTTGACTCAAATTATGACTGTTTTGACTATTCAACTTGAAATGTGAGCAAAAAACAACACTTTTTTGAACTACAAATGAGATCTTTGCCTTTTGAGTGCATTTTGTATTTAAAAATCATTTTGTCACTAAAAAGAGCCAAAAGTGTCAAAAAAGCATTTTAGTTGAAATTCTGACTGTTTTGACTATTCAACTTGAAATGTGACCAAAGAAACAATACTTTTTTGAACTACAAATGAGATCTTTGCCTATTGAGTGTATTTTGTTTTTAAAAATCATTTTGTCACTAAATAGAAGCCAAAAGTGTCAAAAAAGCATTTTGACTCAAATTATGACTGTTTTGACTTTTCAACTTGAAATGTGACCAAGAAACAACACTTTTTTGAACTACAAATGAGATCATTGCCTTTTGAGTGCATTTTGTATTTAAAAATCATTTTGTCACTAAAAAGAAGCCAAAAGTGTCAAAAAAGCATTTTGACTCAAATTATGACTGTTTTGACTATTCAACTTGAAATGTGACCAAAAAACAACACTTTTTTGAACTACAAATGAGATCTATGCCTTTTGAGTGCATTTTGTATTTAAAAATCATTTTGTCACTAAAAAGAAGCCAAAAGTGTCAAAAAAGCATTTTGACTCAAATTCTGACTTTTTTGACTATTCAACTTGAAATGTGACCAAAAAACAACACTTTTTTGAACTACAAATGACATATTTGCCTTTTGAGTGCATTTTGTATTTAAAAATCATTTTGTCACTAAAAAGAAGCCAAAAGTGTCAAAAAAGCATTTTGACTCAAATTATGACTGTTTTGACTATTCATCTTGAAATGTGACCAAAAAACAACACTTTTTTGAACTACAAATGACATATTTGCCTTTTGAGTGCACTTTGTATTTAAAAATCATTTTGTCACTAAAAAGAAGCCAAAAGTGTCAAAAAAGCATTTTGACTCAAATTATGACTGTTTTGACTATTCAACTTGAAATGTGACCAAAAAACAACACTTTTTTGAACTACAAATGAAATCTATGCCTTTTGAGTGCATTTTGTATTTAAAAATCATTTTGTCACTAAAAAGAGCCAAAAGTGTCAAAAAAGCATTTTGGTTGAAATTCTGACTGTTTTGACTATTCAACATGAAATGTGACCAAAGAAACAATACTTTTTTGATCTACAAATGAGATCTTTGCCTATTGACTGTATTTTGTTTTTAAAAATCATTTTGTCACTAAATAGAAGCCAAAAGTGTCAAAAAAGCATTTTGGTTAAAATTCTGACTGTTTTCACTTTTCAACTTGAAATGTGACAAAAAAACAACACTTTTTTGAACTATAAATGAGATCTTTGCCTTTTGAGTGCATTTTGTATTTAAAAATCATTTTGTGACTAAAAAGAGCCAAAAGTGTCAAAAAAGCATTTTGGTTGAAATTCTGACTGTTTTGACTATTCAACTTGAAATGTGACCAAAAAACAACACTTTTTTGA
Organism: Oryzias latipes; assembly: GCF_053564925.1. NCBI lineage: Eukaryota > Metazoa > Chordata > Actinopteri > Beloniformes > Adrianichthyidae > Oryzias > Oryzias latipes. The sequence continues at coordinate 15,507,590 of NC_136254.1, forward strand.
ACTACAAATGAGATCTATGCCTTTTGAGTGCATTTTGTATTTAAAAATCATTTTGTCATTAAAAAGAGCCAAAAGTGTCAAAAAAGCATTTTGACTCAAATTCTGACTGTTTTCACTTTGCAACTTGAAATGTGAGCAAAAAACAACACTTTTCTGAACTACAAATGAGATTTTTGCCTTTTGAGTCTATTTTGTATTTAAAAATCATTTTGTCACTAAAAAGAGCAAAACGTGTCAAAAAAGCATTTTGACTGAAATTATGACTGTTTTGACTTTTCAACTTGAAATGTGACAAAAAAACAACACTTTTTTGAACTACAATTGACATATTTGCCTTTTGAGTGCATTTTGTATTTAAAAATCATTTTGTCACTAAATAGAAGCCAAAAGTGTCAAAAAAGCATTTTGACTCAAATTATGACTGTTTTGACTTTTCAACTTGAAATGTGACCAAGACACCACACTTTTTTGAACTACAAATGAGATTTTTTTGAGTGCATTTTGTATTTAAAAATCATTTTGTGACTAAAAAGAGCCAAAAGTGTCAAAAAAGCATTTTGGTTGAAATTCTGACTGTTTTGACTATTCAACTTGAAATGTGACCAAAGAAACAATACTTTTTTGAACTACAAATGACATCTTTGCCTATTGAGTGTATTTTGTTTTTAGGAATCATTTTTGTCACTAAATAGATGCCAAAAGTGTCAAAAAAGCATTTTGACTCAAATTATGACTGTTTTGACTTTTCAACTTGAAATGTGACCAAAAAACAACACTTTTTTGAACTATAAATAAGATATTTGCCTTTTGAGTGCATTTTGTATTTAAAAATCATTTTGTGACTAAAAAGAGCCAAAAGTGTCAAAAAAGCATTTTGGTTGAAATTCTGACTGTTTTGACTATTCAACTTGAAATGTGACCAAAAAACAACACTTTTTTGAACTACAAATGAGATCATTGCCTTTTGAGTGCATTTTGTATTTAAAAATCATTTTGTCACTAAAAAGAAGCCAAAAGTGTCAAAAAAGCATTTTGACTCAAATTATGACTGTTTTGACTATTCAACTTGAAATGTGACCAAAAAACAACACTTTTTTGAACTACAAATGAGATCTTTGCCTTTTGAGTGCATTTTGTATTTAAAAATCATTTTGTCACTAAAAAGAGCCAAAAGTGTCAAAAAAGCATTTTGGTTGAAATTCTGACTGTTTTGACTATTCAACTTGAAATGTGACCAAAGAAACAATACTTTTTTGAACTACAAATGAGATCTTTGCCTATTGAGTGTATTTTGTTTTTAGAAATCATTTTGTCACTAAATAGAAGCCAAAAGTGTCAAAAAAGCATTTTGGTTGAAATTCTAACTGTTTTCACTTTTCAACTTGAAATGTGACCAAGAAACAACACTTTTTTGAACTACAAATGAGATCATTGCCTTTTGAGTGCATTTTGTATTTAAAAATCATTTTGTCACTAAAAAGAAGCCAAAAGTGTCAAAAAAGTATTTTGACTCAAATTCTGACTTTTTTGACTATTCAACTTGAAATGTGATAAAAAAACAACACTTTTTTTGAACTACAAATAAGATCTTTGCCTATTGAGTGTATTTTGTTTTTAAAAATCATTTTGTCACTAAAAAGAGCCAAACGTGTCAAAAAAGCATTTTGACTGAAATTATGACTGTTTTGACTTTTCAACTTGAAATGTGACAAAAAAGCAACACTTTTTTGAACTACAAATGACATATTTGCCTTTTGAGTGCATTTTGTATTTAAAAATCATTTTGACACTAAAAAGAGCCAAAAGTGTCAAAAAAGCATTTTGACTCAAATTATGACTGTTTTGACTATTCAACTTGAAATGTGACCAAAGAAACAATACTTTTTTGAACTACAAATGAGATCTTTGCCTATTGAGTGTATTTTGTTTTTAGAAATCATTTTGTCACTAAATAGAAGCCAAAAGTGTCAAAAAAGCATTTTGACTCAAATTATGACTGTTTTGACTTTTCAACTTGAAATGTGACCAAAAAACAACACTTTTTTGAACTATAAATGAGATCTTTGCCTTTTGAGTGCATTTTGTATTTAAAAATCATTTTGTGACTAAAAAGAGCCAAAAGTGTCAAAAAAGCATTTTGGTTGAAATTCTGACTGTTTTGACTATTCAACTTGAAATGTGACCAAAAAACAACACTTTTTTGAACTACAAATGAGATCACTGCCTTTTGAGTGCATTTTGTATTTAAAAATCATTTTGTCACTAAAAAGAAGCCAAAAGTGTCAAAAAAGCATTTTGACTCAAATTATGACTGTTTTGATTATTCAACTTGAAATGTGACCAAAAAACAACACTTTTTTGAACTACAAATGAGATCTTTGCCTTTTGAGTGCATTTTGTATTTAAAAATCATTTTGTCACTAAAAAGAGCCAAAAGTGTCAAAAAAGCATTTTAGTTGAAATTCTGACTGTTTTGACTATTCAACTTGAAATGTGACCAAAGAAACAATACTTTTTTGAACTACAAATGAGATCTTTGCCTATTGAGTGTATTTTGTTTTTAAAAATCATTTTGTCACTAAATAGAAGCCAAAAGTGTCAAAAAAGCATTTTGACTCAAATTATGACTGTTTTGACTTTTCAACTTGAAATGTGACCAAGAAACAACACTTTTTTGAACTACAAATGAGATCATTGCCTTTTGAGTGCATTTTGTATTTAAAAATCATTTTGTCACTAAAAAGAAGCCAAAAGTGTCAAAAAAGCATTTTGACTCAAATTATGACTGTTTTGACTATTCAACTTGAAATGTGACCAAAAAACAACACTTTTTTGAACTACAAATGAGATCTATGCCTTTTGAGTGCATTTTGTATTTAAAAATCATTTTGTCACTAAAAAGAAGCCAAAAGTGTCAAAAAAGCATTTTGACTCAAATTCTGACTTTTTTGACTATTCAACTTGAAATGTGACCAAAAAACAACACTTTTTTGAACTACAAATGACATATTTGCCTTTTGAGTGCATTTTGTATTTAAAAATCATTTTGTCACTAAAAAGAAGCCAAAAGTGTCAAAAAAGCATTTTGACTCAAATTATGACTGTTTTGACTATTCATCTTGAAATGTGACCAAAAAACAACACTTTTTTGAACTACAAATGACATATTTGCCTTTTGAGTGCACTTTGTATTTAAAAATCATTTTGTCACTAAAAAGAAGCCAAAAGTGTCAAAAAAGCATTTTGACTCAAATTATGACTGTTTTGACTATTCAACTTGAAATGTGACCAAAAAACAACACTTTTTTGAACTACAAATGAAATCTATGCCTTTTGAGTGCATTTTGTATTTAAAAATCATTTTGTCACTAAAAAGAGCCAAAAGTGTCAAAAAAGCATTTTGGTTGAAATTCTGACTGTTTTGACTATTCAACATGAAATGTGACCAAAGAAACAATACTTTTTTGATCTACAAATGAGATCTTTGCCTATTGAGTGTATTTTGTTTTTAAAAATCATTTTGTCACTAAATAGAAGCCAAAAGTGTCAAAAAAGCATTTTGGTTAAAATTCTGACTGTTTTCACTTTTCAACTTGAAATGTGACCAAAAAACAACACTTTTTTGAACTATAAATGAGATCTTTGCCTTTTGAGTGCATTTTGTATTTAAAAATCATTTTGTGACTAAAAAGAGCCAAAAGTGTCAAAAAAGCATTTTGGTTGAAATTCTGACTGTTTTGACTATTCAACTTGAAATGTGACCAAAAAACAACACTTTTTTGAACTACAAATGAGATCTATGCCTTTTGAGTGCATTTTGTATTTAAAAATCATTTTGTCATTAAAAAGAGCCAAAAGTGTCAAAAAAGCATTTTGACTCAAATTCTGACTGTTTTCACTTTGCAACTTGAAATGTGAGCAAAAAACAACACTTTTCTGAACTACAAATGAGATTTTTGCCTTTTGAGTCTATTTTGTATTTAAAAATCATTTTGTCACTAAAAAGAGCAAAACGTGTCAAAAAAGCATTTTGACTGAAATTATGACTGTTTTGACTTTTCAACTTGAAATGTGACAAAAAAACAACACTTTTTTGAACTACAATTGACATATTTGCCTTTTGAGTGCATTTTGTATTTAAAAATCATTTTGTCACTAAATAGAAGCCAAAAGTGTCAAAAAAGCATTTTGACTCAAATTATGACTGTTTTGACTTTTCAACTTGAAATGTGACCAAGACACCACACTTTTTTGAACTACAAATGAGATTTTTTTGAGTGCATTTTGTATTTAAAAATCATTTTGTGACTAAAAAGAGCCAAAAGTGTCAAAAAAGCATTTTGGTTGAAATTCTGACTGTTTTGACTATTCAACTTGAAATGTGACCAAAGAAACAATACTTTTTTGAACTACAAATGACATCTTTGCCTATTGAGTGTATTTTGTTTTTAGGAATCATTTTTGTCACTAAATAGATGCCAAAAGTGTCAAAAAAGCATTTTGACTCAAATTATGACTGTTTTGACTTTTCAACTTGAAATGTGACCAAAAAACAACACTTTTTTGAACTATAAATAAGATATTTGCCTTTTGAGTGCATTTTGTATTTAAAAATCATTTTGTGACTAAAAAGAGCCAAAAGTGTCAAAAAAGCATTTTGGTTGAAATTCTGACTGTTTTGACTATTCAACTTGAAATGTGACCAAAAAACAACACTTTTTTGAACTACAAATGAGATCATTGCCTTTTGAGTGCATTTTGTATTTAAAAATCATTTTGTCACTAAAAAGAAGCCAAAAGTGTCAAAAAAGCATTTTGACTCAAATTATGACTGTTTTGACTATTCAACTTGAAATGTGACCAAAAAACAACACTTTTTTGAACTACAAATGAGATCTTTGCCTTTTGAGTGCATTTTGTATTTAAAAATCATTTTGTCACTAAAAAGAGCCAAAAGTGTCAAAAAAGCATTTTGGTTGAAATTCTGACTGTTTTGACTATTCAACTTGAAATGTGACCAAAGAAACAATACTTTTTTGAACTACAAATGAGATCTTTGCCTATTGAGTGTATTTTGTTTTTAGAAATCATTTTGTCACTAAATAGAAGCCAAAAGTGTCAAAAAAGCATTTTGGTTGAAATTCTAACTGTTTTCACTTTTCAACTTGAAATGTGACCAAGAAACAACACTTTTTTGAACTACAAATGAGATCATTGCCTTTTGAGTGCATTTTGTATTTAAAAATCATTTTGTCACTAAAAAGAAGCCAAAAGTGTCAAAAAAGTATTTTGACTCAAATTCTGACTTTTTTGACTATTCAACTTGAAATGTGATAAAAAAACAACACTTTTTTTGAACTACAAATAAGATCTTTGCCTATTGAGTGTATTTTGTTTTTAAAAATCATTTTGTCACTAAAAAGAGCCAAACGTGTCAAAAAAGCATTTTGACTGAAATTATGACTGTTTTGACTTTTCAACTTGAAATGTGACAAAAAAGCAACACTTTTTTGAACTACAAATGACATATTTGCCTTTTGAGTGCATTTTGTATTTAAAAATCATTTTGACACTAAAAAGAGCCAAAAGTGTCAAAAAAGCATTTTGACTCAAATTATGACTGTTTTGACTATTCAACTTGAAATGTGACCAAAGAAACAATACTTTTTTGAACTACAAATGAGATCTTTGCCTATTGAGTGTATTTTGTTTTTAGAAATCATTTTGTCACTAAATAGAAGCCAAAAGTGTCAAAAAAGCATTTTGACTCAAATTATGACTGTTTTGACTTTTCAACTTGAAATGTGACCAAAAAACAACACTTTTTTGAACTATAAATGAGATCTTTGCCTTTTGAGTGCATTTTGTATTTAAAAATCATTTTGTGACTAAAAAGAGCCAAAAGTGTCAAAAAAGCATTTTGGTTGAAATTCTGACTGTTTTGACTATTCAACTTGAAATGTGACCAAAAAACAACACTTTTTTGAACTACAAATGAGATCACTGCCTTTTGAGTGCATTTTGTATTTAAAAATCATTTTGTCACTAAAAAGAAGCCAAAAGTGTCAAAAAAGCATTTTGACTCAAATTATGACTGTTTTGATTATTCAACTTGAAATGTGACCAAAAAACAACACTTTTTTGAACTACAAATGAGATCTTTGCCTTTTGAGTGCATTTTGTATTTAAAAATCATTTTGTCACTAAAAAGAGCCAAAAGTGTCAAAAAAGCATTTTGGTTGAAATTCTGACTGTTTTGACTATTCAACTTGAAATGTGACCAAAGAAACAATACTTTTTTGAACTACAAATGACATATTTGCCTTTTGAGTGCATTTTGTATTTAAAAATCATTTTGTCACGAAATAGAAGCCAAAAGTGTCAAAAAAGCATTTTGACTCAAATTATGACTGTTTTGACTTTTCAACTTGAAATGTGACCAAGACACCACACTTTTTTGAACTACAAATGAGATCTTTGCCTTTTGAGTGCATTTTGTATTTAAAAATCATGTTGACACTAAAAAGAGCCAAAAGTGTCAAAAAAGCATTTTGGTTGAAATTCTGACTGTTTTGACTATTCAACTTGAAATGTGACCAAAGAAACAATACTTTTTTGAACTACAAATGAGATCTTTGCCTATTGAGTGTATTTTGTTTTTAGAAATCATTTTGTCACTAAATAGAAGCCAAAAGTGTCAAAAAGCATTTTGACTCAAATTATGACTGTTTTGACTTTTCAACTTGAAATGTGACCAAAAAACAACACTTTTTTGAACTATAAATGAGATCTTTGCCTTTTGAGTGCATTTTGTATTTAAAAATCATTTTGTGACTAAAAAGAGCCAAAAGTGTCAAAAAAGCATTTTGGTTGAAATTCTGACTGTTTTGACTATTCAACTTGAAATGTGACCAAAAAACAACACTTTTTTGAACTACAAATGAGATCATTGCCTTTTGAGTGCATTTTGTATTTAAAAATCATTTTGTCACTAAAAAGAAGCCAAAAGTGTCAAAAAAGCATTTTGACTCAAATTATGACTGTTTTGATTATTCAACTTGAAATGTGACCAAGACACCACACTTTTTTGAACTACAAATGAGATCTTTGCCTTTTGAGTGCATTTTGTATTTAAAAATCATTTTGTGACTAAAAAGAGCCAAAAGTGTCAAAAAAGCATTTTGGTTGAAATTCTGACTGTTTTGACTATTCAAATTGAAATGTGACCAAAAAACAACACTTTTTTGAACTACAAATGAGATCTTTGCCTTTTGAGTGCATTTTGTATTTAAAAATCATTTTGTCACTAAAAAGAGCCAAACGTGTCAAAAAAGCATTTTGACTCAAATTCTGACTGTTTTCACTTTGCAACTTGAAATGTGACCAAAAAACAACACTTTTTTGAACTACAAATGAGATCTTTGCCTTTTGAGTCTATTTTGTATTTAAAAATCATTTTGTCACTAAAAAGAGCAATACATGTCAAAAAAGCATTTTGACTGAAATTATGACTGTTTTGACTTTTCAACTTGAAATGTGACAAAAAAACAACACTTTTTTGAACTACAAATGACATATTTGCCTTTTGAGTGCATTTTGTATTTAAAAATCATTTTGTCACTAAATAGAAGCCAAAAGTGTCAAAAAAGCATTTTGACTCAAATTATGACTGTTTTGACCTTTCAACTTGAAATGTGACCAAGACACCACACTTTTTTGAACTACAAATGACATATTTGCCTATTGAGTGTATTTTGTTTTTAGAAATCATTTTGTCACTAAATAGAAGCCAAAAGTGTCAAAAAAGCATTTTGACTCAAATTATGACTGTTTTGACTTTTCAACTTGAAATGTGACCAAAAAACAACACTTTTTTGAACTATAAATGAGATCTTTGCCTTTTGAGTGCATTTTGTATTTAAAAATCATTTTGACACTAAAAAGAGCCAAAAGTGTCAAAAAAGCATTTTGGTTGAAATTCTGACTGTTTTGACTATTCAACTTGAAATGTGACCAAAGAAACAATACTTTTTTGAACTACAAATGACATCTTTGCCTATTGAGTGTATTTTGTTTTTAGGAATCATTTTTGTCACTAAATAGAAGCCAAAAGTGTCAAAAAAGCATTTTGACTCAAATTATGACTGTTTTGACTTTTCAACTTGAAATGTGACCAAAAAACAACACTTTTTTGAACTATAAATGAGATCTTTGCCTTTTGAGTGCATTTTGTATTTAAAAATCATTTTGTGACTAAAAAGAGCCAAAAGTGTCAAAAAAGCATTTTGGTTGAAATTCTGACTGTTTTGACTATTCAACTTGAAATGTGACCAAAGAAACAATATTTTTTTGAACTACAAATGACATCTTTGCCTATTGAGTGTATTTTGTTTTCAGAAATCATTTTGTCACTAAATAGAAGCCAAAAGTGTCAAAAAAGCATTTTGGTTGAAATTCTGACTGTTTTCACTTTTCAACTTGAAATGTGACCAAAAAACAACACTTTTTTGAACTATAAATGAGATCTTTGCCTTTTGAGTGCATTTTGTATTTAAAAATCATTTTGTGACTAAAAAGAGCCAAAAGTGTCAAAAAAGCATTTTGGTTGAAATTCTGACTGTTTTGACTATTCAACTTGAAATGTGACCAAAAAACAACACTTTTTTGAACTACAAATGAGATCATTGCCTTTTGAGTGCATTTTGTATTTAAAAATCATTTTGACACTAAAAAGAGCCAAACGTGTCAAAAAAGCATTTTGGTTGAAATTCTGACTGTTTTGACTATTCAACTTGAAATGTGACCAAAAAACAACACTTTTTTGAACTACAAATGAAATCTATGCCTTTTGAGTGCATTTTGTATTTAAAAATCATTTTGTCACTAAAAAGAGCCAAAAGTGTCAAAAAAGTATTTTGACTGAAATTATGACTGTTTTGACAATTCAACTTGAAATGTGACCAAAAAACAACACTTTTTTGAACTATAAATGAGATCTATGCCTTTTGAGTGCATTTTGTATTTAAAAATCATTTTGTGACTAAAAAGAGCCAAAAGTGTCAAAAAAGCATTTTGGTTGAAATTCTGACTGTTTTGACTATTCAACTTGAAATGTGACCAAAAAACAACACTTTTTTGAACTACAAATGAGATCATTGCCTTTTGAGTGCATTTTCTATTTAAAAATCATTTTGTCACTAAAAAGAAGCCAAAGGTGTCAAAAAAGCATTTTGACTCAAATTATGACTGTTTTGACTATTCAACTTGAAATGTGAGCAAAAAACAACACTTTTTTGAACTACAAATGAGATCTTTGCCTTTTGAGTGCATTTTGTATTTAAAAATCATTTTGTCACTAAAAAGAGCCAAAAGTGTCAAAAAAGCATTTTAGTTGAAATTCTGACTGTTTTGACTATTCAACTTGAAATGTGACCAAAGAAACAATACTTTTTTGAACTACAAATGAGATCTTTGCCTATTGAGTGTATTTTGTTTTTAAAAATCATTTTGTCACTAAATAGAAGCCAAAAGTGTCAAAAAAGCATTTTGACTCAAATTATGACTGTTTTGACTTTTCAACTTGAAATGTGACCAAGAAACAACACTTTTTTGAACTACAAATGAGATCATTGCCTTTTGAGTGCATTTTGTATTTAAAAATCATTTTGTCACTAAAAAGAAGCCAAAAGTGTCAAAAAAGCATTTTGACTCAAATTATGACTGTTTTGACTATTCAACTTGAAATGTGACCAAAAAACAACACTTTTTTGAACTACAAATGAGATCTATGCCTTTTGAGTGCATTTTGTATTTAAAAATCATTTTGTCACTAAAAAGAAGCCAAAAGTGTCAAAAAAGCATTTTGACTCAAATTCTGACTTTTTTGACTATTCAACTTGAAATGTGACCAAAAAACAACACTTTTTTGAACTATAAATGAGATCTTTGCCTTTTGAGTGCATTTTGTATTTAAAAATCATTTTGTGACTAAAAAGAGCCAAAAGTGTCAAAAAAGCATTTTGGTTGAAATTCTGACTGTTTTGACTATTCAACTTGAAATGTGACCAAAAAACAACACTTTTTTGAACTACAAATGAGATCATTGCCTTTTGAGTGCATTTTGTATTTAAAAATCATTTTGACACTAAAAAGAGCCAAACGTGTCAAAAAAGCATTTTGGTTGAAATTCTGACTGTTTTGACTATTCAACTTGAAATGTGACCAAAAAACAACACTTTTTTGAACTACAAATGAAATCTATGCCTTTTGAGTGCATTTTGTATTTAAAAATCATTTTGTCACTAAAAAGAGCCAAAAGTGTCAAAAAAGTATTTTGACTGAAATTATGACTGTTTTGACAATTCAACTTGAAATGTGACCAAAAAACAACACTTTTTTGAACTATAAATGAGATCTATGCCTTTTGAGTGCATTTTGTATTTAAAAATCATTTTGTGACTAAAAAGAGCCAAAAGTGTCAAAAAAGCATTTTGGTTGAAATTCTGACTGTTTTGACTATTCAACTTGAAATGTGACCAAAAAACAACACTTTTTTGAACTACAAATGAGATCATTGCCTTTTGAGTGCATTTTCTATTTAAAAATCATTTTGTCACTAAAAAGAAGCCAAAGGTGTCAAAAAAGCATTTTGACTCAAATTATGACTGTTTTGACTATTCAACTTGAAATGTGAGCAAAAAACAACACTTTTTTGAACTACAAATGAGATCTTTGCCTTTTGAGTGCATTTTGTATTTAAAAATCATTTTGTCACTAAAAAGAGCCAAAAGTGTCAAAAAAGCATTTTAGTTGAAATTCTGACTGTTTTGACTATTCAACTTGAAATGTGACCAAAGAAACAATACTTTTTTGAACTACAAATGAGATCTTTGCCTATTGAGTGTATTTTGTTTTTAAAAATCATTTTGTCACTAAATAGAAGCCAAAAGTGTCAAAAAAGCATTTTGACTCAAATTATGACTGTTTTGACTTTTCAACTTGAAATGTGACCAAGAAACAACACTTTTTTGAACTACAAATGAGATCATTGCCTTTTGAGTGCATTTTGTATTTAAAAATCATTTTGTCACTAAAAAGAAGCCAAAAGTGTCAAAAAAGCATTTTGACTCAAATTATGACTGTTTTGACTATTCAACTTGAAATGTGACCAAAAAACAACACTTTTTTGAACTACAAATGAGATCTATGCCTTTTGAGTGCATTTTGTATTTAAAAATCATTTTGTCACTAAAAAGAAGCCAAAAGTGTCAAAAAAGCATTTTGACTCAAATTCTGACTTTTTTGACTATTCAACTTGAAATGTGACCAAAAAACAACACTTTTTTGAACTACAAATGACATATTTGCCTTTTGAGTGCATTTTGTATTTAAAAATCATTTTGTCACTAAAAAGAAGCCAAAAGTGTCAAAAAAGCATTTTGACTCAAATTATGACTGTTTTGACTATTCATCTTGAAATGTGACCAAAAAACAACACTTTTTTGAACTACAAATGAGATCATTGCCTTTTGAGTGCATTTTGTATTTAAAAATCATTTTGTCACTAAAAAGAAGCCAAAAGTGTCAAAAAAGCATTTTGACTCAAATTATGACTGTTTTGACTATTCAACTTGAAATGTGACCAAAAAACAACACTTTTTTGAACTACAAATGAAATCTATGCCTTTTGAGTGCATTTTGTATTTAAAAATCATTTTGTCACTAAAAAGAGCCAAAAGTGTCAAAAAAGCATTTTGGTTGAAATTCTGACTGTTTTGACTATTCAACTTGAAATGTGACCAAAGAAACAATACTTTTTTGATCTACAAATGAGATCTTTGCCTATTGAGTGTATTTTGTTTTTAAAAATCATTTTGTCACTAAATAGAAGCCAAAAGTGTCAAAAAAGCATTTTGGTTAAAATTCTGACTGTTTTCACTTTTCAACTTGAAATGTGACCAAAAACAACACTTTTTTGAACTATAAATGAGATCTTTGCCTTTTGAGTGCATTTTGTATTTAAAAATCATTTTGTGACTAAAAAGAGCCAAAAGTGTCAAAAAAGCATTTTGGTTGAAATTCTGACTGTTTTGACTATTCAACTTGAAATGTGACCAAAAAACAACACTTTTTTGAACTACAAATGAGATCTATGCCTTTTGAGTGCATTTTGTATTTAAAAATCATTTTGTCATTAAAAAGAGCCAAAAGTGTCAAAAAAGCATTTTGACTCAAATTCTGACTGTTTTCACTTTGCAACTTGAAATGTGAGCAAAAAACAACACTTTTCTGAACTACAAATGAGATTTTTGCCTTTTGAGTCTATTTTGTATTTAAAAATCATTTTGTCACTATAAAGAGCAAAACGTGTCAAAAAAGCATTTTGACTGAAATTATGACTGTTTTGACTTTTCAACTTGAAATGTGACAAAAAAACAACACTTTTTTGAACTACAATTGACATATTTGCCTTTTGAGTGCATTTTGTATTTAAAAATCATTTTGTCACTAAATAGAAGCCAAAAGTGTCAAAAAAGCATTTTGACTCAAATTATGACTGTTTTGACTTTTCAACTTGAAATGTGACCAAGACACCACACTTTTTTGAACTACAAATGAGATTTTTTTGAGTGCATTTTGTATTTAAAAATCATTTTGTGACTAAAAAGAGCCAAAAGTGTCAAAAAAGCATTTTGGTTGAAATTCTGACTGTTTTGACTATTCAACTTGAAATGTGACCAAAGAAACAATACTTTTTTGAACTACAAATGACATCTTTGCCTATTGAGTGTATTTTGTTTTTAGGAATCATTTTTGTCACTAAATAGATGCCAAAAGTGTCAAAAAAGCATTTTGACTCAAATTATGACTGTTTTGACTTTTCAACTTGAAATGTGACCAAAAAACAACACTTTTTTGAACTATAAATAAGATATTTGCCTTTTGAGTGCATTTTGTATTTAAAAATCATTTTGTGACTAAAAAGAGCCAAAAGTGTCAAAAAAGCATTTTGGTTGAAATTCTGACTGTTTTGACTATTCAACTTGAAATGTGACCAAAAAACAACACTTTTTTGAACTACAAATGAGATCATTGCCTTTTGAGTGCATTTTGTATTTAAAAATCATTTTGTCACTAAAAAGAAGCCAAAAGTGTCAAAAAAGCATTTTGACTCAAATTATGACTGTTTTGACTATTCAACTTGAAATGTGACCAAAAAACAACACTTTTTTGAACTACAAATGAGATCTTTGCCTTTTGAGTGCATTTTGTATTTAAAAATCATTTTGTCACTAAAAAGAGCCAAAAGTGTCAAAAAAGCATTTTGGTTGAAATTCTGACTGTTTTGACTATTCAACTTGAAATGTGACCAAAGAAACAATACTTTTTTGAACTACAAATGAGATCTTTGCCTATTGAGTGTATTTTGTTTTTAGAAATCATTTTGTCACTAAATAGAAGCCAAAAGTGTCAAAAAAGCATTTTGGTTGAAATTCTAACTGTTTTCACTTTTCAACTTGAAATGTGACCAAGAAACAACACTTTTTTTGAACTACAAATAAGATCTTTGCCTATTGAGTGTATTTTGTTTTTAAAAATCATTTTGTCACTAAAAAGAGCCAAACGTGTCAAAAAAGCATTTTGACTGAAATTATGACTGTTTTGACTTTTCAACTTGAAATGTGACAAAAAAGCAACACTTTTTTGAACTACAAATGACATATTTGCCTTTTGAGTGCATTTTGTATTTAAAAATCATTTTGACACTAAAAAGAGCCAAAAGTGTCAAAAAAGCATTTTGACTCAAATTATGACTGTTTTGACTATTCAACTTGAAATGTGACCAAAGAAACAATACTTTTTTGAACTACAAATGAGATCTTTGCCTATTGAGTGTATTTTGTTTTTAGAAATCATTTTGTCACTAAATAGAAGCCAAAAGTGTCAAAAAAGCATTTTGACTCAAATTATGACTGTTTTGACTTTTCAACTTGAAATGTGACCAAAAAACAACACTTTTTTGAACTATAAATGAGATCTTTGCCTTTTGAGTGCATTTTGTATTTAAAAATCATTTTGTGACTAAAAAGAGCCAAAAGTGTCAAAAAAGCATTTTGGTTGAAATTCTGACTGTTTTGACTATTCAACTTGAAATGTGACCAAAAAACAACACTTTTTTGAACTACAAATGAGATCACTGCCTTTTGAGTGCATTTTGTATTTAAAAATCATTTTGTCACTAAAAAGAAGCCAAAAGTGTCAAAAAAGCATTTTGACTCAAATTATGACTGTTTTGATTATTCAACTTGAAATGTGACCAAAAAACAACACTTTTTTGAACTACAAATGAGATCTTTGCCTTTTGAGTGCATTTTGTATTTAAAAATCATTTTGTCACTAAAAAGAGCCAAAAGTGTCAAAAAAGCATTTTGGTTGAAATTCTGACTGTTTTGACTATTCAACTTGAAATGTGACCAAAGAAACAATACTTTTTTGAACTACAAATGACATATTTGCCTTTTGAGTGCATTTTGTATTTAAAAATCATTTTGTCACTAAATAGAAGCCAAAAGTGTCAAAAAAGCATTTTGACTCAAATTATGACTGTTTTGACTTTTCAACTTGAAATGTGACCAAGACACCACACTTTTTTGAACTACAAATGAGATCTTTGCCTTTTGAGTGCATTTTGTATTTAAAAATCATGTTGACACTAAAAAGAGCCAAAAGTGTCAAAAAAGCATTTTGGTTGAAATTCTGACTGTTTTGACTATTCAACTTGAAATGTGACCAAAGAAACAATACTTTTTTGAACTACAAATGAGATCTTTGCCTATTGAGTGTATTTTGTTTTTAGAAATCATTTTGTCACTAAATAGAAGCCAAAAGTGTCAAAAAGCATTTTGACTCAAATTATGACTGTTTTGACTTTTCAACTTGAAATGTGACCAAAAAACAACACTTTTTTGAACTATAAATGAGATCTTTGCCTTTTGAGTGCATTTTGTATTTAAAAATCATTTTGTGACTAAAAAGAGCCAAAAGTGTCAAAAAAGCATTTTGGTTGAAATTCTGACTGTTTTGACTATTCAACTTGAAATGTGACCAAAAAACAACACTTTTTTGAACTACAAATGAGATCATTGCCTTTTGAGTGCATTTTGTATTTAAAAATCATTTTGTCACTAAAAAGAAGCCAAAAGTGTCAAAAAAGCATTTTGACTCAAATTATGACTGTTTTGATTATTCAACTTGAAATGTGACCAAGACACCACACTTTTTTGAACTACAAATGAGATCTTTGCCTTTTGAGTGCATTTTGTATTTAAAAATCATTTTGTGACTAAAAAGAGCCAAAAGTGTCAAAAAAGCATTTTGGTTGAAATTCTGACTGTTTTGACTATTCAAATTGAAATGTGACCAAAAAACAACACTTTTTTGAACTACAAATGAGATCTTTGCCTTTTGAGTGCATTTTGTATTTAAAAATCATTTTGTCACTAAAAAGAGCCAAAAGTGTCAAAAAAGCATTTTGGTTGAAATTCTGACTGTTTTGACTATTCAACTTGAAATGTGACCAAAGAAACAATACTTTTTTGAACTACAAATGAGATCTTTGCCTATTGAGTGTATTTTGTTTTTAGAAATCATTTTGTCACTAAATAGAAGCCAAAAGTGTCAAAAAAGCATTTTGGTTGAAATTCTGACGTTTTTCACTTTTCAACTTGAAATGTGACCAAAAAACAACACTTTTTTGAACTATAAATGAGATCTTTGCCTTTTGAGTGCATTTTGTATTTAAAAATCATTTTGTGACTAAAAAGAGCCAAAAGTGTCAAAAAAGCATTTTGGTTGAAATTCTGACTGTTTTGACTATTCAACTTGAAATGTGACCAAAAAACAACACTTTTTTGAACTACAAATGAAATCTATGCCTTTTGAGTGCATTTTGTATTTAAAAATCATTTTGTCACTAAATAGAAGCCAAAAGTGTCAAAAAAGCATTTTGACTCAAATTATGACTGTTTTGACTATTCAACTTGAAATGTGACCAAAAAACAACACTTTTTTGAACTACAAATGAGATCTTTGCCTTTTGAGTGCATTTTGTATTTAAAAATCATTTTGTCACTAAAAAGAGCCAAACGTGTCAAAAAAGCATTTTGACTCAAATTCTGACTGTTTTCACTTTGCAACTTGAAATGTGACCAAAAAACAACACTTTTTTGAACTACAAATGAGATCTTTGCCTTTTGAGTGCATTTTGTATTTAAAAATCATTTTGTCATTAAAAAGAGCCAAAAGTGTCAAAAAAGCATTTTGGTTGAAATTCTGACTGTTTTGACTATTCAAATTGAAATGTGACCAAAAAACAACACTTTTTTGAACTACAAATGAGATCACTGCCTTTTGAGTGCATTTTGTATTTAAAAATCATTTTGTCACTAAAAAGAAGCCAAAAGTGTCAAAAAAGCATTTTGACTCAAATTATGACTGTTTTGACTATTCAACTTGAAATGTGACCAAAAAACAACACTTTTTTGAACTACAAATGAGATCTTTGCCTTTTGAGTGCATTTTGTATTTAAAAATCATTTTGTCACTAAAAAGAGCCAAAAGTGTCAAAAAAGCATTTTGGTTGAAATTCTGACTGTTTTGACTATTCAACTTGAAATGTGACCAAAGAAACAATACTTTTTTGAACTACAAATGAGATCTTTGCCTATTGAGTGTATTTTGTTTTTAGAAATCATTTTGTCACTAAATAGAAGCCAAAAGTGTCAAAAAAGCATTTTGGTTGAAATTCTAACTGTTTTCACTTTTCAACTTGAAATGTGACCAAGAAACAACACTTTTTTTGAACTACAAATAAGATCTTTGCCTATTGAGTGTATTTTGTTTTTAAAAATCATTTTGTCACTAAAAAGAGCCAAACGTGTCAAAAAAGCATTTTGACTGAAATTATGACTGTTTTGACTTTTCAACTTGAAATGTGACAAAAAAGCAACACTTTTTTGAACTACAAATGACATATTTGCCTTTTGAGTGCATTTTGTATTTAAAAATCATTTTGACACTAAAAAGAGCCAAAAGTGTCAAAAAAGCATTTTGACTCAAATTATGACTGTTTTGACTATTCAACTTGAAATGTGACCAAAGAAACAATACTTTTTTGAACTACAAATGAGATCTTTGCCTATTGAGTGTATTTTGTTTTTAGAAATCATTTTGTCACTAAATAGAAGCCAAAAGTGTCAAAAAAGCATTTTGACTCAAATTATGACTGTTTTGACTTTTCAACTTGAAATGTGACCAAAAAACAACACTTTTTTGAACTATAAATGAGATCTTTGCCTTTTGAGTGCATTTTGTATTTAAAAATCATTTTGTGACTAAAAAGAGCCAAAAGTGTCAAAAAAGCATTTTGGTTGAAATTCTGACTGTTTTGACTATTCAACTTGAAATGTGACCAAAAAACAACACTTTTTTGAACTACAAATGAGATCACTGCCTTTTGAGTGCATTTTGTATTTAAAAATCATTTTGTCACTAAAAAGAAGCCAAAAGTGTCAAAAAAGCATTTTGACTCAAATTATGACTGTTTTGATTATTCAACTTGAAATGTGACCAAAAAACAACACTTTTTTGAACTACAAATGAGATCTTTGCCTTTTGAGTGCATTTTGTATTTAAAAATCATTTTGTCACTAAAAAGAGCCAAAAGTGTCAAAAAAGCATTTTGGTTGAAATTCTGACTGTTTTGACTATTCAACTTGAAATGTGACCAAAGAAACAATACTTTTTTGAACTACAAATGACATATTTGCCTTTTGAGTGCATTTTGTATTTAAAAATCATTTTGTCACTAAATAGAAGCCAAAAGTGTCAAAAAAGCATTTTGACTCAAATTATGACTGTTTTGACTTTTCAACTTGAAATGTGACCAAGACACCACACTTTTTTGAACTACAAATGAGATCTTTGCCTTTTGAGTGCATTTTGTATTTAAAAATCATGTTGACACTAAAAAGAGCCAAAAGTGTCAAAAAAGCATTTTGGTTGAAATTCTGACTGTTTTGACTATTCAACTTGAAATGTGACCAAAGAAACAATACTTTTTTGAACTACAAATGAGATCTTTGCCTATTGAGTGTATTTTGTTTTTAGAAATCATTTTGTCACTAAATAGAAGCCAAAAGTGTCAAAAAGCATTTTGACTCAAATTATGACTGTTTTGACTTTTCAACTTGAAATGTGACCAAAAAACAACACTTTTTTGAACTATAAATGAGATCTTTGCCTTTTGAGTGCATTTTGTATTTAAAAATCATTTTGTGACTAAAAAGAGCCAAAAGTGTCAAAAAAGCATTTTGGTTGAAATTCTGACTGTTTTGACTATTCAACTTGAAATGTGACCAAAAAACAACACTTTTTTGAACTACAAATGAGATCATTGCCTTTTGAGTGCATTTTGTATTTAAAAATCATTTTGTCACTAAAAAGAAGCCAAAAGTGTCAAAAAAGCATTTTGACTCAAATTATGACTGTTTTGATTATTCAACTTGAAATGTGACCAAGACACCACACTTTTTTGAACTACAAATGAGATCTTTGCCTTTTGAGTGCATTTTGTATTTAAAAATCATTTTGTGACTAAAAAGAGCCAAAAGTGTCAAAAAAGCATTTTGGTTGAAATTCTGACTGTTTTGACTATTCAAATTGAAATGTGACCAAAAAACAACACTTTTTTGAACTACAAATGAGATCTTTGCCTTTTGAGTGCATTTTGTATTTAAAAATCATTTTGTCACTAAAAAGAGCCAAAAGTGTCAAAAAAGCATTTTGGTTGAAATTCTGACTGTTTTGACTATTCAACTTGAAATGTGACCAAAGAAACAATACTTTTTTGAACTACAAATGAGATCTTTGCCTATTGAGTGTATTTTGTTTTTAGAAATCATTTTGTCACTAAATAGAAGCCAAAAGTGTCAAAAAAGCATTTTGGTTGAAATTCTGACGTTTTTCACTTTTCAACTTGAAATGTGACCAAAAAACAACACTTTTTTGAACTATAAATGAGATCTTTGCCTTTTGAGTGCATTTTGTATTTAAAAATCATTTTGTGACTAAAAAGAGCCAAAAGTGTCAAAAAAGCATTTTGGTTGAAATTCTGACTGTTTTGACTATTCAACTTGAAATGTGACCAAAAAACAACACTTTTTTGAACTACAAATGAAATCTATGCCTTTTGAGTGCATTTTGTATTTAAAAATCATTTTGTCACTAAATAGAAGCCAAAAGTGTCAAAAAAGCATTTTGACTCAAATTATGACTGTTTTGACTATTCAACTTGAAATGTGACCAAAAAACAACACTTTTTTGAACTACAAATGAGATCTTTGCCTTTTGAGTGCATTTTGTATTTAAAAATCATTTTGTCACTAAAAAGAGCCAAACGTGTCAAAAAAGCATTTTGACTCAAATTCTGACTGTTTTCACTTTGCAACTTGAAATGTGACCAAAAAACAACACTTTTTTGAACTACAAATGAGATCTTTGCCTTTTGAGTGCATTTTGTATTTAAAAATCATTTTGTCATTAAAAAGAGCCAAAAGTGTCAAAAAAGCATTTTGACTCAAATTCTGACTGTTTCCACTTTGCAACTTGAAATGTGAGCAAAAAACAACACTTTTTTGAACTACAAATGAGATCATTGCCTTTTGAGTGCATTTTGTATTTAAAAATCATTTTGTCACTAAAAAGAAGCCAAAAGTGTCAAAAAAGCATTTTGACTCAAATTATGACTGTTTTGACTATTCAACTTGAAATGTGACCAAAAAACAACACTTTTTTGAACTACAAATGAGATCTTTGCCTTTTGAGTGCATTTTGTATTTAAAAATCATTTTGTCACTAAAAAGAGCCAAAAGTGTCAAAAAAGCATTTTGGTTGAAATTCTGACTGTTTTGACTATTCAACTTGAAATGTGACCAAAGAAACAATACTTTTTTGAACTACAAATGAGATCTTTGCCTATTGAGTGTATTTTGTTTTTAGAAATCATTTTGTCACTAAATAGAAGCCAAAAGTGTCAAAAAAGCATTTTGGTTGAAATTCTGACGTTTTTCACTTTTCAACTTGAAATGTGACCAAAAAACAACACTTTTTTGAACTATAAATGAGATCTTTGCCTTTTGAGTGCATTTTGTATTTAAAAATCATTTTGTGACTAAAAAGAGCCAAAAGTGTCAAAAAAGCATTTTGGTTGAAATTCTGACTGTTTTGACTATTCAACTTGAAATGTGACCAAAAAACAACACTTTTTTGAACTACAAATGAGATCTTTGCCTTCTGAGTGCATTTTGTATTTAAAAATCATTTTGTCACTAAAAAGAGCCAAACGTGTCAAAAAAGCATTTTGACTCAAATTCTGACTGTTTTCACTTTGCAACTTGAAATGTGACAAAAAAGCAACACTTTTTTGAACTACAAATGACATATTTGCCTTTTGAGTGCATTTTGTATTTAAAAATCATTTTGTCACTAAATAGAAGCCAAAAGTGTCAAAAAAGCATTTTGACTCAAATTATGACTGTTTTGACTTTTCAACTTGAAATGTGACCAAGACACCACACTTTTTTGAACTACAAATGAGATCTTTGCCTTTTGAGTTCATTTTGTATTTAAAAATCATTTTGACACTAAAAAGAGCCAAAAGTGTCAAAAAAGCATTTTGGTTGAAATTCTGACTGTTTTGACTATTCAACTTGAAATGTGACCAAAGAAACAATACTTTTTTGAACTACAAATGAGATCTTTGCCTATTGAGTGTATTTTGTTTTTAGAAATCATTTTGTCACTAAATAGAAGCCAAAAGTGTCAAAAAAGCATTTTGACTCAAATTATGACTGTTTTGACTTTTCAACTTGAAATGTGACCAAAAAACAACACTTTTTTGAACTATAAATGCGATCTTTGCCTTTTGAGTGCATTTTGTATTTAAAAATCATTTTGTGACTAAAAAGAGCCAAAAGTGTCAAAAAAGCATTTTGGTTGAAATTCTGACTGTTTTGACTATTCAACTTGAAATGTGACCAAAAAACAACACTTTTTTGAACTACA
The DNA here is from genome assembly GCF_053564925.1 of Oryzias latipes. NCBI lineage: Eukaryota > Metazoa > Chordata > Actinopteri > Beloniformes > Adrianichthyidae > Oryzias > Oryzias latipes. The sequence continues at coordinate 15,528,713 of NC_136254.1, forward strand.
AATGAGATCACTGCCTTTTGAGTGCATTTTGTATTTAAAAATCATTTTGTCACTAAAAAGAAGCCAAAAGTGTCAAAAAAGCATTTTGACTCAAATTATGACTGTTTTGATTATTCAACTTGAAATGTGACCAAAAAACAACACTTTTTTGAACTACAAATGAGATCTTTGCCTTTTGAGTGCATTTTGTATTTAAAAATCATTTTGTCACTAAAAAGAGCCAAAAGTGTCAAAAAAGCATTTTGGTTGAAATTCTGACTGTTTTGACTATTCAACTTGAAATGTGACCAAAGAAACAATACTTTTTTGAACTACAAATGACATATTTGCCTTTTGAGTGCATTTTGTATTTAAAAATCATTTTGTGACTAAATAGAAGCCAAAAGTGTCAAAAAAGCATTTTGACTCAAATTATGACTGTTTTGACTTTTCAACTTGAAATGTGACCAAGACACCACACTTTTTTGAACTACAAATGAGATCTTTGCCTTTTGAGTGCATTTTGTATTTAAAAATCATTTTGACACTAAAAAGAGCCAAAAGTGTCAAAAAAGCATTTTGGTTGAAATTCTGACTGTTTTGACTATTCAAATTGAAATGTGACCAAAAAACAACACTTTTTTGAACTACAAATGAGATCTTTGCCTTTTGAGTGCATTTTGTATTTAAAAATCATTTTGTCACTAAAAAGAGCCAAAAGTGTCAAAAAAGCATTTTGGTTGAAATTCTGACTGTTTTGACTATTCAACTTGAAATGTGACCAAAGAAACAATACTTTTTTGAACTACAAATGAGATCTTTGCCTATTGAGTGTATTTTGTTTTTAGAAATCATTTTGTCACTAAATAGAAGCCAAAAGTGTCAAAAAAGCATTTTGGTTGAAATTCTGACGTTTTTCACTTTTCAACTTGAAATGTGACCAAAAAACAACACTTTTTTGAACTATAAATGAGATCTTTGCCTTTTGAGTGCATTTTGTATTTAAAAATCATTTTGTGACTAAAAAGAGCCAAAAGTGTCAAAAAAGCATTTTGGTTGAAATTCTGACTGTTTTGACTATTCAACTTGAAATGTGACCAAAAAACAACACTTTTTTGAACTACAAATGAAATCTATGCCTTTTGAGTGCATTTTGTATTTAAAAATCATTTTGTCACTAAATAGAAGCCAAAAGTGTCAAAAAAGCATTTTGACTCAAATTATGACTGTTTTGACTATTCAACTTGAAATGTGACCAAAAAACAACACTTTTTTGAACTACAAATGAGATCTTTGCCTTTTGAGTGCATTTTGTATTTAAAAATCATTTTGTCACTAAAAAGAGCCAAACGTGTCAAAAAAGCATTTTGACTCAAATTCTGACTGTTTTCACTTTGCAACTTGAAATGTGACCAAAAAACAACACTTTTTTGAACTACAAATGAGATCTTTGCCTTTTGAGTGCATTTTGTATTTAAAAATCATTTTGTCATTAAAAAGAGCCAAAAGTGTCAAAAAAGCATTTTGACTCAAATTCTGACTGTTTCCACTTTGCAACTTGAAATGTGAGCAAAAAACAACACTTTTTTGAACTACAAATGAGATCATTGCCTTTTGAGTGCATTTTGTATTTAAAAATCATTTTGTCACTAAAAAGAAGCCAAAAGTGTCAAAAAAGCATTTTGACTCAAATTATGACTGTTTTGACTATTCAACTTGAAATGTGACCAAAAAACAACACTTTTTTGAACTACAAATGAGATCTTTGCCTTTTGAGTGCATTTTGTATTTAAAAATCATTTTGTCACTAAAAAGAGCCAAAAGTGTCAAAAAAGCATTTTGGTTGAAATTCTGACTGTTTTGACTATTCAACTTGAAATGTGACCAAAGAAACAATACTTTTTTGAACTACAAATGAGATCTTTGCCTATTGAGTGTATTTTGTTTTTAGAAATCATTTTGTCACTAAATAGAAGCCAAAAGTGTCAAAAAAGCATTTTGGTTGAAATTCTGACGTTTTTCACTTTTCAACTTGAAATGTGACCAAAAAACAACACTTTTTTGAACTATAAATGAGATCTTTGCCTTTTGAGTGCATTTTGTATTTAAAAATCATTTTGTGACTAAAAAGAGCCAAAAGTGTCAAAAAAGCATTTTGGTTGAAATTCTGACTGTTTTGACTATTCAACTTGAAATGTGACCAAAAAACAACACTTTTTTGAACTACAAATGAGATCTTTGCCTTCTGAGTGCATTTTGTATTTAAAAATCATTTTGTCACTAAAAAGAGCCAAACGTGTCAAAAAAGCATTTTGACTCAAATTCTGACTGTTTTCACTTTGCAACTTGAAATGTGACAAAAAAGCAACACTTTTTTGAACTACAAATGACATATTTGCCTTTTGAGTGCATTTTGTATTTAAAAATCATTTTGTCACTAAATAGAAGCCAAAAGTGTCAAAAAAGCATTTTGACTCAAATTATGACTGTTTTGACTTTTCAACTTGAAATGTGACCAAGACACCACACTTTTTTGAACTACAAATGAGATCTTTGCCTTTTGAGTTCATTTTGTATTTAAAAATCATTTTGACACTAAAAAGAGCCAAAAGTGTCAAAAAAGCATTTTGGTTGAAATTCTGACTGTTTTGACTATTCAACTTGAAATGTGACCAAAGAAACAATACTTTTTTGAACTACAAATGAGATCTTTGCCTATTGAGTGTATTTTGTTTTTAGAAATCATTTTGTCACTAAATAGAAGCCAAAAGTGTCAAAAAAGCATTTTGACTCAAATTATGACTGTTTTGACTTTTCAACTTGAAATGTGACCAAAAAACAACACTTTTTTGAACTATAAATGCGATCTTTGCCTTTTGAGTGCATTTTGTATTTAAAAATCATTTTGTGACTAAAAAGAGCCAAAAGTGTCAAAAAAGCATTTTGGTTGAAATTCTGACTGTTTTGACTATTCAACTTGAAATGTGACCAAAAAACAACACTTTTTTGAACTACAAATGAGATCACTGCCTTTTGAGTGCATTTTGTATTTAAAAATCATTTTGTCACTAAAAAGAAGCCAAAAGTGTCAAAAAAGCATTTTGACTCAAATTATGACTGTTTTGATTATTCAACTTGAAATGTGACCAAAAAACAACACTTTTTTGAACTACAAATGAGATCTTTGCCTTTTGAGTGCATTTTGTATTTAAAAATCATTTTGTCACTAAAAAGAGCCAAAAGTGTCAAAAAAGCATTTTGGTTGAAATTCTGACTGTTTTGACTATTCAACTTGAAATGTGACCAAAGAAACAATACTTTTTTGAACTACAAATGACATATTTGCCTTTTGAGTGCATTTTGTATTTAAAAATCATTTTGTGACTAAATAGAAGCCAAAAGTGTCAAAAAAGCATTTTGACTCAAATTATGACTGTTTTGACTTTTCAACTTGAAATGTGACCAAGACACCACACTTTTTTGAACTACAAATGAGATCTTTGCCTTTTGAGTGCATTTTGTATTTAAAAATCATTTTGACACTAAAAAGAGCCAAAAGTGTCAAAAAAGCATTTTGGTTGAAATTCTGACTGTTTTGACTATTCAACTTGAAATGTGACCAAAGAAACAATACTTTTTTGAACTACAAATGAGATCTTTGCCTATTGAGTGTATTTTGTTTTTAGAAATCATTTTGTCACTAAATAGAAGCCAAAAGTGTCAAAAAAGCATTTTGACTCAAATTATGACTGTTTTGACTTTTCAACTTGAAATGTGACCAAAAAACAACACTTTTTTGAACTATAAATGAGATCTTTGCCTTTTGAGTGCATTTTTTATTTAAAAATCATTTTGTGACTAAAAAGAGCCAAAAGTGTCAAAAAAGCATTTTGGTTGAAATTCTGACTGTTTTGACTATTCAACTTGAAATGTGACCAAAAAACAACACTTTTTTGAACTACAAATGAGATCATTGCCTTTTGAGTGCATTTTGTATTTAAAAATCATTTTGTCACTAAAAAGAAGCCAAAAGTGTCAAAAAAGCATTTTGACTCAAATTATGACTGTTTTGACTATTCAACTTGAAATGTGACCAAAAAACAACACTTTTTTGAACTACGAATGAGATCTTTGCCTTTTGAGTGCATTTTGTATTTAAAAATCATTTTGTCACTAAAAAGAGCCAAAAGTGTCAAAAAAGCATTTTGGTTGAAATTCTGACTGTTTTGACTATTCAACTTGAAATGTGACCAAAAAACAACACTTTTTTGAACTACAAATAAGATCTTTGCCTATTGAGTGTATTTTGTTTTTAGAAATCATTTTGTCATTAAAAAGAGCCAAAAGTGTCAAAAAAGCATTTTGACTCAAATTCTGACTGTTTTCACTTTGCAACTTGAAATGTGAGCAAAAAACAACACTTTTTTGAACTACAAATGACATCTTTGCCTATTGAGTGTATTTTGTTTTTAGAAATCATTTTGTCACTAAATAGAAGCCAAAAGAGTCAAAAAAGCATTTTGACTCAAATTCTGACTGTTTTCACTTTGCAACTTGAAATGTGACAAAAAACAGCACTTTTCTGAACTACAAATGAGATCTTTGCCTTTTGAGTCTATTTTGTATTTAAAAATCATTTTGTCACTAAAAAGAGCAAAACGTGTCAAAAAAGCATTTTGACTGAAATTATGACTGTTTTGACTTTTCAACTTGAAATGTGACCAAGACACCACACTTTTTTGAACTACAAATGAGATCTTTGCCTTTTGAGTGCATTTTGTATTTAAAAATCATTTTGTCACTAAATAGAAGCCAAAAGTGTCAAAAAAGCATTTTGACTCAAATTATGACTGTTTTGACTTTTCAACTTGAAATGTGACCAAGACACCACACTTTTTTGAACTACAAATGAGATCTTTGCCTTTTGAGTGCATTTTGTATTTAAAAATCATTTTGACAGTTGCCTCCATCTGCTCTGACAAATGAAAATATGAACCTTGTTGGCTTCTCTGGGAAACCCCAAAACCTGCAAAGAACTATTCCACTGACATTTCAACTGGCTGGTCAGACGGTGGAACATTCATTTGTGCATTCACCACAAACGCCTGTGAATCTGTTGGGACGGGACATTCTTGTCAAAACAGGAGCCAGCATCCTATGTTCTGCAGATGGGATACAGATCGCCTTCCCAAATGGACATGTTCTGGCTGGGTGCCATGCCACAGAGTATGACGGACAGTGGTTGTTGCAGCCTCAACCACAGCCAACCCCCACGGCAGACATCTACTGGGCCCTGCTCGATCCCGAGTCTTCTGACACGCCAGGTGTGTTCCACGAATTCCAGGTATGGAAGCCATGGATTCTGTCTTTGAAGCCCTATTTTCCGCCTCTGGATGACCTGCACTGCACACTATATTATGACAGAGAGGATGATCAACTATATCAGGAAGCATTTCATCAGGTAGAAGGCCACACGTGGCATTTGAACTCCACTGATATATATATCGGCCCTGAGGGTGTAGCAGCTCATTGTGCATTAACACATTCACAAATGCAATGGTATCGGATGTCAAACACAGCGGTACCGCACATTTCATTAGCATTATCCCCTGGTTATGAGGCTCGGCAACTCGGGCCTATGACAAAAAGGGGAGTTAACAACACAGATTGGCAAAACTGTGCTCTTCCAGGTGTCCAATTTTCTCCCTCTACAAAAATGTACAGGATAACTTTGCCTTTAACGACGAACTCCGCAGTCCTGGAGCATGTGTGCATCGCCAGACATCATGGAAGAGAGATGACAGACCATGAAGATGCAGAGGTGATGTTAAAAACACTGCCTGCCTCTTTATGGTCCGCAGGTCCATTTGATGTTGGTTCATGCTCTGCCGTCCCTCCGGTGGAGATTCAGGTAACTGCAGGAGCACAGGTGTTCAGACCGCAGTACCGATGGGTGCAGGAAGCAGATGCAGGGATGGAGGAAACTCTGACTGGGTTGTGGAACTCAGGTGTCATTGAGCATTCGCATTCTTCGTGGTGTACTCCTTTGAGACCGGTTTTAAAAGCTGATGGTAAAACTTATCGAATGGCACATGATTTAAGGGCTGTTAATGATGTAACCATCACTCCAGTCCTTCCTGTGCCTGATCCACATCGCATGCTTTCAACTTTAACCCCACAATGTGTGTGGTTCACTGCTATTGATTTAGCAAACGCCTTCTTTTGCATTCCATTACATGAGAACAGCAGACACCTCTTCGCATTTCAGTATAAAGGTGTCCGCTTGCAGTACACACGCTTGCCACAAGGATTTAAAAATTCTCCTGGCATTTTCAATCAATGTTTGAAGTCTCTTTTGCAGGATACTGTGCTTCCAGAGGGATGTGTTTTGTTGATGTATGTTGATGATCTTCTGCTCGCAGCTCCAACTGCGGACACCTGTCTTCAGGCAACAAAAGATCTTCTCCTGAAGCTGTATGATTTGGGTTTCAAAGTCTCTCAGAAGAAACTGCAATGTTGCAGAAGGGAAGTCACATTTTTAGGCAGAACTGTTTCCAGCACAGGATCATCGATGTCCACAGAACATAGAATGTCTATTTTGCAGCATAAACGTCCAGAGACAGTAAGAGAAATGTTGGCATTTTTGGGTCTTTGTGGTTACAGCAGACATTTTCTTCCTTGTTTTGTGGAGCGCACTGCCCCCTTGAGGTCAATGATTAAAGAAAAGGGTGCAACTAACCTCGCGGCTGTGCTGGACTGGACCCCAGTGACTGATGAGATTTTTGTAACATTAGTGCAAGACATGGCATGCGCTGCTGCTCTCGCAGCCCCAGATTATACTCAGCCATTTTTTCTCGATGCTACAATGACGCCCACAGTTGTTAATGCTGTTCTTTTCCAGAAAAATCAGGGCAGACGGGATGTGTTAATGTATTCTAGCATCTCCCTGGATGCCGTTGAAGCCCGTTCGCCACTATGTACTCGTTATGCTGCAGGTTTGGCGAAAGTGATTCTCAAAACAGCACACATCGTGATGTCACATCCGTTGATAATTTTGACGGAGCACTCAGTCACATCATATGTTGCGTCATCATCTTTCACGCTATCGTCTTTAAGACAGACGAGGCTGCTGAAAACTCTGACAGCTCCGAACATTCAGTACCAACACACTGGCATTAATATGTCAGAGGGAATTTCTATGGATCCTCATTCTTGCTCTGTAGCTGTGGCGAAAGAACTGCGAACCAGGCCAGATCTGGAAACGAAGCCTCTTCCAGAAGGAAGAATTCTCTTTACAGATGGTTGCTGTTTTCGCTCAACATCTGGAACTCTGCAGGCAGCGGCTGCTGTGGTGGAGTGCTCTAAAGGTGAGTTCATCACCCTAACATCACAAATTTTGACAGTTAAACCATCGGCCCAAGCAGCAGAGGTCTTGGCTCTGTGCTTGGCCCTTGAAGCGGCACCTGGAGAACAGGTAACAGTATACTCTGACTCTGCTTATGCAGTGTCGGCTGCGTTGTTAGATCTTGCTGCATGGAAGAGGAACTGTTTTCTTACAGCGAGAGGGGAGCCTATCGCTCATAAGGACCTGATGCAGCGCCTGGAGCTTGCACTGCAACTTCCCTCCAGAGTGGCTGTGGTCAAAGTTCCAGGTCACAGCAAAGGTAACACCCTGACAACACGAGGAAATAACGCTGCTGACGCGGCTGCTAAGGCAGCAGCAGGGTACACCCCCACACATCAAATGGTGAGTGTTTACACACCACCTGAGCTGTTGGACAGCCCCACACATGATGACCTGGTGACCCTGCAATCCACAACCTCGCCAGAGCAGAAATCATACTGGCTTCAAAAGGGTGCCGTGAGATCATCAGATGGCTTGTGGGTGGGTCCATATGGTCAGCCTGTGGTACCAGACGGACCTCTTCTTCAACGCATCCTCAAGGAAAGCCATGGTCCAGCGCATCTGGGACCATCTATCATGATGACAAAGCTGCTCATGTGGTGGCACCCCAGGTTGCGTGATGTCTGTCATGATTATGTGCACAACTGTACAGTGTGTCAGTCCTATAATGTTAGGCCCACCCTCAAACCTATGCCAGGGAGTTTTGACTCTGCCCCCTGGCCAGGAGCCGAGGTTGTGATTGACTACACTGACATGATCAACCCCGTGCAAGGTAAGCGATATTTGCTTGTTGTTGTTGATTCTTTTTCAGGGTGGCCTGAAGCTTATCCTTGCAAAAGAGAGGACTCCATCTCAGTGATCAAAGCACTGGTAAATCACTACATACCCACACATGGTTTTCCTGCTAAAATCAGATCTGATAATGGGACTCATTTTAACGGTAAGCACCTCCAGCAAGTTGAAGCCTCTCTTGGATTGCAACATAAGTTTGGTTGTGTTTACCATCCTTCTTCACAGGGCTCTGTGGAACGCATGAATCGCACGCTCAAAGAAAAATTGGCAAAAATATGCACCTCAGCTAATATAGATTGGGTTACTGCTCTTCCTCTAGCTTTGTTAGCCGTCAGACAATCCGTAAATCGCAGAACAGGTTTCTCTCCGTTCGAACTTTTGACCGGTAGATTAATGCCAGGTCCTTCGTCGACTATTAGACCCTTAGACGACGCCCACTCACCCAATAGGTCCTTGGTTACCTATTGGAAGTTGTTGCATGCTTTTGCCTCCACTTTTTCTGCGCAGGTTAAGGATAAGGACGAGCCTCCAGCTGAACCACCAGGTGATAACCTGGCTGACTGGACTCGCGTGTACCTGAAAGCGTTCAAAAGGAAGTGGTCAGAACCACGGTGGACGGGTCCTTATCGTGTCACGGCTCGAACGACGTCTGCTGTGCAGCTGCAGGGCAGAGACAATAAGTGGTATCATTACTCGATGTTGCGACCTTGCTATTCACAGGACAGTGGACAGGACGCCTGATTGACCTTGACGGTGCACAGGACTGTTTGTTGTTTTTTGTGTTTACTTCATTTTATATTTTTACTTCATTTTATATTTTTACTTCGATTTCTTTTTTTACTTCAATTTCTATTTTTGCTTTAGATTAGGATTTTTACATTCAATTTCGATTTTTGGATTCAACTTATTTTTTCTATAATTTTGTCTAGTTTTGTATTTTGTGTTTTGCCCCTGTCTGCCTTTGCGATGTTTCCTTCTACTACTGGCCTGGGCCTTCCTCAGGCCAAGAGAGGGAAATGGACATGGGGAGTTATCAGTTTTGTTATATTTTTCCTATTTCTTTTATGGATCTTCTTCCTTGATTTACCTGAGATTCGAGCTAATCGTACTAAATATAACCTGACTCAATCCCATAGGCAGACTGCTACAGGACGTAACAGAACAAGGCGAAGTACATTTTATGATGCCTGGACGTATACCAGGGAAGCTGAACAACTCATGTGTGGCCCTCTTCCGCCCCCTTTAGGGTTCCCGTATTTTTGCTACAATCCCAATCAGACACTAGATGTGTTAATTATAGCACCAAGGGACAGTTTCAGACATAACCACTGGGGAACAGCAAGTAAGTGGCGAGGCTATCACTGGTACATTCGGGGATTGTTGGGGGATGGAGGATGGGGATCAATATTTAGATCCACAGCAGAATCATCTTGGAGGAAAGGTTCCTATGGGTGGACACCCCGAGCTCGTGAGTGGTCCAGAATAATTTCTAATTTTACTGTTTCAGATTCGTTTTTCACTTTCCGTGTTAACACCACTGGTCAGCCTTTCCCTGTTTCTACACAGGGTTACATCACTTTTTGCTCACGATTGCTCATTTGTGCATGGGCAAATGGAAAAGATCCGTGTTGGCAGATTATGTTTTGTCCAGACTTTAATGCTACCACCACCACTCTCTTACGGACAGGATTAGGCTTCAGTCCAGTCAAACAGGTAAAAATCATAGAAGGAACTCCTTCCACAGATAATTGGTTCCAGATTGTGACAGGTATCAGCGGGGAAGCCAACAACTGGTTGCTGATGGTCGAACAAGCAGCAAATGTAATAAAGGAAGACTGTGTTGTGTGTATGGGACCCCGTCCTTTGTTACGTGTGGTTCCCGCAGCAGTTCCAGCAGAATGTGTCGCTGACTTAATGACTAGCACAATTCCTTTTAGCCCGGACTGTCGGAAACTGGATCGCTTTTATCCTCTGGCCCCCAGTGATAAAAGTAAGCCTGTTTTTGACCGACGTGTGGCCCCTCAAAATTTCTCATGTTTCGTGTTACGTAATGGAAATGGTAGTCGATTTATAGGTAATGTTACTGACAATTGGTGTAATGACACACAAGTTCTGACTCATTTCCAGCCACTCTCACGAGCGGATATTTGGATATGGTGTGGCACAAATCAAATATTTGACAGATTACCCCTGAATGCCGCCGGACGGTGTGCATTGGTCACTTTGATCTTACCCGTTTTTATTCAACCCACAGCTTTGACAGGTGTCGCACCCCCGCTGACCCACCAGCCTACCTGGAGACGGTCCAAGCGTGACACGGGCTGGATGGGTCAGAATGATCCGACATACATTGACTCTCTTGGTGTCCCTAGAGGCGTTCCAGATGAGTATAAATTAGTGAATCAGGTGGCTTCTGGGTTTGAGAGTATTCTCTTATGGATTACCCCTAATAAAAACGTTGACAGAATTAACTACATCCATTACAATGTTCAGAAGTTAGGCAATTACACTGTTGCAGGTTTTGAAGCTGTGCATGAACAATTGAAGGCCACCTCCCTCATGGCATTCCAAAACAGAATTGCATTAGATATGTTATTGGCGGAGAAATCTGGTGTTTGTGGTATTTTTGGTGATCAGTGTTGTACTTTTATTCCCAATAATACGCAAGCTGGTGGTAAGTTGACAGTGGCTATTGACGGTATGCGCACATTAAATAAGAAAATGAAGGACCATTCAGGTGTTGACACATCCATGTGGGATGACTGGATGAAAGTGTTTGGTCCCTGGAAAAATTTGATCTCCTCTATTCTTGTTGCAGTTGCCGTCTTTACAGCTATTCTCACTCTGTGTGGTTGTTGCTGCATTCCCTGCATTAGGTCACTTCTGACACGCCTCATAGAGAAGGCGGTGGGCGACAAGGATCGTGAGCATGGGCAATATGCCATGTTGCCTGTCAGTGATCCTTTTCCCCCACCCCAGCTGTCAACTCAGTTTGTGTGATTTTGTTCTGCCTTAACATGTCTCGCATTCCTCCCCCTTAATTCCAGGTGTTCTTTTGTTTTACAGGAACTGTTAACTTTTTTTTTTTTTTACGGTTATGCTTTTTTTTTTTTTTTTACTATTTGAATTTGAATTACACTGAATTAGACTTTGAATTTGTTTTATTTACCTTATTTACTACTTTAGTTTTTGTACTGTGTAACTTTTATTAATGACATTGTGCCAAGGGGTTAGGTCGATCTTGTGAGCATGGGCATCCTTAGGGGTGGTTGTCGCAGGAGCACGGAACCGTCGCGAGACTTTTCCTGTCAGACTACACACTGAATGTTTAACTGATGCTCCAGACAGGTTTCGCTCGCACGTTCATGCATGGACGCCTAACTCCTTTGAAATATTTTGTGTTCCAGATTGTGCGGGCTTTAGACCACAGCTGTCAGGTTAGGTTAGGTTTGTAATGTTTTGTTGTTTTTGAGAGTTGTAGTGTTAAGTCTTTTAGGTGATCACACTTTGTGTGATCAAGAGAGGGAAATGTAGAAAATGTATGTTTTAATATCTTATTCTTTATTATGTTACAGCTTTATCCTTAGTGTGAAGTGAACTTATTTTGAACTATCCAGATTTATGGTCGTGTGACATTCCTTTTTGCTTTATGGTTGCAGCATCCTGTGAAGACATAGGATGTCCTTTGTGCAAACTTAGGTGTTTTTCTTAGGTGCCATAAATATGCCATGGGCGATATCTGTACCATCTGGGTTGAAGATTCTTCCCCTGGGAAAGTGCTAAGATTCGTGTTCTCATGTGGAGGTTGAAGCTGACCTTTGCTCTGGATACCGGTAAAAGGAACCTTGAGTTGTCCAGGAATGATTTACTCTGACCAGATGGGGACTCTCTTGATCATCGGATTGTGTGCGCCGGTGAAATGGGCCCCAGAGAGGCGGAGCGGATCCGAAGCTGGCAATCGTCAGCTATTGGCCAGAGGAAGCAGGCGGGCTATCAGCTGACGAATCAGAGCGACCAGGGGCGGAGGACCAGCGACCATGATCTTTCCGGAAGGCGGAGATTCAAACACATCTTAAAAAGACTGTTTTCTAAGTTTTCCATTGTTCTTGGGTAAATCTACGAATAATTCGCATGTAACTTGTGCGTCAGTAGATCTTTACTTGAGAATCCAGATATCTGCATTAATGTTTTAATCTGTGCTTTAGAACTATTGTCAGGGAAATAAACTCAGTGTGTTTTTGAACCGGTTGAATCCTTGTTTGTTTTACCACTCTCGACTATCGAACACGCATGGATGGAAAGAACCCAAAAACGGACGATTTCTTTCCTTCAGTATTTAAAAATCATTTTGTCACTAAAAAGAGCCAAACGTGTCAAAAAAGCATTTTGACTCAAATTCTGACTGTTTTCACTTTGCAACTTGAAATGTGACCAAAAAACAACACTTTTTTGAACTACAAATGAGATCTTTGCCTTTTGAGTCTATTTTGTATTTAAAAATCATTTTGTCACTAAAAAGAGCAATACATGTCAAAAAAGCATTTTGACTGAAATTATGACTGTTTTGACTTTTCAACTTGAAATGTGACAAAAAAACAACACTTTTTTGAACTACAAATGACATATTTGCCTTTTGAGTGCATTTTGTATTTAAAAATCATTTTGTCACTAAATAGAAGCCAAAAGTGTCAAAAAAGCATTTTGACTCAAATTATGACTGTTTTGACTTTTCAACTTGAAATGTGACCAAGACACCACACTTTTTTGAACTACAAATGAGATCTTTGCCTATTGAGTGTATTTTGTTTTTAGAAATCATTTTGTCACTAAATAGAAGCCAAAAGTGTCAAAAAAGCATTTTGACTCAAATTATGACTGTTTTGACTTTTCAACTTGAAATGTGACCAAAAAACAACACTTTTTTGAACTATAAATGAGATCTTTGCCTTTTGAGTGCATTTTGTATTTAAAAATCATTTTGACACTAAAAAGAGCCAAAAGTGTCAAAAAAGCATTTTGGTTGAAATTCTGACTGTTTTGACTATTCAACTTGAAATGTGACCAAAGAAACAATATTTTTTTGAACTACAAATGACATCTTTGCCTATTGAGTGTATTTTGTTTTCAGAAATCATTTTGTCACTAAATAGAAGCCAAAAGTGTCAAAAAAGCATTTTGGTTGAAATTCTGACTGTTTTCACTTTTCAACTTGAAATGTGACCAAAAAACAACACTTTTTTGAACTATAAATGAGATCTTTGCCTTTTGAGTGCATTTTGTATTTAAAAATCATTTTGTGACTAAAAAGAGCCAAAAGTGTCAAAAAAGCATTTTGGTTGAAATTCTGACTGTTTTGACTATTCAACTTGAAATGTGACCAAAAAACAACACTTTTTTGAACTACAAATGAGATCATTGCCTTTTGAGTGCATTTTGTATTTAAAAATCATTTTGACACTAAAAAGAGCCAAACGTGTCAAAAAAGCATTTTGGTTGAAATTCTGACTGTTTTGACTATTCAACTTGAAATGTGACCAAAAAACAACACTTTTTTGAACTACAAATGAAATCTATGCCTTTTGAGTGCATTTTGTATTTAAAAATCATTTTGTCACTAAAAAGAGCCAAATGTGTCAAAAAAGCATTTTGACTGAAATTATGACTGTTTTGACAATTCAACTTGAAATGTGACCAAAAAACAACACTTTTTTGAACTATAAATGAGATCTATGCCTTTTGAGTGCATTTTGTATTTAAAAATCATTTTGTGACTAAAAAGAGCCAAAAGTGTCAAAAAAGCATTTTGGTTGAAATTCTGACTGTTTTGACTATTCAACTTGAAATGTGACCAAAAAACAACACTTTTTTGAACTAAAAATGAGATCATTGCCTTTTGAGTGCATTTTCTATTTAAAAATCATTTTGTCACTAAAAAGAAGCCAAAGGTGTCAAAAAAGCATTTTGACTCAAATTATGACTGTTTTGACTATTCAACTTGAAATGTGACCAAAAAACAACACTTTTTTGAACTACAAATGAGATCTTTGCCTTTTGAGTGCATTTTGTATTTAAAAATCATTTTGTCACTAAAAAGAGCCAAAAGTGTCAAAAAAGCATTTTAGTTGAAATTCTGACTGTTTTGACTATTCAACTTGAAATGTGACCAAAGAAACAATACTTTTTTGAACTACAAATGAGATCTTTGCCTATTGAGTGTATTTTGTTTTTAAAAATCATTTTGTCACTAAATAGAAGCCAAAAGTGTCAAAAAAGCATTTTGACTCAAATTATGACTGTTTTGACTTTTCAACTTGAAATGTGACCAAGAAACAACACTTTTTTGAACTACAAATGAGATCATTGCCTTTTGAGTGCATTTTGTATTTAAAAATCATTTTGTCACTAAAAAGAAGCCAAAAGTGTCAAAAAAGCATTTTGACTCAAATTATGACTGTTTTGACTATTCAACTTGAAATGTGACCAAAAAACAACACTTTTTTGAACTACAAATGAGATCTATGCCTTTTGAGTGCATTTTGTATTTAAAAATCATTTTGTCACTAAAAAGAAGCCAAAAGTGTCAAAAAAGCATTTTGACTCAAATTCTGACTTTTTTGACTATTCAACTTGAAATGTGACCAAAAAACAACACTTTTTTGAACTACAAATAAGATCTTTGCCTATTGAGTGTATTTTGTTTTTAGAAATCATTTTGTCACTAAATAGAAGCCAAAAGTGTCAAAAAAGCATTTTGACTCAAATTATGACTGTTTTGACTATTCATCTTGAAATGTGACCAAAAAACAACACTTTTTTGAACTACAAATGAGATCATTGCCTTTTGAGTGCATTTTGTATTTAAAAATCATTTTGTCACTAAATAGAAGCCAAAAGTGTCAAAAAAGCATTTTGACTCAAATTATGACTGTTTTGACTTTTCAACTTGAAATGTGACCAAGACACCACACTTTTTTGAACTACAAATGAGATCTTTGCCTATTGAGTGTATTTTGTTTTTAGAAATCATTTTGTCACTAAATAGAAGCCAAAAGTGTCAAAAAAGCATTTTGACTCAAATTATGACTGTTTTGACTTTTCAACTTGAAATGTGACCAAAAAACAACACTTTTTTGAACTATAAATGAGATCTTTGCCTTTTGAGTGCATTTTGTATTTAAAAATCATTTTGACACTAAAAAGAGCCAAAAGTGTCAAAAAAGCATTTTGGTTGAAATTCTGACTGTTTTGACTATTCAACTTGAAATGTGACCAAAGAAACAATATTTTTTTGAACTACAAATGACATCTTTGCCTATTGAGTGTATTTTGTTTTCAGAAATCATTTTGTCACTAAATAGAAGCCAAAAGTGTCAAAAAAGCATTTTGGTTGAAATTCTGACTGTTTTCACTTTTCAACTTGAAATGTGACCAAAAAACAACACTTTTTTGAACTATAAATGAGATCTTTGCCTTTTGAGTGCATTTTGTATTTAAAAATCATTTTGTGACTAAAAAGAGCCAAAAGTGTCAAAAAAGCATTTTGGTTGAAATTCTGACTGTTTTGACTATTCAACTTGAAATGTGACCAAAAAACAACACTTTTTTGAACTACAAATGAGATCATTGCCTTTTGAGTGCATTTTGTATTTAAAAATCATTTTGACACTAAAAAGAGCCAAACGTGTCAAAAAAGCATTTTGGTTGAAATTCTGACTGTTTTGACTATTCAACTTGAAATGTGACCAAAAAACAACACTTTTTTGAACTACAAATGAAATCTATGCCTTTTGAGTGCATTTTGTATTTAAAAATCATTTTGTCACTAAAAAGAGCCAAAAGTGTCAAAAAAGCATTTTGGTTGAAATTCTGACTGTTTTGACTATTCAACTTGAAATGTGACCAAAAAACAACACTTTTTTGAACTAAAAATGAGATCATTGCCTTTTGAGTGCATTTTCTATTTAAAAATCATTTTGTCACTAAAAAGAAGCCAAAGGTGTCAAAAAAGCATTTTGACTCAAATTATGACTGTTTTGACTATTCAACTTGAAATGTGACCAAAAAACAACACTTTTTTGAACTACAAATGAGATCTTTGCCTTTTGAGTGCATTTTGTATTTAAAAATCATTTTGTCACTAAAAAGAGCCAAAAGTGTCAAAAAAGCATTTTAGTTGAAATTCTGACTGTTTTGACTATTCAACTTGAAATGTGACCAAAGAAACAATACTTTTTTGAACTACAAATGAGATCTTTGCCTATTGAGTGTATTTTGTTTTTAAAAATCATTTTGTCACTAAATAGAAGCCAAAAGTGTCAAAAAAGCATTTTGACTCAAATTATGACTGTTTTGACTTTTCAACTTGAAATGTGACCAAGAAACAACACT
Source organism: Oryzias latipes (assembly GCF_053564925.1). Classification (NCBI taxonomy): domain Eukaryota; kingdom Metazoa; phylum Chordata; class Actinopteri; order Beloniformes; family Adrianichthyidae; genus Oryzias; species Oryzias latipes. The sequence continues at coordinate 15,545,277 of NC_136254.1, forward strand.
TTTTTGAACTACAAATGAGATCATTGCCTTTTGAGTGCATTTTGTATTTAAAAATCATTTTGTCACTAAAAAGAAGCCAAAAGTGTCAAAAAAGCATTTTGACTCAAATTATGACTGTTTTGACTATTCAACTTGAAATGTGACCAAAAAACAACACTTTTTTGAACTACAAATGAGATCTATGCCTTTTGAGTGCATTTTGTATTTAAAAATCATTTTGTCACTAAAAAGAAGCCAAAAGTGTCAAAAAAGCATTTTGACTCAAATTCTGACTTTTTTGACTATTCAACTTGAAATGTGACCAAAAAACAACACTTTTTTGAACTACAAGTAAGATCTTTGCCTATTGAGTGTATTTTGTTTTTAGAAATCATTTTGTCACTAAATAGAAGCCAAAAGTGTCAAAAAAGCATTTTGGTTGAAATTCTGACTGTTTTCACTTTGCAACTAGAAATGTGACAAAAAAACAACACTTTTTTGAACTACAAATGACATATTTGCCTTTTGAGTGCATTTTGTATTTAAAAATCATTTTGTCACTAAAAAGAAGCCAAAAGTGTCAAAAAAGCATTTTGACTCAAATTATGACTGTTTTGACTATTCATCTTGAAATGTGACCAAAAAACAACACTTTTTTGAACTACAAATGAGATCATTGCCTTTTGAGTGCATTTTGTATTTAAAAATCATTTTGTCACTAAAAAGAAGCCAAAAGTGTCAAAAAAGCATTTTGACTCAAATTATGACTGTTTTGACTATTCAACTTGAAATGTGACCAAAAAACAACACTTTTTTGAACTACAAATGAAATCTATGCCTTTTGAGTGCATTTTGTATTTAAAAATCATTTTGTCACTAAAAAGAGCCAAAAGTGTCAAAAAAGCATTTTGGTTGAAATTCTGACTGTTTTCACTTTTCAACTTGAAATGTGACCAAAAAACAACACTTTTTTGAACTATAAATGAGATCTTTGCCTTTTGAGTGCATTTTGTATTTAAAAATCATTTTGTGACTAAAAAGAGCCAAAAGTGTCAAAAAAGCATTTTGGTTGAAATTCTGACTGTTTTGACTATTCAACTTGAAATGTGACCAAAAAACAACACTTTTTTGAACTACAAATGAGATCTATGCCTTTTGAGTGCATTTTGTATTTAAAAATCATTTTGTCATTAAAAAGAGCCAAAAGTGTCAAAAAAGCATTTTGACTCAAATTCTGACTGTTTTCACTTTGCAACTTGAAATGTGAGCAAAAAACAACACTTTTCTGAACTACAAATGAGATTTTTGCCTTTTGAGTCTATTTTGTATTTAAAAATCATTTTGTCACTAAAAAGAGCAAAACGTGTCAAAAAAGCATTTTGACTGAAATTATGACTGTTTTGACTTTTCAACTTGAAATGTGACAAAAAAACAACACTTTTTTGAACTACAAATGACATATTTGCCTTTTGAGTGCATTTTGTATTTAAAAATCATTTTGTCACTAAATAGAAGCCAAAAGTGTCAAAAAAGCATTTTGACTCAAATTATGACTGTTTTGACTTTTCAACTTGAAATGTGACCAAGACACCACACTTTTTTGAACTACAAATGAGATTTTTTTGAGTGCATTTTGTATTTAAAAATCATTTTGTGACTAAAAAGAGCCAAAAGTGTCAAAAAAGCATTTTGGTTGAAATTCTGACTGTTTTGACTATTCAACTTGAAATGTGACCAAAGAAACAATACTTTTTTGAACTACAAATGACATCTTTGCCTATTGAGTGTATTTTGTTTTTAGGAATCATTTTTGTCACTAAATAGAAGCCAAAAGTGTCAAAAAAGCATTTTGACTCAAATTATGACTGTTTTGACTTTTCAACTTGAAATGTGACCAAAAAACAACACTTTTTTGAACTACAAATGAGATCATTGCCTTTTGAGTGCATTTTGTATTTAAAAATCATTTTGTCACTAAAAAGAAGCCAAAAGTGTCAAAAAAGCATTTTGACTCAAATTATGACTGTTTTGACTATTCAACTTGAAATCTGACCAAAAAACAACACTTTTTTGAACTACAAATGAGATCTTTGCCTTTTGAGTGCATTTTGTATTTAAAAATCATTTTGTCACTAAAAAGAGCCAAAAGTGTCAAAAAAGCATTTTGGTTGAAATTCTGACTGTTTTGACTATTCAACTTGAAATGTGACCAAAGAAACAATACTTTTTTGAACTACAAATGAGATCTTTGCCTATTGAGTGTATTTTGTTTTTAGAAATCATTTTGTCACTAAATAGAAGCCAAAAGTGTCAAAAAAGCATTTTGGTTGAAATTCTAACTGTTTTCACTTTTCAACTTGAAATGTGACCAAAAAACAACACTTTTTTGAACTACAAATGAGATCATTGCCTTTTGAGTGCATTTTGTATTTAAAAATCATTTTGTCACTAAAAAGAAGCCAAAAGTGTCAAAAAAGCATTTTGACTCAAATTATGACTGTTTTGACTATTCAACTTGAAATGTGACCAAAAAACAACACTTTTTTGAACTACAAATGAGATCATTGCCTTTTGAGTGCATTTTGTATTTAAAAATCATTTTGTCACTAAAAAGAAGCCAAAAGTGTCAAAAAAGTATTTTGACTCAAATTCTGACTTTTTTGACTATTCAACTTGAAATGTGATAAAAAAACAACACTTTTTTTGAACTACAAATAAGATCTTTGCCTATTGAGTGTATTTTGTTTTTAAAAATCATTTTGTCACTAAAAAGAGCCAAACGTGTCAAAAAAGCATTTTGACTGAAATTATGACTGTTTTGACTTTTCAACTTGAAATGTGACAAAAAAGCAACACTTTTTTGAACTACAAATGACATATTTGCCTTTTGAGTGCATTTTGTATTTAAAAATCATTTTGTCACTAAATAGAAGCCAAAAGTGTCAAAAAAGCATTTTGACTCAAATTATGACTGTTTTGACTTTTCAACTTGAAATGTGACCAAGACACCACACTTTTTTGAACTACAAATGAGATCTTTGCCTTTTGAGTGCATTTTGTATTTAAAAATCATTTTGACACTAAAAAGAGCCAAAAGTGTCAAAAAAGCATTTTGGTTGAAATTCTGACTGTTTTGACTATTCAACTTGAAATGTGACCAAAGAAACAATACTTTTTTGAACTACAAATGAGATCTTTGCCTATTGAGTGTATTTTGTTTTTAGAAATCATTTTGTCACTAAATAGAAGCCAAAAGTGTCAAAAAAGCATTTTGACTCAAATTATGACTGTTTTGACTTTTCAACTTGAAATGTGACCAAAAAACAACACTTTTTTGAACTATAAATGAGATCTTTGCCTTTTGAGTGCATTTTGTATTTAAAAATCATTTTGTGACTAAAAAGAGCCAAAAGTGTCAAAAAAGCATTTTGGTTGAAATTCTGACTGTTTTGACTATTCAACTTGAAATGTGACCAAAAAACAACACTTTTTTGAACTACAAATGAGATCACTGCCTTTTGAGTGCATTTTGTATTTAAAAATCATTTTGTCACTAAAAAGAAGCCAAAAGTGTCAAAAAAGCATTTTGACTCAAATTATGACTGTTTTGATTATTCAACTTGAAATGTGACCAAAAAACAACACTTTTTTGAACTACAAATGAGATCTTTGCCTTTTGAGTGCATTTTGTATTTAAAAATCATTTTGTCACTAAAAAGAGCCAAAAGTGTCAAAAAAGCATTTTGGTTGAAATTCTGACTGTTTTGACTATTCAACTTGAAATGTGACCAAAGAAACAATACTTTTTTGAACTACAAATGACATATTTGCCTTTTGAGTGCATTTTGTATTTAAAAATCATTTTGTCACTAAATAGAAGCCAAAAGTGTCAAAAAAGCATTTTGACTCAAATTATGACTGTTTTGACTTTTCAACTTGAAATGTGACCAAGACACCACACTTTTTTGAACTACAAATGAGATCTTTGCCTTTTGAGTGCATTTTGTATTTAAAAATCATTTTGACACTAAAAAGAGCCAAAAGTGTCAAAAAAGCATTTTGGTTGAAATTCTGACTGTTTTGACTATTCAACTTGAAATGTGACCAAAGAAACAATACTTTTTTGAACTACAAATGAGATCTTTGCCTATAGAGTGTATTTTGTTTTTAGAAATCATTTTGTCACTAAATAGAAGCCAAAAGTGTCAAAAAGCATTTTGACTCAAATTATGACTGTTTTGACTTTTCAACTTGAAATGTGACCAAAAAACAACACTTTTTTGAACTATAAATGAGATCTTTGCCTTTTGAGTGCATTTTGTATTTAAAAATCATTTTGTGACTAAAAAGAGCCAAAAGTGTCAAAAAAGCATTTTGGTTGAAATTCTGACTGTTTTGACTATTCAACTTGAAATGTGACCAAAAAACAACACTTTTTTGAACTACAAATGAGATCATTGCCTTTTGAGTGCATTTTGTATTTAAAAATCATTTTGTCACTAAAAAGAAGCCAAAAGTGTCAAAAAAGCATTTTGACTCAAATTATGACTGTTTTGATTATTCAACTTGAAATGTGACCAAGACACCACACTTTTTTGAACTACAAATGAGATCTTTGCCTTTTGAGTGCATTTTGTATTTAAAAATCATTTTGTGACTAAAAAGAGCCAAAAGTGTCAAAAAAGCATTTTGGTTGAAATTCTGACTGTTTTGACTATTCAACTTGAAATGTGACCAAAAAACAACACTTTTTTGAACTACAAATGAGATCTTTGCCTTTTGAGTGCATTTTGTATTTAAAAATCATTTTGTCACTAAAAAGAGCCAAAAGTGTCAAAAAAGCATTTTGGTTGAAATTCTGACTGTTTTGACTATTCAACTTGAAATGTGACCAAAGAAACAATACTTTTTTGAACTACAAATGAGATCTTTGCCTATTGAGTGTATTTTGTTTTTAGAAATCATTTTGTCACTAAATAGAAGCCAAAAGTGTCAAAAAAGCATTTTGGTTGAAATTCTGACGTTTTTCACTTTTCAACTTGAAATGTGACCAAAAAACAACACTTTTTTGAACTATAAATGAGATCTTTGCCTTTTGAGTGCATTTTGTATTTAAAAATCATTTTGTCACTAAAAAGAGCCAAAAGTGTCAAAAAAGCATTTTGGTTGAAATTCTGACTGTTTTGACTATTCAACTTGAAATGTGACCAAAAAACAACACTTTTTTGAACTACAAATGAGATCATTGCCTTTTGAGTGCATTTTGTATTTAAAAATCATTTTGTCACTAAATAGAAGCCAAAAGTGTCAAAAAAGCATTTTGACTCAAATTATGACTGTTTTGACTATTCAACTTGAAATGTGACCAAAAAACAACACTTTTTTGAACTACAAATGAGATCTTTGCCTTTTGAGTGCATTTTGTATTTAAAAATCATTTTGTCACTAAAAAGAGCCAAACGTGTCAAAAAAGCATTTTGACTCAAATTCTGACTGTTTTCACTTTGCAACTTGAAATGTGACCAAAAAACAACACTTTTTTGAACTACAAATGAGATCTTTGCCTTTTGAGTGCATTTTGTATTTAAAAATCATTTTGTCATTAAAAAGAGCCAAAAGTGTCAAAAAAGCATTTTGACTCAAATTCTGACTGTTTTCACTTTGCAACTTGAAATGTGAGCAAAAAACAACACTTTTTTGAACTACAAATGAGATCATTGCCTTTTGAGTGCATTTTGTATTTAAAAATCATTTTGTCACTAAAAAGAAGCCAAAAGTGTCAAAAAAGCATTTTGACTCAAATTATGACTGTTTTGACTATTCAACTTGAAATGTGACCAAAAAACAACACTTTTTTGAACTACAAATGAGATCTTTGCCTTTTGAGTGCATTTTGTATTTAAAAATCATTTTGTCACTAAAAAGAGCCAAAAGTGTCAAAAAAGCATTTTGGTTGAAATTCTGACTGTTTTGACTATTCAACTTGAAATGTGACCAAAGAAACAATACTTTTTTGAACTACAAATGAGATCTTTGCCTATTGAGTGTATTTTGTTTTTAGAAATCATTTTGTCACTAAATAGAAGCCAAAAGTGTCAAAAAAGCATTTTGGTTGAAATTCTGACGTTTTTCACTTTTCAACTTGAAATGTGACCAAAAAACAACACTTTTTTGAACTATAAATGAGATCTTTGCCTTTTGAGTGCATTTTGTATTTAAAAATCATTTTGTGACTAAAAAGAGCCAAAAGTGTCAAAAAAGCATTTTGGTTGAAATTCTGACTGTTTTGACTATTCAACTTGAAATGTGACCAAAAAACAACACTTTTTTGAACTACAAATGAGATCTTTGCCTTTTGAGTGCATTTTGTATTTAAAAATCATTTTGTCACTAAAAAGAGCCAAACGTGTCAAAAAAGCATTTTGACTCAAATTCTGACTGTTTTCACTTTGCAACTTGAAATGTGACCAAAAAACAACACTTTTTTGAACTACAAATGAGATCTTTGCCTTTTGAGTCTATTTTGTATTTAAAAATCATTTTGTCACTAAAAAGAGCAATACATGTCAAAAAAGCATTTTGACTGAAATTATGACTGTTTTGACTTTTCAACTTGAAATGTGACAAAAAAACAACACTTTTTTGAACTACAAATGACATATTTGCCTTTTGAGTGCATTTTGTATTTAAAAATCATTTTGTCACTAAATAGAAGCCAAAAGTGTCAAAAAAGCATTTTGACTCAAATTATGACTGTTTTGACTTTTCAACTTGAAATGTGACCAAGACACCACACTTTTTTGAACTACAAATGAGATCTTTGCCTATTGAGTGTATTTTGTTTTTAGAAATCATTTTGTCACTAAATAGAAGCCAAAAGTGTCAAAAAAGCATTTTGACTCAAATTATGACTGTTTTGACTTTTCAACTTGAAATGTGACCAAAAAACAACACTTTTTTGAACTATAAATAAGATCTTTGCCTTTTGAGTTCATTTTGTATTTAAAAATCATTTTGACACTAAAAAGAGCCAAAAGTGTCAAAAAAGCATTTTGGTTGAAATTCTGACTGTTTTGACTATTCAACTTGAAATGTGACCAAAGAAACAATACTTTTTTGAACTACAAATGACATCTTTGCCTATTGAGTGTATTTTGTTTTTAGGAATCATTTTTGTCACTAAATAGAAGCCAAAAGTGTCAAAAAAGCATTTTGACTCAAATTATGACTGTTTTGACTTTTCAACTTGAAATGTGACCAAAAAACAACACTTTTTTGAACTATAAATGAGATCTTTGCCTTTTGAGTGCATTTTGTATTTAAAAATCATTTTGTGACTAAAAAGAGCCAAAAGTGTCAAAAAAGCATTTTGGTTGAAATTCTGACTGTTTTGACTATTCAACTTGAAATGTGACCAAAAAACAACACTTTTTTGAACTACAAATGAGATCATTGCCTTTTGAGTGCATTTTGTATTTAAAAATCATTTTGTCACTAAAAAGAAGCCAAAAGTGTCAAAAAAGCATTTTGACTCAAATTATGACTGTTTTGACTTTTCAACTTGAAATGTGACAAAAAAGCAACACTTTTTTGAACTACAAATGACATATTTGCCTTTTGAGTGCATTTTGTATTTAAAAATCATTTTGTCACTAAATAGAAGCCAAAAGTGTCAAAAAAGCATTTTGACTCAAATTATGACTGTTTTGACTTTTCAACTTGAAATGTGACCAAGACACCACACTTTTTTGAACTACAAATGAGATCTTTGCCTTTTGAGTGCATTTTGTATTTAAAAATCATTTTGACACTAAAAAGAGCCAAAAGAGTCAAAAAAGCATTTTGACTCAAATTCTGACTGTTTTCACTTTGCAACTTGAAATGTGACAAAAAACAACACTTTTCTGAACTACAAATGAGATCTTTGCCTTTTGAGTCTATTTTGTATTTAAAAATCATTTTGTCACTAAAAAGAGCAAAACGTGTCAAAAAAGCATTTTGACTGAAATTATGACTGTTTTGACTTTTCATTTTGAAATGTGACAAAAAAACAACACTTTTTTGAACTACAAATGACATATTTGCCTTTTGAGTGCATTTTGTATTTAAAAATCATTTTGTCACTAAATAGAAGCCAAAAGTGTCAAAAAAGCATTTTGACTCAAATTATGACTGTTTTGACTTTTGAACTTGAAATGTGACCAAGACACCACACTTTTTTGAACTACAAATGAGATCTTTGCCTTTTGAGTGCATTTTGTATTTAAAAATCATTTTGACACTAAAAAGAGCCAAAAGTGTCAAAAAAGCATTTTGGTTGAAATTCTGACTGTTTTGACTATTCAACTTGAAATGTGACCAAAGAAACAATACTTTTTTGAGCTACAAATGACATCTTTGCCTATTGAGTGTATTTTGTTTTTAGGAATCATTTTTGTCACTAAATAGAAGCCAAAAGTGTCAAAAAAGCATTTTGACTCAAATTATGACTGTTTTGACTTTTCAACTTGAAATGTGACCAAAAAACAACACTTTTTTGAACTATAAATGAGATCTTTGCCTTTTGAGTGCATTTTGTATTTAAAAATCATTTTGTGACTAAAAAGAGCCAAAAGTGTCAAAAAAGCATTTTGGTTGAAATTCTGACTGTTTTGACTATTCAACTTGAAATGTGACCAAAAAACAACACTTTTTTGAACTACAAATGAGATCATTGCCTTTTGAGTGCATTTTGTATTTAAAAATCATTTTGTCACTAAAAAGAAGCCAAAAGTGTCAAAAAAGCATTTTGACTCAAATTATGACTGTTTTGACTATTCAACTTGAAATGTGACCAAAAAACAACACTTTTTTGAACTACAAATGAGATCTTTGCCTTTTGAGTGCATTTTGTATTTAAAAATCATTTTGTCACTAAAAAGAGCCAAAAGTGTCAAAAAAGCATTTTGGTTGAAATTCTGACTGTTTTGACTATTCAACTTGAAATGTGACCAAAGAAACAATACTTTTTTGAACTACAAATGAGATCTTTGCTTATTGAGTGTATTTTGTTTTTAGAAATCATTTTGTCACTAAATAGAAGCCAAAAGTGTCAAAAAAGCATTTTGACTCAAATTATGACTGTTTTGACTTTTCAACTTGAAATGTGACCAAAAAACAACACTTTTTTGAACTACAAATGAGATCATTGCCTTTTGAGTGCATTTTGTATTTAAAAATCATTTTGTCACTAAAAAGAAGCCAAAAGTGTCAAAAAAGCATTTTGACTCAAATTATGACTGTTTTGACTATTCAACTTGAAATGTGACCAAAAAACAACACTTTTTTGAACTACAAATGAGATCTTTGCCTTTTGAGTGCATTTTGTATTTAAAAATCATTTTGACACTAAAAAGAGCCAAAAGTGTCAAAAAAGCATTTTGGTTGAAATTCTGACTGTTTTGACTATTCAACTTGAAATGTGACCAAAGAAACAATACTTTTTTGAACTACAAATGAGATCTTTGCCTATTGAGTGTATTTTGTTTTTAGAAATCATTTTGTCACTAAATAGAAGCCAAAAGTGTCAAAAAAGCATTTTGACTCAAATTATGACTGTTTTGACTTTTCAACTTGAAATGTGACCAAAAACAACACTTTTTTGAACTACAAATGAGATCATTGCCTTTTGAGTGCATTTTGTATTTAAAAATCATTTTGTCACTAAAAAGAAGCCAAAAGTGTCAAAAAAGCATTTTGACTCAAATTATGACTGTTTTGATTATTCAACTTGAAATGTGACCAAAAAACAACACTTTTTTGAACTACAAATGAGATCTTTGCCTTTTGAGTGCATTTTGTATTTAAAAATCATTTTGTCACTAAAAAGAGCCAAAAGTGTCAAAAAAGCATTTTGGTTGAAATTCTGACTGTTTTGACTATTCAACTTGAAATGTGACCAAAGAAACAATACTTTTTTGAACTACAAATGAGATCTTTGCCTATTGAGTGTATTTTGTTTTTAGAAATCATTTTGTCACTAAATAGAAGCCAAAAGTGTCAAAAAAGCATTTTGGTTGAAATTCTGACTGTTTTCACTTTTCAACTTGAAATGTGACCAAAAAACAACACTTTTTTGAACTATAAATGAGATCTTTGCCTTTTGAGTGCATTTTGTATTTAAAAATCATTTTGTGACTAAAAAGAGCCAAAAGTGTCAAAAAAGCATTTTGGTTGAAATTCTGACTGTTTTGACTATTCAACTTGAAATGTGACCAAAAAACAACACTTTTTTGAACTACAAATGAGATCATTGCCTTTTGAGTGCATTTTGTATTTAAAAATCATTTTGTCACTAAAAAGAAGCCAAAAGTGTCAAAAAAGCATTTTGACTCAAATTATGACTGTTTTGACTATTCAACTTGAAATGTGACCAAAAAAACAACACTTTTTTGAACTATAAATGAGATCTTTGCCTTTTGAGTGCATTTTGTATTTAAAAATCATTTTGTCATTAAAAAGAGCCAAAAGTGTCAAAAAAGCATTTTGACTAAAATTCTGACTATTTTCACTTTGCAACTTGAAATGTGAGCAAAAAACAACACTTTTTTGAACTACAAATGACATCTTTGCCTATTGAGTGTATTTTGTTTTTAGAAATCATTTTGTCACTAAATAGAAGCCAAAAGAGTCAAAAAAGCATTTTGACTCAAATTCTGACTGTTTTCACTTTGCAACTTGAAATGTGACAAAAAACAACAATTTTCTGAACTACAAATGAGATCTTTGCCTTTTGAGTCTATTTTGTATTTAAAAATCATTTTGTCACTAAAAAGAGCAAAACGTGTCAAAAAAGCATTTTGACTGAAATTATGACTGTTTTGACTTTTCAATTTGAAATGTGACCAAAGAAACAATACTTTTTTGAACTATAAATGAGATCTTTGCCTATTGAGTGTATTTTGTTTTTAGAAATCATTTTGTCACTAAATAGAAGCCAAAAGTGTCAAAAAAGCATTTTGACTCAAATTATGACTGTTTTGACTTTTCAACTTGAAATGTGACCAAAAAACAACACTTTTTTGAACTATAAATGAGATCTTTGCCTTTTGAGTGCATTTTGTATTTAAAAATCATTTTGTGACTAAAAAGAGCCAAAAGTGTCAAAAAAGCATTTTGGTTGAAATTCTGACTGTTTTGACTATTCAACTTGAAATGTGACCAAAAAACAACACTTTTTTGAACTACAAATGAGATCATTGCCTTTTGAGTGCATTTTGTATTTAAAAATCATTTTGTCACTAAAAAGAAGCCAAAAGTGTCAAAAAAGCATTTTGACTCAAATTATGACTGTTTTGATTATTCAACTTGAAATGTGACCAAAAAACAACACTTTTTTGAACTACAAATGAGATCTTTGCCTTTTGAGTGCATTTTGTATTTAAAAATCATTTTGTCACTAAAAAGAGCCAAAAGTGTCAAAAAAGCATTTTGGTTGAAATTCTGACTGTTTTGACTATTCAACTTGAAATGTGACCAAAGAAACAATACTTTTTTGAACTACAAATGACATCTTTGCCTATTGAGTGTATTTTGTTTTTAGAAATCATTTTGTCACTAAATAGAAGCCAAAAGTGTCAAAAAAGCATTTTGACTCAAATTATGACTGTTTTGACTTTTCAACTTGAAATGTGACCAAAAAACAACACTTTTTTGAACTATAAATGAGATCTTTGCCTTTTGAGTGCATTTTGTATTTAAAAATCATTTTGTGACTAAAAAGAGCCAAAAGTGTCAAAAAAGCATTTTGGTTGAAATTCTGACTGTTTTGACTATTCAACTTGAAATGTGACCAAAAAACAACACTTTTTTGAACTACAAATGAGATCATTGCCTTTTGAGTGTATTTTGTTTTTAGAAATCATTTTGTCACTAAATAGAAGCCAAAAGTGTCAAAAAAGCATTTTGGTTGAAATTCTGACTGTTTTGACTATTCAACTTGAAATGTGACCAAAGAAACAATACTTTTTTGAACTACAAATGAGATCTTTGCCTATTGAGTGTATTTTGTTTTTAGAAATCATTTTGTCACTAAATAGAAGCCAAAAGTGTCAAAAAAGCATTTTGGTTGAAATTCTGACTGTTTTCACTTTTCAACTTGAAATGTGACCAAAAAACAACACTTTTTTGAACTATAAATGAGATCTTTGCCTTTTGAGTGCATTTTGTATTTAAAAATCATTTTGTCACTTAAAAGAGCCAAAAGTGTCAAAAAAGCATTTTGGTTGAAATTCTGACTGTTTTGACTATTCAACTTGAAATGTGACCAAAAAACAACACTTTTTTGAACTACAAATGAGATCATTGCCTTTTGAGTGCATTTTGTATTTAAAAATCATTTTGTCACTAAAAAGAAGCCAAAAGTGTCAAAAAAGCATTTTGACTCAAATTATGACTGTTTTGACTATTCAACTTGAAATGTGACCAAAAAACAACACTTTTTTGAACTATAAATGAGATCTTTGCCTTTTGAGTGCATTTTGTATTTAAAAATCATTTTGTCATTAAAAAGAGCCAAAAGTGTCAAAAAAGCATTTTGACTCAAATTCTGACTGTTTTCACTTTGCAACTTGAAATGTGAGCAAAAAACAACACTTTTTTGAACTACAAATGACATCTTTGCCTATTGAGTGTATTTTGTTTTTAGAAATCATTTTGTCACTAAATAGAAGCCAAAAGAGTCAAAAAAGCATTTTGACTCAAATTCTGACTGTTTTCACTTTGCAACTTGAAATGTGACAAAAAACAACACTTTTCTGAACTACAAATGAGATCTTTGCCTTTTGAGTCTATTTTGTATTTAAAAATCATTTTGTCACTAAAAAGAGCAAAACGTGTCAAAAAAGCATTTTGACTGAAATTATGACTGTTTTGACTTTTCAACTTGAAATGTGACAAAAAAACAACACTTTTTTGAACTACAAATGACATATTTGCCTTTTGAGTGCATTTTGTATTTAAAAATCATTTTGTCACTAAATAGAAGCCAAAAGTGTCAAAAAAGCATTTTGACTGAAATTATGACTGTTTTGACTTTTCAACTTGAAATGTGACCAAGACACCACACTTTTTTGAACTACAAATGAGATGTTTTTGAGTGCATTTTGTATTTAAAAATCATTTTGACACTAAAAAGAGCCAAAAGTGTCAAAAAAGCATTTTGGTTGAAATTCTGACTGTTTTGACTATTCAACTTGAAATGTGACCAAAGAAACAATACTTTTTTGAACTACAAATGACATCTTTGCCTATTGAGTGTATTTTGTTTTTAGAAATCATTTTGTCACTAAATAGAAGCCAAAAGTGTCAAAAAAGCATTTTGACTCAAATTATGACTGTTTTGACTTTTCAACTTGAAATGTGACCAAAAAACAACACTTTTTTGAACTATAAATGAGATCTTTGCCTTTTGAGTGCATTTTGTATTTAAAAATCATTTTGTGACTAAAAAGAGCCAAAAGTGTCAAAAAAGCATTTTGGTTGAAATTCTGACTGTTTTGACTATTCAACTTGAAATGTGACCAAAAAACAACACTTTTTTGAACTACAAATGAGATCATTGCCTTTTGAGTGCATTTTGTATTTAAAAATCATTTTGTCACTAAAAAGAAGCCAAAAGTGTCAAAAAAGCATTTTGACTCAAATTTTGACTGTTTTGACTATTCAACTTTAAATGTGACCAAAAAACAACACTTTTTTGAACTACAAATGAGATCTTTGCCTTTTGAGTGCATTTTGTATTTAAAAATCATTTTGTCACTAAAAAGAGCCAAAAGTGTCAAAAAAGCATTTTGGTTGAAATTCTGACTGTTTTGACTATTCAACTTGAAATGTGACCAAAGAAACAATACTTTTTTGAACTACAAATGAGATCTTTGCTTATTGAGTGTATTTTGTTTTTAGAAATCATTTTGTCACTAAATAGAAGCCAAAAGTGTCAAAAAAGCATTTTGGTTGAAATTCTGACGTTTTTCACTTTTCAACTTGAAATGTGACCAAAAAACAACACTTTTTTGAACTACAAATGAGATCATTGCCTTTTGAGTGCATTTTGTATTTAAAAATCATTTTGTCACTAAAAAGAAGCCAAAAGTGTCAAAAAAGCATTTTGACTCAAACTATGACTGTTTTGACTATTCAACTTGAAATGTGACCAAAAAACAACACTTTTTTGAACTACAAATGAGATCATTGCCTTTTGAGTGCATTTTGTATTTAAAAATCATTTTGTCACCAAAAAGAGCCAAAAGTGTCAAAAAAGCATTTTGGTTGAAATTCTGACTGTTTTCACTTTTCAACTTGAAATGTGACCAAGACACCACACTTTTTTGACCTACAAATGAGATCTTTGCCTTTTGAGTGCATTTTGTATTTAAAAATCATTTTGTCACTAAATAGAAGCCAAAAGTGTCAAAAAAGCATTTTGACTCAAATTATGACTGTTTTCACTTTGCAACTTGAAATGTGACCAAAAAACAACACTTTTTTGAACTACAAATGAAATCTATGCCTTTTGAGTGCATTTTGTATTTAAAAATCATTTTGTCACTAAAAAGAGCCAAAAGTGTCAAAAAAGCATTTTGGTTGAAATTCTGACTGTTTTCACTTTGCAACTTGAAATGTGACAAAAAAACAACACTTTTTTGAACTACAAATGAGATCTTTGCCTTTTGAGTGCATTTTGTATTTAAAAATCATTTTGTCACTAAAAAGAGCCAAAAGTGTCAAAAAAGCATTTTGGTTGAAATTCTGACTGTTTTGACTATTCAACTTGAAATGTGACCAAAAAACAACACTTTTTTGAACTACAAATGAGATCATTGCCTTTTGAGTGCATTTTGTATTTAAAAATCATTTTGTCACTAAAAAGAAGCCAAAAGTGTCAAAAAAGCATTTTGACTCAAATTATGACTGTTTTGACTATTCAACTTGAAATGTGACCAAAAAACAACACTTTTTTGAACTATAAATGAGATCTTTGCCTTTTGAGTGCATTTTGTATTTAAAAATCACTTTGTCATTAAAAAGAGCCAAAAGTGTCAAAAAAGCATTTTGACTCAAATTCTGACTGTTTTCACTTTGCAACTTGAAATGTGAGCAAAAAACAACACTTTTTTGAACTACAAATGACATCTTTGCCTATTGAGTGTATTTTGTTTTTAGAAATCATTTTGTCACTAAATAGAAGCCAAAAGAGTCAAAAAAGCATTTTGACTCAAACTCTGACTGTTTTCACTTTGCAACTTGAAATGTGACAAAAAACAACACTTTTCTGAACTACAAATGAGATGTTTGCCTTTTGAGTCTATTTTGTATTTAAAAATCATTTTGTCACTAAAAAGAGCAAAACGTGTCAAAAAAGCATTTTGACTGAAATTATGACTGTTTTGACTTTTCAACTTAAAATGTGACAAAAAAACAACACTTTTTTGAACTACAAATGACATATTTGCCTTTTGAGTGCATTTTGTATTTAAAAATCATTTTGTCACTAAATAGAAGCCAAAAGTGTCAAAAAAGCATTTTGACTCAAATTATGACTGTTTTGACTTTTCAACTTGAAATGTGACCAAGACACCACACTTTTTTGAACTACAAATGAGATTTTTTTGAGTGCATTTTGTATTTAAAAATCATTTTGACACTAAAAAGAGCCAAAAGTGTCAAAAAAGCATTTTGATTGAAATTCTGACTGTTTTGACTATTCAACTTGAAATGTGACCAAAGAAACAATACTTTTTTGAACTACAAATGACATCTTTGCCTATTGAGTGTATTTTGTTTTTAGAAATCATTTTGTCACTAAATAGAAGCCAAAAGTGTCAAAAAAGCATTTTGACTCAAATTATGACTGTTTTGACTTTTCAACTTGAAATGTGACCAAAAAACAACACTTTTTTGAACTATAAATGAGATCTTTGCCTTTTGAGTGCATTTTGTATTTAAAAATCATTTTGTGACTAAAAAGAGCCAAAAGTGTCAAAAAAGCATTTTGGTTGAAATTCTGACTGTTTTGACTATTCAACTTGAAATGTGACCAAAAAACAACACTTTTTTGAACTACAAATGAGATCATTGCCTTTTGAGTGCATTTTGTATTTAAAAATCATTTTGTCACTAAAAAGAGCCAAAAGTGTCAAAAAAGCATTTTGGTTGAAATTCTGACTGTTTTGACTATTCAACTTGAAATGTGACCAAAGAAACAATACTTTTTTGAACTACAAATGAGATCTTTGCCTATTGAGTGTATTTTGTTTTTAGAAATCATTTTGTCACTAAATAGAAGCCAAAAGTGTCAAAAAAGCATTTTGGTTGAAATTCTGACTGTTTTCACTTTTCAACTTGAAATGTGACCAAAAAACAACACTTTTTTGAACTATAAATGAGATCTTTGCCTTTTGAGTGCATTTTGTATTTAAAAATCATTTTGTCACTAAAAAGAGCCAAAAGTGTCAAAAAAGCATTTTGGTTGAAATTCTGACTGTTTTGACTATTCAACTTGAAATGTGACCAAAAAACAACACTTTTTTGAACTACAAATGAGATCATTGCCTTTTGAGTGCATTTTGTATTTAAAAATCATTTTGTCACTAAAAAGAAGCCAAAAGTGTCAAAAAAGCATTTTGACTCAAATTATGACTGTTTTGACTATTCAACTTGAAATGTGACCAAAAAACAACACTTTTTTGAACTATAAATGAGATCTTTGCCTTTTGAGTGCATTTTGTATTTAAAAATCATTTTGTCATTAAAAAGAGCCAAAAGTGTCAAAAAAGCATTTTGACTCAAATTCTGACTGTTTTCACTTTGCAACTTGAAATGTGAGCAAAAAACAACACTTTTTTGAACTACAAATGACATCTTTGCCTATTGAGTGTATTTTGTTTTTAGAAATCATTTTGTCACTAAATAGAAGCCAAAAGAGTCAAAAAAGCATTTTGACTCAAATTCTGACTGTTTTCACTTTGCAACTTGAAATGTGACAAAAAACAACACTTTTCTGAACTACAAATGAGATCTTTGCCTTTTGAGTCTATTTTGTATTTAAAAATCATTTTGTCACTAAAAAGAGCAAAACGTGTCAAAAAAGCATTTTGACTGAAATTATGACTGTTTTGACTTTTCAACTTGAAATGTGACAAAAAAACAACACTTTTTTGAACTACAAATGACATATTTGCCTTTTGAGTGCATTTTGTATTTAAAAATCATTTTGTCACTAAATAGAAGCCAAAAGTGTCAAAAAAGCATTTTGACTGAAATTATGACTGTTTTGACTTTTCAACTTGAAATGTGACCAAGACACCACACTTTTTTGAACTACAAATGAGATGTTTTTGAGTGCATTTTGTATTTAAAAATCATTTTGACACTAAAAAGAGCCAAAAGTGTCAAAAAAGCATTTTGGTTGAAATTCTGACTGTTTTGACTATTCAACTTGAAATGTGACCAAAGAAACAATACTTTTTTGAACTACAAATGACATCTTTGCCTATTGAGTGTATTTTGTTTTTAGAAATCATTTTGTCACTAAATAGAAGCCAAAAGTGTCAAAAAAGCATTTTGACTCAAATTATGACTGTTTTGACTTTTCAACTTGAAATGTGACCAAAAAACAACACTTTTTTGAACTATAAATGAGATCTTTGCCTTTTGAGTGCATTTTGTATTTAAAAATCATTTTGTGACTAAAAAGAGCCAAAAGTGTCAAAAAAGCATTTTGGTTGAAATTCTGACTGTTTTGACTATTCAACTTGAAATGTGACCAAAAAACAACACTTTTTTGAACTACAAATGAGATCATTGCCTTTTGAGTGCATTTTGTATTTAAAAATCATTTTGTCACTAAAAAGAAGCCAAAAGTGTCAAAAAAGCATTTTGACTCAAATTTTGACTGTTTTGACTATTCAACTTTAAATGTGACCAAAAAACAACACTTTTTTGAACTACAAATGAGATCATTGCCTTTTGAGTGCATTTTGTATTTAAAAATCATTTTGTCACTAAAAAGAGCCAAAAGTGTCAAAAAAGCATTTTGGTTGAAATTCTGACTGTTTTGACTATTCAACTTGAAATGTGACCAAAGAAACAATACTTTTTTGAACTACAAATGAGATCTTTGCTTATTGAGTGTATTTTGTTTTTAGAAATCATTTTGTCACTAAATAGAAGCCAAAAGTGTCAAAAAAGCATTTTGACTCAAATTATGACTGTTTTGACTTTTCAACTTGAAATGTGACCAAAAAACAACACTTTTTTGAACTACAAATGAGATCATTGCCTTTTGAGTGCATTTTGTATTTAAAAATCATTTTGTCACTAAAAAGAAGCCAAAAGTGTCAAAAAAGCATTTTGACTCAAATTATGACTGTTTTGACTATTCAACTTGAAATGTGACCAAAAAACAACACTTTTTTGAACTACAAATGAGATCATTGCCTTTTGAGTGCATTTTGTATTTAAAAATCATTTTGTCACTAAAAGAAGCTAAAAGTGTCAAAAAAGCATTTTGACTCAAATTCTGACTTTTTTGACTATTCAACTTGAAATGTGATCAAAAAACAACACTTTTTTTGAACTACAAATAAGATCTTTGCCTATTGAGTGTATTTTGTTTTTAGAAATCATTTTGTCACTAAATAGAAGCCAAAAGTGTCAAAAAAGCATTTTGGTAGAAATTCTGACTGTTTTCACTTTGCAACTTGAAATGTGACCAAAAAACAACACTTTTTTGAACTACAAATGAAATCTATGCCTTTTGAGTGCATTTTGTATTTAAAAATCATTTTGTCACTAAAAAGAGCCAAAAGTGTCAAAAAAGCATTTTGGTTGAAATTCTGACTGTTTTCACTTTGCAACTTGAAATGTGACAAAAAAACAACACTTTTTTGAACTACAAATGACATCTTTGCCTTTTGAGTGCATTTTGTATTTAAAAATCATTTTGTCACTAAATAGAAGCCAAAAGTGTCAAAAAAGCATTTTGACTCAAATTCTGACTTTTTTGACTATTCAACTTGAAATGTGACCAAAAAAACAACACTTTTTTGAACTACAAATGAGATCATTGCCTTTTGAGTGCATTTTGTATTTAAAAATCATTTTGTCACTAAAAAGAAGCCAAAAGTGTCAAAAAAGTATTTTGACTCAAATTCTGACTTTTTTGACTATTCAACTTGAAATGTGATCAAAAAACAACACTTTTTTTGAACTACAAATAAGATCTTTGCCTATTGAGTGTATTTTGTTTTTAAAAATCATTTTGTCACTAAAAAGAGCCAAACGTGTCAAAAAAGCATTTTGACTGAAATTATGACTGTTTTGACTTTTCAACTTGAAATGTGACAAAAAAGCA
This sequence comes from Oryzias latipes, assembly GCF_053564925.1. Taxonomy (NCBI): domain Eukaryota; kingdom Metazoa; phylum Chordata; class Actinopteri; order Beloniformes; family Adrianichthyidae; genus Oryzias; species Oryzias latipes. Next base: position 15,564,649 of record NC_136254.1, read on the forward strand.
ACACTTTTTTGAACTACAAATGACATATTTGCCTTTTGAGTGCATTTTGTATTTAAAAATCATTTTGTCACTAAATAGAAGCCAAAAGTGTCAAAAAAGCATTTTGACTGAAATTATGACTGTTTTGACTTTTCAACTTGAAATGTGACCAAGACACCACACTTTTTTGAACTACAAATGAGATCTTTGCCTTTTGAGTGCATTTTGTATTTAAAAATCATTTTGTCACTAAAAAGAAGCCAAAAGTGTCAAAAAAGCATTTTGACTCAAATTATGACTGTTTTGACTATTCAACTTGAAATGTGACCAAAAAACAACACTTTTTTGAACTACAAATGAGATCATTGCCTTTTGAGTGCATTTTGTATTTAAAAATCATTTTGTCACTAAAAGAAGCTAAAAGTGTCAAAAAAGCATTTTGACTCAAATTCTGACTTTTTTGACTATTCAACTTGAAATGTGATCAAAAAACAACACTTTTTTTGAACTACAAATAAGATCTTTGCCTATTGAGTGTATTTTGTTTTTAGAAATCATTTTGTCACTAAATAGAAGCCAAAAGTGTCAAAAAAGCATTTTGGTAGAAATTCTGACTGTTTTCACTTTGCAACTTGAAATGTGACCAAAAAACAACACTTTTTTGAACTACAAATGAAATCTATGCCTTTTGAGTGCATTTTGTATTTAAAAATCATTTTGTCACTAAAAAGAGCCAAAAGTGTCAAAAAAGCATTTTGGTTGAAATTCTGACTGTTTTCACTTTGCAACTTGAAATGTGACAAAAAAACAACACTTTTTTGAACTACAAATGACATCTTTGCCTTTTGAGTGCATTTTGTATTTAAAAATCATTTTGTCACTAAATAGAAGCCAAAAGTGTCAAAAAAGCATTTTGACTCAAATTCTGACTTTTTTGACTATTCAACTTGAAATGTGACCAAAAAAACAACACTTTTTTGAACTACAAATGAGATCATTGCCTTTTGAGTGCATTTTGTATTTAAAAATCATTTTGTCACTAAAAAGAAGCCAAAAGTGTCAAAAAAGTATTTTGACTCAAATTCTGACTTTTTTGACTATTCAACTTGAAATGTGATCAAAAAACAACACTTTTTTTGAACTACAAATAAGATCTTTGCCTATTGAGTGTATTTTGTTTTTAAAAATCATTTTGTCACTAAAAAGAGCCAAACGTGTCAAAAAAGCATTTTGACTGAAATTATGACTGTTTTGACTTTTCAACTTGAAATGTGACAAAAAAGCAACACTTTTTTGAACTACAAATGACATATTTGCCTTTTGAGTGCATTTTGTATTTAAAAATCATTTTGTCACTAAATAGAAGCCAAAAGTGTCAAAAAAGCATTTTGACTCAAATTATGACTGTTTTGACTTTTCAACTTGAAATGTGACCAAGACACCACACTTTTTTGAACTACAAATGAGATCTTTGCCTTTTGAGTGCATTTTGTATTTAAAAATCATTTTGACACTAAAAAGAGCCAAAAGTGTCAAAAAAGCATTTTGGTTGAAATTCTGACTGTTTTGACTATTCAACTTGAAATGTGACCAAAGAAACAATACTTTTTTGAACTACAAATGAGATCTTTGCCTATTGAGTGTATTTTGTTTTTAGAAATCATTTTGTCACTAAATAGAAGCCAAAAGTGTCAAAAAAGCATTTTGACTCAAATTATGACTGTTTTGACTTTTCAACTTGAAATGTGACCAAAAAACAACACTTTTTTGAACTACAAATGAGATCATTGCCTTTTGAGTGCATTTTGTATTTAAAAATCATTTTGTCACTAAAAAGAAGCCAAAAGTGTCAAAAAAGCATTTTGACTCAAATTATGACTGTTTTGATTATTCAACTTGAAATGTGACCAAAAAACAACACTTTTTTGAACTACAAATGAGATCTTTGCCTTTTGAGTGCATTTTGTATTTAAAAATCATTTTGTCACTAAAAAGAGCCAAAAGTGTCAAAAAAGCATTTTGGTTGAAATTCTGACTGTTTTGACTATTCAACTTGAAATGTGACCAAAGAAACAATACTTTTTTGAACTACAAATGAGATCTTTGCCTATTGAGTGTATTTTGTTTTTAGAAATCATTTTGTCACTAAATAGAAGCCAAAAGTGTCAAAAAAGCATTTTGGTTGAAATTCTGACTGTTTTCACTTTTCAACTTGAAATGTGACCAAAAAACAACACTTTTTTGAACTATAAATGAGATCTTTGCCTTTTGAGTGCATTTTGTATTTAAAAATCATTTTGTGACTAAAAAGAGCCAAAAGTGTCAAAAAAGCATTTTGGTTGAAATTCTGACTGTTTTGACTATTCAACTTGAAATGTGACCAAAAAACAACACTTTTTTGAACTACAAATGAGATCATTGCCTTTTGAGTGCATTTTGTATTTAAAAATCATTTTGTCACTAAAAAGAAGCCAAAAGTGTCAAAAAAGCATTTTGACTCAAATTATGACTGTTTTGACTATTCAACTTGAAATGTGACCAAAAAAACAACACTTTTTTGAACTATAAATGAGATCTTTGCCTTTTGAGTGCATTTTGTATTTAAAAATCATTTTGTCATTAAAAAGAGCCAAAAGTGTCAAAAAAGCATTTTGACTCAAATTCTGACTGTTTTCACTTTGCAACTTGAAATGTGAGCAAAAAACAACACTTTTTTGAACTACAAATGACATCTTTGCCTATTGAGTGTATTTTGTTTTTAGAAATCATTTTGTCACTAAATAGAAGCCAAAAGAGTCAAAAAAGCATTTTGACTCAAATTCTGACTGTTTTCACTTTGCAACTTGAAATGTGACAAAAAACAACACTTTTCTGAACTACAAATGAGATCTTTGCCTTTTGAGTCTATTTTGTATTTAAAAATCATTTTGTCACTAAAAAGAGCACAACGTGTCAAAAAAGCATTTTGACTCAAATTATGACTGTTTTGACTTTTCAACTTGAAATGTGACCAAAAAACAACACTTTTTTGAACTATAAATGAGATCTTTGCCTTTTGAGTGCATTTTGTATTTAAAAATCATTTTGTGACTAAAAAGAGCCAAAAGTGTCAAAAAAGCATTTTGGTTGAAATTCTGACTGTTTTGACTATTCAACTTGAAATGTGACCAAAAAACAACACTTTTTTGAACTACAAATGAGATCATTGCCTTTTGAGTGCATTTTGTATTTAAAAATCATTTTGTCACTAAAAAGAAGCCAAAAGTGTCAAAAAAGCATTTTGACTCAAATTATGACTGTTTTGATTATTCAACTTGAAATGTGACCAAAAAACAACACTTTTTTGAACTACAAATGAGATCTTTGCCTTTTGAGTGCATTTTGTATTTAAAAATCATTTTGTCACTAAAAAGAGCCAAAAGTGTCAAAAAAGCATTTTGGTTGAAATTCTGACTGTTTTGACTATTCAACTTGAAATGTGACCAAAGAAACAATACTTTTTTGAACTACAAATGAGATCTTTGCCTATTGAGTGTATTTTGTTTTTAGAAATCATTTTGTCACTAAATAGAAGCCAAAAGTGTCAAAAAAGCATTTTGGTTGAAATTCTGACTGTTTTCACTTTTCAACTTGAAATGTGACCAAAAAACAACACTTTTTTGAACTATAAATGAGATCTTTGCCTTTTGAGTGCATTTTGTATTTAAAAATCATTTTGTCACTAAAAAGAGCCAAAAGTGTCAAAAAAGCATTTTGGTTGAAATTCTGACTGTTTTGACTATTCAACTTGAAATGTGACCAAAAAACAACACTTTTTTGAACTACAAATGAGATCATTGCCTTTTGAGTGCATTTTGTATTTAAAAATCATTTTGTCACTAAAAAGAAGCCAAAAGTGTCAAAAAAGCATTTTGACTCAAATTATGACTGTTTTGACTATTCAACTTGAAATGTGACCAAAAAACAACACTTTTTTGAACTATAAATGAGATCTTTGCCTTTTGAGTGCATTTTGTATTTAAAAATCATTTTGTCATTAAAAAGAGCCAAAAGTGTCAAAAAAGCATTTTGACTCAAATTCTGACTGTTTTCACTTTGCAACTTGAAATGTGAGCAAAAAACAACACTTTTTTGAACTACAAATGACATCTTTGCCTATTGAGTGTATTTTGTTTTTAGAAATCATTTTGTCACTAAATAGAAGCCAAAAGAGTCAAAAAAGCATTTTGACTCAAATTCTGACTGTTTTCACTTTGCAACTTGAAATGTGACAAAAAACAACACTTTTCTGAACTACAAATGAGATATTTGCCTTTTGAGTCTATTTTGTATTTAAAAATCATTTTGTCACTAAAAAGAGCAAAACGTGTCAAAAAAGCATTTTGACTGAAATTATGACTGTTTTGACTTTTCAACTTGAAATGTGACAAAAAAACAACACTTTTTTGAACTACAAATGACATATTTGCCTTTTGAGTGCATTTTGTATTTAAAAATCATTTTGTCACTAAATAGAAGCCAAAAGTGTCAAAAAAGCATTTTGACTCAAATTATGACTGTTTTGACTTTTCAACTTGAAATGTGACCAAGACACCACACTTTTTTGAACTACAAATGAGATTTTTTTGAGTGCATTTTGTATTTAAAAATCATTTTGACACTAAAAAGAGCCAAAAGTGTCAAAAAAGCATTTTGGTTGAAATTCTGACTGTTTTGACTATTCAACTTGAAATGTGACCAAAGAAACAATACTTTTTTGAACTACAAATGACATCTTTGCCTATTGAGTGTATTTTGTTTTTAGAAATCATTTTGTCACTAAATAGAAGCCAAAAGTGTCAAAAAAGCATTTTGACTCAAATTATGACTGTTTTGACTTTTCAACTTGAAATGTGACAAAAAAACAACACTTTTTTGAACTATAAATGAGATCTTTGCCTTTTGAGTGCATTTTGTATTTAAAAATCATTTTGTGACTAAAAAGAGCCAAAAGTGTCAAAAAAGCATTTTGGTTGAAATTCTGACTGTTTTGACTATTCAACTTGAAATGTGACCAAAAAACAACACTTTTTTGAACTACAAATGAGATCATTGCCTTTTGAGTGCATTTTGTATTTAAAAATCATTTTGTCACTAAAAAGAGCCAAAAGTGTCAAAAAAGCATTTTGGTTGAAATTCTGACTGTTTTGACTATTCAACTTGAAATGTGACCAAAGAAACAATACTTTTTTGAACTACAAATGAGATCTTTGCCTATTGAGTGTATTTTGTTTTTAGAAATCATTTTGTCACTAAATAGAAGCCAAAAGTGTCAAAAAAGCATTTTGGTTGAAATTCTGACTGTTTTCACTTTTCAACTTGAAATGTGACCAAAAAACAACACTTTTTTGAACTATAAATGAGATCTTTGCCTTTTGAGTGCATTTTGTATTTAAAAATCATTTTGTCACTAAAAAGAGCCAAAAGTGTCAAAAAAGCATTTTGGTTGAAATTCTGACTGTTTTGACTATTCAACTTGAAATGTGACCAAAAAACAACACTTTTTTGAACTACAAATGAGATCATTGCCTTTTGAGTGCATTTTGTATTTAAAAATCATTTTGTCACTAAAAAGAAGCCAAAAGTGTCAAAAAAGCATTTTGACTCAAATTTTGACTGTTTTGACTATTCAACTTTAAATGTGACCAAAAAACAACACTTTTTTGAACTATAAATGAGATCTTTGCCTTTTGAGTGCATTTTGTATTTAAAAATCATTTTGTCACTTAAAAGAGCCAAAAGTGTCAAAAAAGCATTTTGACTCAAATTATGACTGTTTTGACTTTTCAACTTGAAATGTGACCAAAGAAACAATACTTTTTTGAACTACAAATGACATCTTTGCCTATTGAGTGTATTTTGTATTTAAAAATCATTTTGTCACTAAAAAGAGCCAAACGTGTCAAAAAAGCATTTTGACTGAAATTATGACTGTTTTGACTATTCAACTTGAAATGTGACCAAAAAACAACACTTTTTTGAACTACAAATGAGATCTTTGCCTTTTGAGTGCATTTTGTATTTAAAAATCATTTTGTGACTAAAAAGAGCCAAAAGTGTCAAAAAAGCATTTTGGTTGAAATTCTGACTGTTTTGACTATTCAACTTGAAATGTGACCAAAAAACAACACTTTTTTGAACTACAAATGAGATCTTTGCCTTTTGAGTCCATTTTGTATTTAAAAATCATTTTGTCACTAAAAAGAAGCCAAAAGTGTCAAAAAAGCATTTTGACTGAAATTATGACTGTTTTGACTATTCAACTTGAAATGTGACCAAAAAACAACACTTTTTTGAACTACAAATGAGATCTATGCCTTTTGAGTGCATTTTGTATTTAAAAATCATTTTGTCACTAAAAAGAGCCAAAAGTGTCAAAAAAGCATTTTGGTTGAAATTATGACTGTTTTGACTATTCAACTTGAAATGTGACCAAAAAACAACACTTTTTTGAACTACAAATAAGATCTTTGCCTATTGAGTGTATTTTGTTTTTAGAAATCATTTTGTCACTAAATAGAAGCCAAAAGTGTCAAAAAAGCATTTTGACTCAAATTATGACTGTTTTGACTTTTCAACTTGAAATGTGACCAAAAAACAACACTTTTTTGAACTACAAATGAGATCATTGCCTTTTGAGTGCATTTTGTATTTAAAAATCATTTTGTCACTAAAAAGAAGCCAAAAGTGTCAAAAAAGCATTTTGACTCAAATTATGACTGTTTTGACTATTCAACTTGAAATGTGACCAAAAAACAACACTTTTTTGAACTACAAATGAGATCATTGCCTTTTGAGTGCATTTTGTATTTAAAAATCATTTTGTCACTAAAAAGAAGCCAAAAGTGTCAAAAAAGCATTTTGACTCAAATTATGACTTTTTTGACTATTCAACTTGAAATGTGATCAAAAAACAACACTTTTTTGAACTACAAATAAGATCTTTGCCTATTGAGTGCATTTTGTTTTTAGAAATCATTTTGTCACTAAATAGAAGCCAAAAGTGTCAAAAAAGCATTTTGGTTGAAATTCTGACTGTTTTCACTTTGCAACTTGAAATGTGACCAAAAAACAACACTTTTTTGAACTACAAATGAAATCTATGCCTTTTGAGTGCATTTTGTACTTAAAAATCATTTTGTCACTAAAAAGAGCCAAAAGTGTCAAAAAAGCATTTTGGTTGAAATTCTGACTGTTTTCACTTTGCAACTTGAAATGTGACAAAAAAACAACACTTTTTTGAACTACAAATGACATCTTTGCCTTTTGAGTGCATTTTGTATTTAAAAATCATTTTGTCACTAAATAGAAGCCAAAAGTGTCAAAAAAGCATTTTGACTCAAATTCTGACTTTTTTGACTATTCAACTTGAAATTTGACCAAGACACCACACTTTTTTGATCTACAAATGAGATCTTTGCCTTTTGAGTGCATTTTGTATTTAAAAATCATTTTGACACTAAAAAGAGCCAAAAGTGTCAAAAAAGCATTTTGACTCAAATTCTGACTGTTTTCACTTTGCAACTTGAAATGTGAGCAAAAAACAACACTTTTTTGAACTACAAATGACATCTTTGCCTATTGAGTGTATTTTGTTTTTAGAAATCATTTTGTCACTAAATAGAAGCCAAAAGAGTCAAAAAAAGCATTTTGACTCAAATTCTGACTGTTTTCACTTTGCAACTTGAAATGTGACAAAAAACAACACTTTTCTGAACTACAAATGAGATCTTTGCCTTTTGAGTCTATTTTGTATTTAAAATCATTTTGTCACTAAAAAGAGCAAAACGTGTCAAAAAAGCATTTTGACTGAAATTATGACTGTTTTGACTTTTCAACTTGAAATGTGACAAAAAAACAACACTTTTTTGAACTACAAATGACATATTTGCCTTTTGAGTGCATTTTGTATTTAAAAATCATTTTGTCACTAAATAGAAGCCAAAAGTGTCAAAAAAGCATTTTGACTCAAATTATGACTGTTTTGACTTTTCAACTTGAAATGTGACCAAGACACCACACTTTTTTGAACTACAAATGAGATCTTTGCCTTTTGAGTGCATTTTGTATTTAAAAATCATTTTGACACTAAAAAGAGCCAAAAGTGTCAAAAAAGCATTTTGGTTGAAATTCTGACTGTTTTGACTATTCAACTTGAAATGTGACCAAAGAAACAATACTTTTTTGAACTACAAATGAAATCTTTGCCTATTGAGTGTATTTTGTTTTTAGAAATCATTTTGTCACTAAATAGAAGCCAAAAGTGTCAAAAAAGCATTTTGACTCAAATTATGACTGTTTTGACTTTTCAACTTGAAATGTGACCAAAAAACAACACTTTTTTGAACTATAAATGAGATCTTTGCCTTTTGAGTGCATTTTGTATTTAAAAATCATTTTGTGACTAAAAAGAACCAAAAGTGTCAAAAAAGCATTTTGGTTGAAATTCTGACTGTTTTGACTATTCAACTTGAAATGTGACCAAAAAACAACACTTTTTTGAACTACAAATGAGATCATTGCCTTTTGAGTGCATTTTGTATTTAAAAATCATTTTGTCACTAAAAAGAAGCCAAAAGTGTCAAAAAAGCATTTTGACTCAAATTATGACTGTTTTGACTATTCAACTTGAAATGTGACCAAAAAACAACACTTTTTTGAACTACAAATGAGATCTTTGCCTTTTGAGTGCATTTTGTATTTAAAAATCATTTTGTCACTAAAAAGAGCCAAAAGTGTCAAAAAAGCATTTTGGTTGAAATTATGACTGTTTTGACTTTTCAACTTGAAATGTGACAAAAAAACAACACTTTTTTGAACTACAAATGACATATTTGCCTTTTGAGTGCATTTTGTATTTAAAAATCATTTTGTCACTAAAAAGAAGCCAAAAGTGTCAAAAAAGCATTTTGACTGAAATTATGACTGTTTTGACTTTTCAACTTGAAATGTGACCAAAAAAAAACACTTTTTTGAACTACAAATGAGATCTATGCCTTTTGAGTGCATTTTGTATTTAAAAATCATTTTGTCACTAAAAAGAGCCAAAAGTGTCAAAAAAGCATTTTGACTGAAATTATGACTGTTTTGACTATTCAACTTGAAATGTGACCAAAAAACAACACTTTTTTGAACTATAAATGAGATCTATGCCTTTTGAGTGCATTTTGTATTTAAAAATCATTTTGTCACTAAAAAGAAGCCAAAAGTGTCAAAAAAGCATTTTGACTCAAATTATGACTGTTTTGACTGTTCAACTTGAAATGTGACCAAAAAACAACACTTTTTTGAACTACAAATGAGATCTTTGCCTTTTGAGTGCATTTTGTATTTAAAAATCATTTTGTCACTAAAAAGAGCCAAAAGTGTCAAAAAAGCATTTTGGTTGAAATTATGACTGTTTTGACTTTTCAACTTGAAATGTGACAAAAAAACAACACTTTTTTGAACTACAAATGACATATTTGCCTTTTCAGTGCATTTTGTATTTAAAAATCATTTTGTCACTAAAAAGAAGCCAAAAGTGTCAAAAAAGCATTTTGACTGAAATTATGACTGTTTTGACTTTTCAACTTGAAATGTGACCAAAAAAAAACACTTTTTTGAACTACAAATGAGATCTCTGCCTTTTGAGTGCATTTTGTATTTAAAAATCATTTTGTCACTAAAAAGAGCCAAAAGTGTCAAAAAAGCTTTTTGGTTGAAATTCTGACTGTTTTCACTTTGCAACTTGAAATGTGACCAAAAAACAACACTTTTTTGAACTACAAATGACACCCTTGCCTATTGAGTGTATTTTGTTTTTAGAAATCATTTTGTCACTAAAAAGAAGCTAAAAGTGTCAAAAAAGCATTTTGACTCAAATTATGACTGTTTTGACTATTCAACTTGAAATGTGACCAAAAAACAACACTTTTTTGAACTACAAATAAGATCTTTGCCTATTGAGTGTATTTTGTTTTTAGAAATCATTTTGTCACTAAATAGAAGCCAAAAGTGTCAAAAAAGCATTTTGGTTGAAATTCTGACTGTTTTCACTTTGCAACTTGAAATGTGACCAAAAAACAACACTTTTTTGAACTACAAATGAAATCTATGCCTTTTGAGTGCATTTTGTATTTAAAAATCATTTTGTCACTAAAAAGAGCCAAAAGTGTCAAAAAAGCATTTTGACTGAAATTATGACTGTTTTGACTATTCAACTTGAAATGTGACCAAAAAACAACACTTTTTTGAACTATAAATGAGATCTATGCCTTTTGAGTGCATTTTGTATTTAAAAATCATTTTGTCACTAAAAAGAGCCAAAAGTGTCAAAAAAGCATTTTGGTTGAAATTCTGACTGTTTTGACTATTCAACTTGAAATGTGACCAAAAAACAACACTTTTTTGAACTACAAATGAGATCTATGCCTTTTGAGTGCATTTTGTATTTAAAAATCATTTTGTCACTAAATAGAAGCCAAAAGTGTCAAAAAAGCATTTTGACTCAAATTCTGACTTTTTTGACTATTCAACTTGAAATGTGACCAAAAAACAACACTTTTTTGAACTACAAATAAGATCTTTGCCTATTGAGTGTATTTTGTTTTTAGAAATCATTTTGTCACTAAATAGAAGCCAAAAGTGTCAAAAAAGCATTTTGGTTGAAATTCTGACTGTTTTCACTTTGCAACTTGAAATGTGACAAAAAAACAACACTTTTTTGAACTACAAATGACATATTTGCCTTTTGAGTGCATTTTGTATTTAAAAATCATTTTGTCACTAAATAGAAGCCAAATGTGTCAAAAAAGCATTTTGACTCAAATTCTGACTTTTTTGACTATTCAACTTGAAATGTGACCAAGACACCACACTTTTTTGATCTACAAATGAGATCTTTGCCTTTTGAGTGCATTTTGTATTTAAAAATCATTTTGACACTAAAAAGAGCCAAAAGTGTCAAAAAAGCATTTTGGTTGAAATTCTGACTGTTTTGACTATTCAACTTGAAATGTGACCAAAGAAACAATACTTTTTTGAACTACAAATGAGATCTTTGCCTATTGAGTGTATTTTGTTTTTAGAAATCATTTTGTCACTAAATAGAAGCCAAAAGTGTCAAAAAAGCATTTTGACTCAAATTCTGACTGTTTTGACTTTTCAACTTGAAATGTGACCAAAAAACAACACTTTTTTGAACTACAAATGAGATCTTTGCCTTTTGAGTGCATTTTGTATTTAAAAATCATTTTGTCACTAAATAGAAGCCAAAAGTGTCAAAAAAGCATTTTGACTCAAATTATGACTGTTTTGACTTTTCAACTTGAAATGTGACCAAAAAACAACACTTTTTTGAACTATAAATGAGATCTTTGCCTTTTGAGTGCATTTTGTATTTAAAAATCATTTTGTATTTAAAAATCATTTTGTCACTAAAAAGAGCCAAACGTGTCAAAAAAGCATTTTGACTGAAATTATGACTGTTTTGACTATTCAACTTGAAATGTGACCAAAAAACAACACTTTTTTGAACTACAAATGAGATCTTTGCCTTTTGAGTGCATTTTGTATTTAAAAATCATTTTGTGACTAAAAAGAGCCAAAAGTGTCAAAAAAGCATTTTGGTTGAAATTCTGACTGTTTTGACTATTCAACTTGAAATGTGACCAAAAAACAACACTTTTTTGAACTACAAATGAGATCTTTGCCTTTTGAGTCCATTTTGTATTTAAAAATCATTTTGTCACTAAAAAGAAGCCAAAAGTGTCAAAAAAGCATTTTGACTGAAATTATGACTGTTTTGACTATTCAACTTGAAATGTGACCAAAAAACAACACTTTTTTGAACTACAAATGAGATCTATGCCTTTTGAGTGCATTTTGTATTTAAAAATCATTTTGTCACTAAAAAGAGCCAAAAGTGTCAAAAAAGCATTTTGGTTGAAATTATGACTGTTTTGACTATTCAACTTGAAATGTGACCAAAAAACAACACTTTTTTGAACTACAAATAAGATCTTTGCCTATTGAGTGTATTTTGTTTTTAGAAATCATTTTGTCACTAAATAGAAGCCAAAAGTGTCAAAAAAGCATTTTGACTCAAATTATGACTGTTTTGACTTTTCAACTTGAAATGTGACCAAAAAACAACACTTTTTTGAACTACAAATGAGATCATTGCCTTTTGAGTGCATTTTGTATTTAAAAATCATTTTGTCACTAAAAAGAAGCCAAAAGTGTCAAAAAAGCATTTTGACTCAAATTATGACTGTTTTGACTATTCAACTTGAAATGTGACCAAAAAACAACACTTTTTTGAACTACAAATGAGATCATTGCCTTTTGAGTGCATTTTGTATTTAAAAATCATTTTGTCACTAAAAAGAAGCCAAAAGTGTCAAAAAAGCATTTTGACTCAAATTCTGACTTTTTTGACTATTCAACTTGAAATGTGATCAAAAAACAACACTTTTTTGAACTACAAATAAGATCTTTGCCTATTGAGTGCATTTTGTTTTTAGAAATCATTTTGTCACTAAATAGAAGCCAAAAGTGTCAAAAAAGCATTTTGGTTGAAATTCTGACTGTTTTCACTTTGCAACTTAAAATGTGACCAAAAAACAACACTTTTTTGAACTACAAATGAAATCTATGCCTTTTGAGTGCATTTTGTACTTAAAAATCATTTTGTCACTAAAAAGAGCCAAAAGTGTCAAAAAAGCATTTTGGTTGAAATTCTGACTGTTTTCACTTTGCAACTTGAAATGTGACAAAAAAACAACACTTTTTTGAACTACAAATGACATCTTTGCCTTTTGAGTGCATTTTGTATTTAAAAATCATTTTGTCACTAAATAGAAGCCAAAAGTGTCAAAAAAGCATTTTGACTCAAATTCTGACTTTTTTGACTATTCAACTTGAAATTTGACCAAGACACCACACTTTTTTGATCTACAAATGAGATCTTTGCCTTTTGAGTGCATTTTGTATTTAAAAATCATTTTGACACTAAAAAGAGCCAAAAGTGTCAAAAAAGCATTTTGACTCAAATTCTGACTGTTTTCACTTTGCAACTTGAAATGTGAGCAAAAAACAACACTTTTTTGAACTACAAATGACATCTTTGCCTATTGAGTGTATTTTGTTTTTAGAAATCATTTTGTCACTAAATAGAAGCCAAAAGAGTCAAAAAAAGCATTTTGACTCAAATTCTGACTGTTTTCACTTTGCAACTTGAAATGTGACAAAAAACAACACTTTTCTGAACTACAAATGAGATCTTTGCCTTTTGAGTCTATTTTGTATTTAAAAATCATTTTGTCACTAAAAAGAGCAAAACGTCTCAAAAAAGCATTTTGACTGAAATTATGACTGTTTTGACTTTTCAACTTGAAATGTGACAAAAAAACAACACTTTTTTGAACTACAAATGACATATTTGCCTTTTGAGTGCATTTTGTATTTAAAAATCATTTTGTCACTAAATAGAAGCCAAAAGTGTCAAAAAAGCATTTTGACTCAAATTATGACTGTTTTGACTTTTCAACTTGAAATGTGACCAAGACACCACACTTTTTTGAACTACAAATGAGATCTTTGCCTTTTGAGTGCATTTTGTATTTAAAAATCATTTTGACACTAAAAAGAGCCAAAAGTGTCAAAAAAGCATTTTGGTTGAAATTCTGACTGTTTTGACTATTCAACTTGAAATGTGACCAAAGAAACAATACTTTTTTGAACTACAAATGAAATCTTTGCCTATTGAGTGTATTTTGTTTTTAGAAATCATTTTGTCACTAAATAGAAGCCAAAAGTGTCAAAAAAGCATTTTGACTCAAATTCTGACTGTTTTGACTTTTCAACTTGAAATGTGACCAAAAAACAACACTTTTTTGAACTATAAATGAGATCTTTGCCTTTTGAGTGCATTTTGTATTTAAAAATCATTTTGTGACTAAAAAGAACCAAAAGTGTCAAAAAAGCATTTTGGTTGAAATTCTGACTGTTTTGACTATTCAACTTGAAATGTGACCAAAAAACAACACTTTTTTGAACTACAAATGAGATCATTGCCTTTTGAGTGCATTTTGTATTTAAAAATCATTTTGTCACTAAAAAGAAGCCAAAAGTGTCAAAAAAGCATTTTGACTCAAATTATGACTGTTTTGACTATTCAACTTGAAATGTGACCAAAAAACAACACTTTTTTGAACTACAAATGAGATCTTTGCCTTTTGAGTGCATTTTGTATTTAAAAATCATTTTGTCACTAAAAAGAGCCAAAAGTGTCAAAAAAGCATTTTGGTTGAAATTATGACTGTTTTGACTTTTCAACTTGAAATGTGACAAAAAAACAACACTTTTTTGAACTACAAATGACATATTTGCCTTTTGAGTGCATTTTGTATTTAAAAATCATTTTGTCACTAAAAAGAAGCCAAAAGTGTCAAAAAAGCATTTTGACTGAAATTATGACTGTTTTGACTTTTCAACTTGAAATGTGACCAAAAAAAAACACTTTTTTGAACTACAAATGAGATCTCTGCCTTTTGAGTGCATTTTGTATTTAAAAATCATTTTGTCACTAAAAAGAGCCAAAAGTGTCAAAAAAGCTTTTTGGTTGAAATTCTGACTGTTTTCACTTTGCAACTTGAAATGTGACCAAAAAACAACACTTTTTTGAACTACAAATGACATCCTTGCCTATTGAGTGTATTTTGTTTTTAGAAATCATTTTGTCACTAAAAAGAAGCTAAAAGTGTCAAAAAAGCATTTTGACTCAAATTATGACTGTTTTGACTATTCAACTTGAAATGTGACCAAAAAACAACACTTTTTTGAACTACAAATAAGATCTTTGCCTATTGAGTGTATTTTGTTTTTAGAAATCATTTTGTCACTAAATAGAAGCCAAAAGTGTCAAAAAAGCATTTTGGTTGAAATTCTGACTGTTTTCACTTTGCAACTTGAAATGTGACCAAAAAACAACACTTTTTTGAACTACAAATGAAATCTATGCCTTTTGAGTGCATTTTGTATTTAAAAATCATTTTGTCACTAAAAAGAGCCAAAAGTGTCAAAAAAGCATTTTGGTTGAAATTCTGACTGTTTTCACTTTGCAACTTGAAATGTGACAAAAAACAACACTTTTTTGAACTACAAATGACATCTTTGCCTTTTGAGTGCATTTTGTATTTAAAAATCATTTTGTCACTAAATAGAAGCCAAAAGTGTCAAAAAAGCATTTTGACTCAAATTATGACTGTTTTCACTTTGCAACTTGAAATGTGACCAAAAAACAACACTTTTTTGAACTACAAATGAAATCTATGCCTTTTGAGTGCATTTTGTATTTAAAAATCATTTTGTCACTAAAAAGAGCCAAAAGTGTCAAAAAAGCATTTTGACTGAAATTATGACTGTTTTGACTATTCAACTTGAAATGTGACCAAAAAACAACACTTTTTTGAACTACAAATGAGATCTATGCCTTTTGAGTGCATTTTGTATTTAAAAATCATTTTGTCACTAAATAGAAGCCAAAAGTGTCAAAAAAGCATTTTGACTCAAATTCTGACTTTTTTGACTATTCAACTTGAAATGTGACCAAAAAACAACACTTTTTTGAACTACAAATAAGATCTTTGCCTATTGAGTGTATTTTGTTTTTAGAAATCATTTTGTCACTAAATAGAAGCCAAAAGTGTCAAAAAAGCATTTTGGTTGAAATTCTGACTGTTTTCACTTTGCAACTTGAAATGTGACAAAAAAACAACACTTTTTTGAACTACAAATGACATATTTGCCTTTTGAGTGCATTTTGTATTTAAAAATCATTTTGTCACTAAATAGAAGCCAAATGTGTCAAAAAAGCATTTTGACTCAAATTCTGACTTTTTTGACTATTCAACTTGAAATGTGACCAAGACACCACACTTTTTTGATCTACAAATGAGATCTTTGCCTTTTGAGTGCATTTTGTATTTAAAAATCATTTTGACACTAAAAAGAGCCAAAAGTGTCAAAAAAGCATTTTGGTTGAAATTCTGACTGTTTTGACTATTCAACTTGAAATGTGACCAAAGAAACAATACTTTTTTGAACTACAAATGAGATCTTTGCCTATTGAGTGTATTTTGTTTTTAGAAATCATTTTGTCACTAAATAGAAGCCAAAAGTGTCAAAAAAGCATTTTGACTCAAATTCTGACTGTTTTGACTTTTCAACTTGAAATGTGACCAAAAAACAACACTTTTTTGAACTACAAATGAGATCTTTGCCTTTTGAGTGCATTTTGTATTTAAAAATCATTTTGTCATTAAAAAGAGCCAAAAGTGTCAAAAAAGCATTTTGACTCAAATTCTGACTGTTTTCACTTTGCAACTTGAAATGTGAGCAAAAAACAACACTTTTTTGAACTACAAATGACATCCTTGCCTATTGAGTGTATTTTGTTTTTAGAAATCATTTTGTCACTAAAAAGAAGCTAAAAGTGTCAAAAAAGCATTTTGACTCAAATTATGACTGTTTTGACTATTCAACTTGAAATGTGACCAAAAAACAACACTTTTTTGAACTACAAATAAGATCTTTGCCTATTGAGTGTATTTTGTTTTTAGAAATCATTTTGTCACTAAATAGAAGCCAAAAGTGTCAAAAAAGCATTTTGGTTGAAATTCTGACTGTTTTCACTTTGCAACTTGAAATGTGACCAAAAAACAACACTTTTTTGAACTACAAATGAAATCTATGCCTTTTGAGTGCATTTTGTATTTAAAAATCATTTTGTCACTAAAAAGAGCCAAAAGTGTCAAAAAAGCATTTTGGTTGAAATTCTGACTGTTTTCACTTTGCAACTTGAAATGTGACAAAAAACAACACTTTTTTGAACTACAAATGACATCTTTGCCTTTTGAGTGCATTTTGTATTTAAAAATCATTTTGTCACTAAATAGAAGCCAAAAGTGTCAAAAAAGCATTTTGACTCAAATTATGACTGTTTTCACTTTGCAACTTGAAATGTGACCAAAAAACAACACTTTTTTGAACTACAAATGAAATCTATGCCTTTTGAGTGCATTTTGTATTTAAAAATCATTTTGTCACTAAAAAGAGCCAAAAGTGTCAAAAAAGCATTTTGACTGAAATTATGACTGTTTTGACTATTCAACTTGAAATGTGACCAAAAAACAACACTTTTTTGAACTATAAATGAGATCTATGCCTTTTGAGTGCATTTTGTATTTAAAAATCATTTTGTCACTAAAAAGAGCCAAAAGTGTCAAAAAAGCATTTTGGTTGAAATTCTGACTGTTTTGACTATTCAACTTGAAATGTGACCAAAAAACAACACTTTTTTGAACTACAAATGAGATCTATGCCTTTTGAGTGCATTTTGTATTTAAAAATCATTTTGTCACTAAATAGAAGCCAAAAGTGTCAAAAAAGCATTTTGACTCAAATTCTGACTTTTTTGACTATTCAACTTGAAATGTGACCAAAAAACAACACTTTTTTGAACTACAAATAAGATCTTTGCCTATTGAGTGTATTTTGTTTTTAGAAATCATTTTGTCACTAAATAGAAGCCAAAAGTGTCAAAAAAGCATTTTGGTTGAAATTCTGACTGTTTTCACTTTGCAACTTGAAATGTGACAAAAAAACAACACTTTTTTGAACTACAAATGACATATTTGCCTTTTGAGTGCATTTTGTATTTAAAAATCATTTTGTCACTAAATAGAAGCCAAATGTGTCAAAAAAGCATTTTGACTCAAATTCTGACTTTTTTGACTATTCAACTTGAAATGTGACCAAGACACCACACTTTTTTGATCTACAAATGAGATCTTTGCCTTTTGAGTGCATTTTGTATTTAAAAATCATTTTGACACTAAAAAGAGCCAAAAGTGTCAAAAAAGCATTTTGGTTGAAATTCTGACTGTTTTGACTATTCAACTTGAAATGTGACCAAAGAAACAATACTTTTTTGAACTACAAATGAGATCTTTGCCTATTGAGTGTATTTTGTTTTTAGAAATCATTTTGTCACTAAATAGAAGCCAAAAGTGTCAAAAAAGCATTTTGACTCAAATTCTGACTGTTTTGACTTTTCAACTTGAAATGTGACCAAAAAACAACACTTTTTTGAACTACAAATGAGATCTTTGCCTTTTGAGTGCATTTTGTATTTAAAAATCATTTTGTCATTAAAAAGAGCCAAAAGTGTCAAAAAAGCATTTTGACTCAAATTCTGACTGTTTTCACTTTGCAACTTGAAATGTGAGCAAAAAACAACACTTTTTTGAACTACAAATGACATCTTTGCCTATTGAGTGTATTTTGTTTTTAGAAATCATTTTGTCACTAAATAGAAGCCAAAAGAGTCAAAAAAGCATTTTGACTCAAATTCTGACTGTTTTCACTTTGCAACTTGAAATGTGACAAAAAACAACACTTTTCTGAACTACAAATGAGATCTTTGCCTTTTGAGTCTATTTTGTATTTAAAAATCATTTTGTCACTAAAAAGAGCAAAACGTGTCAAAAAAGCATTTTGACTGAAATTATGACTGTTTTGACTTTTCAACTTGAAATGTGACAAAAAAACAACACTTTTTTGAACTACAAATGACATATTTGCCTTTTGAGTGCATTTTGTATTTAAAAATCATTTTGTCACTAAATAGAAGCCAAAAGTCTCAAAAAAGCATTTTGACTCAAATTATGACTGTTTTGACTTTTCAACTTGAAATGTGACCAAGACACCACACTTTTTTGAACTACAAATGAGATTTTTTTGAGTGCATTTTGTATTTAAAAATCATTTTGACACTAAAAAGAGCCAAAAGTGTCAAAAAAGCATTTTGGTTGAAATTCTGACTGTTTTGACTATTCAACTTGAAATGTGACCAAAGAAACAATACTTTTTTGAACTACAAATGACATCTTTGCCTATTGAGTGTATTTTGTTTTTAGAAATCATTTTGTCACTAAATAGAAGCCAAAAGTGTCAAAAAAGCATTTTGACTCAAATTATGACTGTTTTGACTTTTCAACTTGAAATGTGACCAAAAAACAACACTTTTTTGAACTATAAATGAGATCTTTGCCTTTTGAGTGCATTTTGTATTTAAAAATCATTTTGTCACTAAATAGAAGCCAAAAGTGTCAAAAAAGCATTTTGGTTGAAATTCTGACTGTTTTGACTATTCAACTTGAAATGTGACCAAAAAACAACACTTTTTTGAACTACAAATGAGATCATTGCCTTTTGAGTGCATTTTGTATTTAAAAATCATTTTGTCACTAAAAAGAAGCCAAAAGTGTCAAAAAAGCATTTTGACTCAAATTTTGACTGTTTTGACTATTCAACTTTAAATGTGACCAAAAAACAACACTTTTTTGAACTACAAATGAGATCTTTGCCTTTTGAGTGCATTTTGTATTTAAAAATCATTTTGTCACTAAAAAGAGCCAAAAGTGTCAAAAAAGCATTTTGGTTGAAATTCTGACTGTTTTGACTATTCAACTTGAAATGTGACCAAAGAAACAATACTTTTTTGAACTACAAATGAGATCTTTGCTTATTGAGTGTATTTTGTTTTTAGAAATCATTTTGTCACTAAATAGAAGCCAAAAGTGTCAAAAAAGCATTTTGGTTGAAATTCTGACTGTTTTCACTTTGCAACTTGAAATGTGACCAAAAAACAACACTTTTTTGAACTACAAATGAGATCATTGCCTTTTGAGTGCATTTTGTATTTAAAAATCATTTTGTCACTAAAAAGAAGCCAAAAGTGTCAAAAAAGCATTTTGACTCAAATTATGACTGTTTTGACTATTCAACTTGAAATGTGACCAAAAAACAACACTTTTTTGAACTACAAATGAGATCATTGCCTTTTGAGTGCATTTTGTATTTAAAAATCATTTTGTCACTAAAAGAAGCTAAAAGTGTCAAAAAAGCATTTTGACTCAAATTCTGACTTTTTTGACTATTCAACTTGAAATGTGATCAAAAAACAACACTTTTTTTGAACTACAAATAAGATCTTTGCCTATTGAGTGTATTTTGTTTTTAGAAATCATTTTGTCACTAAATAGAAGCCAAAAGTGTCAAAAAAGCATTTTGGTTGAAATTCTGACTGTTTTCACTTTGCAACTTGAAATGTGACCAAAAAACAACACTTTTTTGAACTACAAATGAAATCTATGCCTTTTGAGTGCATTTTGTATTTAAAAATCATTTTGTCACTAAAAAGAGCCAAAATTGTCAAAAAAGCATTTTGGTTGAAATTCTGACTGTTTTCACTTTGCAACTTGAAATGTGACAAAAAACAACACTTTTTTGAACTACAAATGACATCTTTGCCTTTTGAGTGCATTTTGTATTTAAAAATCATTTTGTCACTAAATAGAAGCCAAAAGTGTCAAAAAAGCATTTTGACTCAAATTCTGACTTTTTTGACTATTCAACTTGAAATGTGACCAAAAAAAGAACACTTTTTTGAACTACAAATGAGATCATTGCCTTTTGAGTGCATTTTGTATTTAAAAATCATTTTGTCACTAAAAAGAAGCCAAAAGTGTCAAAAAAGCATTTTGACTCAAATTCTGACTTTTTTGACTACTCAACTTGAAATGTGACCAAAAAACAACACTTTTTTGAACTACAAATAAGATCTTTGCCTATTGAGTGTATTTTGTTTTTAGAAATCATTTTGTCACTAAATAGAAGCCAAAAGTGTCAAAAAAGCATTTTGACTCAAATTCTGACTGTTTTCACTTTGCAACTTGAAATGTGACCAAAAAACAACACTTTTTTGAACTACAAATGAGATCATTGCCTTTTGAGTGCATTTTGTATTTAAAAATCATTTTGTCATTAAAAAGAGCCAAAAGTGTCAAAAAAGCATTTTGACTCAAATTCTGACTGTTTTCACTTTGCAACTTGAAATGTGAGCAAAAAACAACACTTTTTTGAACTACAAATGACATCTTTGCCTATTGAGTGTATTTTGTTTTTAGAAATCATTTTGTCACTAAATAGAAGCCAAAAGAGTCAAAAAAGCATTTTGACTCAAATTCTGACTGTTTTCACTTTGCAACTTGAAATGTGACAAAAAACAACACTTTTCTGAACTACAAATGAGATCTTTGCCTTTTGAGTCTATTTTGTATTTAAAAATCATTTTGTCACTAAAAAGAGCAAAACGTGTCAAAAAAGCATTTTGACTGAAATTATGACTGTTTTGACTTTTCAACTTGAAATGTGACAAAAAAACACTTTTTTGAACTACAAATGACATATTTGCCTTTTGAGTGCATTTTGTATTTAAAAATCATTTTGTCACTAAATAGAAGCCAAAAGTGTCAAAAAAGCATTTTGACTCAAATTATGACTGTTTTGACTTTTCAACTTGAAATGTGACCAAGACACCACACTTTTTTGAACTACAAATGAGATCTTTGCCTTTTGAGTGCATTTTGTATTTAAAAATCATTTTGACACTAAAAAGAGCCAAAAGTGTCAAAAAAGCATTTTGGTTGAAATTCTGACTGTTTTGACTATTCAACTTGAAATGTGACCAAAGAAACAATACTTTTTTGAACTACAAATGACATCTTTGCCTATTGAGTGTATTTTGTTTTTAGAAATCATTTTGTCACTAAATAGAAGCCAAAAGTGTCAAAAAAGCATTTTGACTCAAATTATGACTGTTTTGACTTTTCAACTTGAAATGTGACCAAAAAACAACACTTTTTTGAACTATAAATGAGATCTTTGCCTTTTGAGTGCATTTTGTATTTAAAAATCATTTTGTGACTAAAAAGAGCCAAAAGTGTCAAAAAAGCATTTTGGTTGAAATTCTGACTGTTTTGACTATTCAACTTGAAATGTGACCAAAAAAACAACACTTTTTTGAACTACAAATGAGATCATTGCCTTTTGAGTGCATTTTGTATTTAAAAATCATTTTGTCACTAAAAAGAAGCTAAAAGTGTCAAAAAAGCATTTTGACTCAAATTATGACTGTTTTGACTATTCAACTTGAAATGTGACCAAAAAACAACACTTTTTTGAACTACAAATAAGATCTTTGCCTATTGAGTGTATTTTGTTTTTAGAAATCATTTCGTCACTAAATAGAAGCCAAAAGTGTCAAAAAAGCATTTTGGTTGAAATTCTGACTGTTTTCACTTTGCAACTTGAAATGTGACCAAAAAACAACACTTTTTTGAACTACAAATGAAATCTATGCCTTTTGAGTGCATTTTGTATTTAAAAATCATTTTGTCACTAAAAAGAGCCAAAAGTGTCAAAAAAGCATTTTGGTTGAAATTCTGACTGTTTTCACTTTGCAACTTGAAATGTGACAAAAAACAACACTTTTTTGAACTACAAATGACATCTTTGCCTTTTGAGTGCATTTTGTATTTAAAAATCATTTTGTCACTAAATAGAAGCCAAAAGTGTCAAAAAAGCATTTTGACTCAAATTCTGACTTTTTTGACTATTCAACTTGAATTGTGACCAAAAAAAGAACACTTTTTTGAACTACAAATGAGATCATTGCCTTTTGAGTGCATTTTGTATTTAAAAATCATTTTGTCACTAAAAAGAAGCCAAAAGTGTCAAAAAAGCATTTTGACTCAAATTCTGACTTTTTTGACTACTCAACTTGAAATGTGACAAAAAAACAACACTTTTTTGAACTACAAATGAGATCATTGCCTTTTGAGTGCATTTTGTATTTAAAAATCATTTTGTCACTAAAAAGAAGCCAAAAGTGTCAAAAAAGCATTTTGACTCAAATTATGACTGTTTTGACTATTCAACTTGAAATGTGACCAAAAAACAACACTTTTTTGAACTACAAATGAAATCTATGCCTTTTGAGTGCATTTTGTACTTAAAAATCATTTTGTCACTAAAAAGAGCCAAAAGTGTCAAAAAAGCATTTTGGTTGAAATTCTGACTGTTTTCACTTTGCAACTTGAAATGTGACAAAAAAACAACACTTTTTTGAACTACAAATGACATCTTTGCCTTTTGAGTGCATTTTGTATTTAAAAATCATTTTGTCACTAAATAGAAGCCAAAAGTGTCAAAAAAGCATTTTGACTCAAATTCTGACTTTTTTGACTATTCAACTTGAAATTTGACCAAGACACCACACTTTTTTGATCTAAAAATGAGATCTTTGCCTTTTGAGTGCATTTTGTATTTAAAAATCATTTTGACACTAAAAAGAGCCAAAAGTGTCAAAAAAGCATTTTGACTCAAATTCTGACTGTTTTCACTTTGCAACTTGAAATGTGACAAAAAACAACACTTTTCTGAACTACAAATGAGATCTTTGCCTTTTGAGTCTATTTTGTATTTAAAAATCATTTTGTCACTAAAAAGAGCAAAACGTGTCAAAAAAGCATTTTGACTGAAATTATGACTGTTTTGACTTTTCAACTTGAAATGTGACAAAAAAACAACACTTTTTTGAACTACAAATGACATATTTGCCTTTTGAGTGCATTTTGTATTTAAAAATCATTTTGTCACTAAATAGAAGCCAAAAGTGTCAAAAAAGCATTTTGACTCAAATTATGACTGTTTTGACTTTTCAACTTGAAATGTGACCAAGACACCACACTTTTTTGAACTACAAATGAGATCTTTGCCTTTTGAGTGCATTTTGTATTTAAAAATCATTTTGACACTAAAAAGAGCCAAAAGTGTCAAAAAAGCATTTTGGTTGAAATTCTGACTGTTTTGACTATTCAACTTGAAATGTGACCAAAGAAACAATACTTTTTTGAACTACAAATGACATCTTTGCCTTTTGAGTGCATTTTGTATTTAAAAATCATTTTGTGACTAAAAAGAGCCAAAAGTGTCAAAAAAGCATTTTGGTTGAAATTCTGACTGTTTTGACTATTCAACTTGAAATGTGACCAAAAAACAACACTTTTTTGAACTACAAATGAGATCATTGCCTTTTGAGTGCATTTTGTATTTAAAAATCATTTTGTCACTAAAAAGAAGCTAAAAGTGTCAAAAAAGCATTTTGACTCAAATTATGACTGTTTTGACTATTCAACTTGAAATGTGACCAAAAAACAACACTTTTTTGAACTACAAATAAGATCTTTGCCTATTGAGTGTATTTTGTTTTTAGAAATCATTTCGTCACTAAATAGAAGCCAAAAGTGTCAAAAAAGCATTTTGGTTGAAATTCTGACTGTTTTCACTTTGCAACTTGAAATGTGACCAAAAAACAACACTTTTTTGAACTACAAATGAAATCTATGCCTTTTGAGTGCATTTTGTATTTAAAAATCATTTTGTCACTAAAAAGAGCCAAAAGTGTCAAAAAAGCATTTTGGTTGAAATTCTGACTGTTTTCACTTTGCAACTTGAAATGTGACAAAAAACAACACTTTTTTGAACTACAAATGACATCTTTGCCTTTTGAGTGCATTTTGTATTTAAAAATCATTTTGTCACTAAATAGAAGCCAAAAGTGTCAAAAAAGCATTTTGACTCAAATTCTGACTTTTTTGACTATTCAACTTGAATTGTGACCAAAAAAAGAACACTTTTTTGAACTACAAATGAGATCATTGCCTTTTGAGTGCATTTTGTATTTAAAAATCATTTTGTCACTAAAAAGAAGCCAAAAGTGTCAAAAAAGCATTTTGACTCAAATTCTGACTTTTTTGACTACTCAACTTGAAATGTGACAAAAAAACAACACTTTTTTGAACTACAAATGAGATCATTGCCTTTTGAGTGCATTTTGTATTTAAAAATCATTTTGTCACTAAAAAGAAGCCAAAAGTGTCAAAAAAGCATTTTGACTCAAATTATGACTGTTTTGACTATTCAACTTGAAATGTGACCAAAAAACAACACTTTTTTGAACTACAAATGAAATCTATGCCTTTTGAGTGCATTTTGTACTTAAAAATCATTTTGTCACTAAAAAGAGCCAAAAGTGTCAAAAAAGCATTTTGGTTGAAATTCTGACTGTTTTCACTTTGCAACTTGAAATGTGACAAAAAAACAACACTTTTTTGAACTACAAATGACATCTTTGCCTTTTGAGTGCATTTTGTATTTAAAAATCATTTTGTCACTAAATAGAAGCCAAAAGTGTCAAAAAAGCATTTTGACTCAAATTCTGACTTTTTTGACTATTCAACTTGAAATTTGACCAAGACACCACACTTTTTTGATCTAAAAATGAGATCTTTGCCTTTTGAGTGCATTTTGTATTTAAAAATCATTTTGACACTAAAAAGAGCCAAAAGTGTCAAAAAAGCATTTTGACTCAAATTCTGACTGTTTTCACTTTGCAACTTGAAATGTGACAAAAAACAACACTTTTCTGAACTACAAATGAGATCTTTGCCTTTTGAGTCTATTTTGTATTTAAAAATCATTTTGTCACTAAAAAGAGCAAAACGTGTCAAAAAAGCATTTTGACTGAAATTATGACTGTTTTGACTTTTCAACTTGAAATGTGACAAAAAAACAACACTTTTTTGAACTACAAATGACATATTTGCCTTTTGAGTGCATTTTGTATTTAAAAATCATTTTGTCACTAAATAGAAGCCAAAAGTGTCAAAAAAGCATTTTGACTCAAATTATGACTGTTTTGACTTTTCAACTTGAAATGTGACCAAGACACCACACTTTTTTGAACTACAAATGAGATCTTTGCCTTTTGAGTGCATTTTGTATTTAAAAATCATTTTGACACTAAAAAGAGCCAAAAGTGTCAAAAAAGCATTTTGGTTGAAATTCTGACTGTTTTGACTATTCAACTTGAAATGTGACCAAAGAAACAATACTTTTTTGAACTACAAATGACATCTTTGCCTATTGAGTGTATTTTGTTTTTAGAAATCATTTTGTCACTAAATAGAAGCCAAAAGTGTCAAAAAAGCATTTTGACTCAAATTATGACTGTTTTGACTTTTCAACTTGAAATGTGACCAAAAAACAACACTTTTTTGAACTATAAATGAGATCTTTGCCTTTTGAGTGCATTTTGTATTTAAAAATCATTTTGTGACTAAAAAGAGCCAAAAGTGTCAAAAAAGCATTTTGGTTGAAATTCTGACTGTTTTGACTATTCAACTTGAAATGTGACCAAAAAACAACACTTTTTTGAACTACAAATGAGATCATTGCCTTTTGAGTGCATTTTGTATTTAAAAATCATTTTGTCACTAAAAAGAAGCCAAAAGTGTCAAAAAAGCATTTTGACTCAAATTATGACTGTTTTGACTATTCAACTTGAAATGTGACCAAAAAACAACACTTTTTTGAACTACAAATGAGATCTTTGCCTTTTGAGTGCATTTTGTATTTAAAAATCATTTTGTCACTAAAAAGAGCCAAAAGTGTCAAAAAAGCATTTTGGTTAAAATTTTGACTGTTTTGACTATTCAACTTGAAATGTGACCAAAGAAACAATACTTTTTTGAACTACAAATGAGATCTTTGCCTATTGAGTGTATTTTGTTTTTAGAAATCATTTTGTCACTAAATAGAAGCCAAAAGTGTCAAAAAAGCATTTTGACTCAAATTATGACTGTTTTGACTTTTCAACTTGAAATGTGACCAAAAAACAACACTTTTTTGAACTACAAATGAGATCATTGCCTTTTGAGTGCATTTTGTATTTAAAAATCATTTTGTCACTAAAAAGAAGCCAAAAGTGTCAAAAAAGCATTTTGACTGAAATTATGACTGTTTTGACTTTTCAACTTGAAATGTGACCAAAAAAAAACACTTTTTTGAACTACAAATGAGATCTTTGCCTTTTGAGTGCATTTTGTATTTAAAAATCATTTTGTCACTAAAAAGAGCCAAAAGTGTCAAAAAAGCTTTTTGGTTGAAATTCTGACTGTTTTCACTTTGCAACTTGAAATGTGACCAAAAAACAACACTTTTTTGAACTACAAATGACATCCTTGCCTATTGAGTGTATTTTGTTTTTAGAAATCATTTTGTCACTAAATAGAAGCCAAAAGAGTCAAAAAAGCATTTTGACTCAAATTATGACTGTTTTCACTTTGCAACTTGAAATGTGACCAAAAAACAACACTTTTTTGAACTACAAATGAAATCTATGCCTTTTGAGTGCATTTTGTATTTAAAAATCATTTTGTCACTAAAAAGAGCCAAAAGTGTCAAAAAAGCATTTTGACTGAAATTATGACTGTTTTGACTATTCAACTTGAAATGTGACCAAAAAACAACACTTTTTTGAACTATAAATGAGATCTATGCCTTTTGAGTGCATTTTGTATTTAAAAATCATTTTGTCACTAAAAAGAGCCAAAAGTGTCAAAAAAGCATTTTGGTTGAAATTATGACTGTTTTGACTATTCAACTTGAAATGTGACCAAAAAACAACACTTTTTTGAACTACAAATGAGATCTATGCCTTTTGAGTGCATTTTGTATTTAAAAATCATTTTGTCACTAAAAAGAAGCCAAAAGTGTCAAAAAAGCATTTTGACTCAAATTCTGACTTTTTTGACTATTCAACTTGAAATGTGACCAAAAAACAACACTTTTTTGAACTACAAATAAGATCTTTGCCTATTGAGTGTATTTTGTTTTTAGAAATCATTTTGTCACTAAATAGAAGCCAAAAGTGTCAAAAAAGCATTTTGGTTGAAATTCTGACTGTTTTCACTTTGCAACTTGAAATGTGACAAAAAAACAACACTTTTTTGAACTACAAATGACATATTTGCCTTTTGAGTGCATTTTGTATTTAAAAATCATTTTGTCACTAAATAGAAGCCAAATGTGTCAAAAAAGCATTTTGACTCAAATTCTGACTTTTTTGACTATTCAACTTGAAATGTGACCAAGACACCACACTTTTTTGATCTACAAATGAGATCTTTGCCTTTTGAGTGCATTTTGTATTTAAAAATCATTTTGACACTAAAAAGAGCCAAAAGTGTCAAAAAAGCATTTTGGTTGAAATTCTGACTGTTTTGACTATTCAACTTGAAATGTGACCAAAGAAACAATACTTTTTTGAACTACAAATGAGATCTTTGCCTATTGAGTGTATTTTGTTTTTAGAAATCATTTTGTCACTAAATAGAAGCCAAAAGTGTCAAAAAAGCATTTTGACTCAAATTCTGACTGTTTTGACTTTTCAACTTGAAATGTGACCAAAAAACAACACTTTTTTGAACTATAAATGAGATCTTTGCCTTTTGAGTGCATTTTGTATTTAGAAATCATTTTGTCACTAAATAGAAGCCAAAAGTGTCAAAAAAGCAGTTTGACTCAAATTCTGACTGTTTTGACTTTTCAACTTGAAATGTGACAAAAAAACAACACTTTTCTGAACTACAAATGAGATCTTTGCCTTTTGAGTCCATTTTGTATTTAAAAATCATTTTGTCACTAAAAAGAGCCAAACGTGTCAAAAAAGCATTTTGACTGAAATTATGACTGTTTTGACTATTCAACTTGAAATGTGACCAAAAAACAACACTTTTTTGAACTATAAATGAGATCTATGCCTTTTGAGTGCATTTTGTATTTAAAAATCATTTTGTCACTAAAAAGAGCCAAAAGTGTCAAAAAAGCATTTTGGTTGAAATTCTGACTGTTTTCACTTTGCAACTTGAAATGTGACAAAAAACAACACTTTTTTGAACTACAAATGACATCTTTGCCTTTTGAGTGCATTTTGTATTTAAAAATCATTTTGTCACTAAATAGAAGCCAAAAGTGTCAAAAAAGCATTTTGACTCAAATTCTGACTTTTTTGACTATTCAACTTGAATTGTGACCAAAAAAAGAACACTTTTTTGAACTACAAATGAGATCATTGCCTTTTGAGTGCATTTTGTATTTAAAAATCATTTTGTCACTAAAAAGAAGCCAAAAGTGTCAAAAAAGCATTTTGACTCAAATTCTGACTTTTTTGACTACTCAACTTGAAATGTGACAAAAAAACAACACTTTTTTGAACTACAAATGAGATCATTGCCTTTTGAGTGCATTTTGTATTTAAAAATCATTTTGTCACTAAAAAGAAGCCAAAAGTGTCAAAAAAGCATTTTGACTCAAATTATGACTGTTTTGACTATTCAACTTGAAATGTGACCAAAAAACAACACTTTTTTGAACTACAAATGAAATCTATGCCTTTTGAGTGCATTTTGTACTTAAAAATCATTTTGTCACTAAAAAGAGCCAAAAGTGTCAAAAAAGCATTTTGGTTGAAATTCTGACTGTTTTCACTTTGCAACTTGAAATGTGACAAAAAAACAACACTTTTTTGAACTACAAATGACATCTTTGCCTTTTGAGTGCATTTTGTATTTAAAAATCATTTTGTCACTAAATAGAAGCCAAAAGTGTCAAAAAAGCATTTTGACTCAAATTCTGACTTTTTTGACTATTCAACTTGAAATTTGACCAAGACACCACACTTTTTTGATCTAAAAATGAGATCTTTGCCTTTTGAGTGCATTTTGTATTTAAAAATCATTTTGACACTAAAAAGAGCCAAAAGTGTCAAAAAAGCATTTTGACTCAAATTCTGACTGTTTTCACTTTGCAACTTGAAATGTGACAAAAAACAACACTTTTCTGAACTACAAATGAGATCTTTGCCTTTTGAGTCTATTTTGTATTTAAAAATCATTTTGTCACTAAAAAGAGCAAAACGTGTCAAAAAAGCATTTTGACTGAAATTATGACTGTTTTGACTTTTCAACTTGAAATGTGACAAAAAAACAACACTTTTTTGAACTACAAATGACATATTTGCCTTTTGAGTGCATTTTGTATTTAAAAATCATTTTGTCACTAAATAGAAGCCAAAAGTGTCAAAAAAGCATTTTGACTCAAATTATGACTGTTTTGACTTTTCAACTTGAAATGTGACCAAGACACCACACTTTTTTGAACTACAAATGAGATCTTTGCCTTTTGAGTGCATTTTGTATTTAAAAATCATTTTGACACTAAAAAGAGCCAAAAGTGTCAAAAAAGCATTTTGGTTGAAATTCTGACTGTTTTGACTATTCAACTTGAAATGTGACCAAAGAAACAATACTTTTTTGAACTACAAATGACATCTTTGCCTATTGAGTGTATTTTGTTTTTAGAAATCATTTTGTCACTAAATAGAAGCCAAAAGTGTCAAAAAAGCATTTTGACTCAAATTATGACTGTTTTGACTTTTCAACTTGAAATGTGACCAAAAAACAACACTTTTTTGAACTATAAATGAGATCTTTGCCTTTTGAGTGCATTTTGTATTTAAAAATCATTTTGTGACTAAAAAGAGCCAAAAGTGTCAAAAAAGCATTTTGGTTGAAATTCTGACTGTTTTGACTATTCAACTTGAAATGTGACCAAAAAACAACACTTTTTTGAACTACAAATGAGATCATTGCCTTTTGAGTGCATTTTGTATTTAAAAATCATTTTGTCACTAAAAAGAAGCCAAAAGTGTCAAAAAAGCATTTTGACTCAAATTATGACTGTTTTGACTATTCAACTTGAAATGTGACCAAAAAACAACACTTTTTTGAACTACAAATGAGATCTTTGCCTTTTGAGTGCATTTTGTATTTAAAAATCATTTTGTCACTAAAAAGAGCCAAAAGTGTCAAAAAAGCATTTTGGTTAAAATTTTGACTGTTTTGACTATTCAACTTGAAATGTGACCAAAGAAACAATACTTTTTTGAACTACAAATGAGATCTTTGCCTATTGAGTGTATTTTGTTTTTAGAAATCATTTTGTCACTAAATAGAAGCCAAAAGTGTCAAAAAAGCATTTTGACTCAAATTATGACTGTTTTGACTTTTCAACTTGAAATGTGACCAAAAAACAACACTTTTTTGAACTACAAATGAGATCATTGCCTTTTGAGTGCATTTTGTATTTAAAAATCATTTTGTCACTAAAAAGAAGCCAAAAGTGTCAAAAAAGCATTTTGACTGAAATTATGACTGTTTTGACTTTTCAACTTGAAATGTGACCAAAAAAAAACACTTTTTTGAACTACAAATGAGATCTTTGCCTTTTGAGTGCATTTTGTATTTAAAAATCATTTTGTCACTAAAAAGAGCCAAAAGTGTCAAAAAAGCTTTTTGGTTGAAATTCTGACTGTTTTCACTTTGCAACTTGAAATGTGACCAAAAAACAACACTTTTTTGAACTACAAATGACATCCTTGCCTATTGAGTGTATTTTGTTTTTAGAAATCATTTTGTCACTAAATAGAAGCCAAAAGAGTCAAAAAAGCATTTTGACTCAAATTATGACTGTTTTCACTTTGCAACTTGAAATGTGACCAAAAAACAACACTTTTTTGAACTACAAATGAAATCTATGCCTTTTGAGTGCATTTTGTATTTAAAAATCATTTTGTCACTAAAAAGAGCCAAAAGTGTCAAAAAAGCATTTTGACTGAAATTATGACTGTTTTGACTATTCAACTTGAAATGTGACCAAAAAACAACACTTTTTTGAACTATAAATGAGATCTATGCCTTTTGAGTGCATTTTGTATTTAAAAATCATTTTGTCACTAAAAAGAGCCAAAAGTGTCAAAAAAGCATTTTGGTTGAAATTATGACTGTTTTGACTATTCAACTTGAAATGTGACCAAAAAACAACACTTTTTTGAACTACAAATGAGATCTATGCCTTTTGAGTGCATTTTGTATTTAAAAATCATTTTGTCACTAAAAAGAAGCCAAAAGTGTCAAAAAAGCATTTTGACTCAAATTCTGACTTTTTTGACTATTCAACTTGAAATGTGACCAAAAAACAACACTTTTTTGAACTACAAATAAGATCTTTGCCTATTGAGTGTATTTTGTTTTTAGAAATCATTTTGTCACTAAATAGAAGCCAAAAGTGTCAAAAAAGCATTTTGGTTGAAATTCTGACTGTTTTCACTTTGCAACTTGAAATGTGACAAAAAAACAACACTTTTTTGAACTACAAATGACATATTTGCCTTTTGAGTGCATTTTGTATTTAAAAATCATTTTGTCACTAAATAGAAGCCAAATGTGTCAAAAAAGCATTTTGACTCAAATTCTGACTTTTTTGACTATTCAACTTGAAATGTGACCAAGACACCACACTTTTTTGATCTACAAATGAGATCTTTGCCTTTTGAGTGCATTTTGTATTTAAAAATCATTTTGACACTAAAAAGAGCCAAAAGTGTCAAAAAAGCATTTTGGTTGAAATTCTGACTGTTTTGACTATTCAACTTGAAATGTGACCAAAGAAACAATACTTTTTTGAACTACAAATGAGATCTTTGCCTATTGAGTGTATTTTGTTTTTAGAAATCATTTTGTCACTAAATAGAAGCCAAAAGTGTCAAAAAAGCATTTTGACTCAAATTCTGACTGTTTTGACTTTTCAACTTGAAATGTGACCAAAAAACAACACTTTTTTGAACTATAAATGAGATCTTTGCCTTTTGAGTGCATTTTGTATTTAGAAATCATTTTGTCACTAAATAGAAGCCAAAAGTGTCAAAAAAGCAGTTTGACTCAAATTCTGACTGTTTTGACTTTTCAACTTGAAATGTGACAAAAAAACAACACTTTTCTGAACTACAAATGAGATCTTTGCCTTTTGAGTCCATTTTGTATTTAAAAATCATTTTGTCACTAAAAAGAGCCAAACGTGTCAAAAAAGCATTTTGACTGAAATTATGACTGTTTTGACTATTCAACTTGAAATGTGACCAAAAAACAACACTTTTTTGAACTATAAATGAGATCTATGCCTTTTGAGTGCATTTTGTATTTAAAAATCATTTTGTCACTAAAAAGAGCCAAAAGTGTCAAAAAAGCATTTTGGTTGAAATTCTGACTGTTTTGACTATTCAACTTGAAATGTGACCAAAAAACAACACTTTTTTGAACTACAAATGAGATCTTTAGCTTTTGAGTCCATTTTGTATTTAAAAATCATTTTGTCACTAAAAAGAGCCAAAAGTGTCAAAAAAGCATTTTGAATCAAATTCTGACTGTTTTGACTATTCAACTTGAAATGTGACCAAAACACAACACTTTTTTGAACTTCAAAAGACATCTTTGCCTTTTGAGTGCATTTTGTATTTAAAAATCATTTTGTCACTAAAAAGAGCCAAAAGTGTCAAAAAAGCATTTTGGTTGAAATTCTGACTGTTTTCGCTTTGCAACTTGAAATGTGACCAAGACACCACACTTTTTTGAACTACGAATGACATCTTTGCATTTTGAGTGCATTTTGTATTTAAAAATCATTTTGTCACTAAATAGAAGCCAAAAGTGTCAAAGAAGCATTTTGAATCAAATTATGACTGTTTTGACTTCTCAACTTGAAATGTGACCAAAACACAACACTTTTTTGAACTTCAAAAGACATCTTTGCCTTTTGAGTGCATTTTGTATTTAAAAATCATTTTGTCACTAAAAAGAGCCAAAAGTGTCAAAAAAGCATTTTGGTTGAAATTCTGACTGTTTTCGCTTTGCAACTTGAAATGTGACCAAGACACCACACTTTTTTGAACTACGAATGACATCTTTGCATTTTGAGTGCATTTTGTATTTAAAAATCATTTTGTCACTAAATGGAAGCCAAAAGTGTCAAAGAAGCATTTTGAATCAAATTATGACTGTTTTGACTATTCAACTTGAAATGTGACCAAAAAACAACACTTTTTTGAACTACAAATGAGATCTTTGCCTTTTGAGTGCATTTTGTATTTAAAAATCATTTTGTCACTAAAAAGAGCCAAAAGTGTCAAAAAAGCATTTTGACTCAAATTCTGACTTTTTTGACTATTCAACTTGAAATGTGACCAAGACACCACACTTTTTTGATCTACAAATGAGATCTTTGCCTTTTGAGTGCATTTTGTATTTAAAAATCATTTTGACACTAAAAAGAGCCAAAAGTGTCAAAAAAGCATTTTGGTTGAAATTCTGACTGTTTTGACTATTCAACTTGAAATGTGACCAAAGAAACAATACTTTTTTGAACTACAAATGAGATCTTTGCCTATTGAGTGTATTTTGTTTTTAGAAATCATTTTGTCACTAAATAGAAGCCAAAAGTGTCAAAAAAGCATTTTGACTCAAATTCTGACTGTTTTGACTTTTCAACTTGAAATGTGACCAAAAAACAACACTTTTTTGAACTATAAATGAGATCTTTGCCTTTTGAGTGCATTTTGTATTTAGAAATCATTTTGTCACTAAATAGAAGCCAAAAGTGTCAAAAAAGCAGTTTGACTCAAATTCTGACTGTTTTGACTTTTCAACTTGAAATGTGACAAAAAAACAACACTTTTATGAACTACAAATGAGATCTTTGCCTTTTGAGTCCATTTTGTATTTAAAAATCATTTTGTCACTAAAAAGAGCCAAACGTGTCAAAAAAGCATTTTGACTGAAATTATGACTGTTTTGACTATTCAACTTGAAATGTGACCAAAAAACAACACTTTTTTGAACTATAAATGAGATCTATGCCTTTTGAGTGCATTTTGTATTTAAAAATCATTTTGTCACTAAAAAGAGCCAAAAGTGTCAAAAAAGCATTTTGGTTGAAATTCTGACTGTTTTGACTATTCAACTTGAAATGTGACCAAAAAACAACACTTTTTTGAACTACAAATGAGATCTTTAGCTTTTGAGTCCATTTTGTATTTAAAAATCATTTTGTCACTAAAAAGAGCCAAAAGTGTCAAAAAAGCATTTTGAATCAAATTCTGACTGTTTTGACTATTCAACTTGAAATGTGACCAAAACACAACACTTTTTTGAACTTCAAAAGACATCTTTGCCTTTTGAGTGCATTTTGTATTTAAAAATCATTTTGTCACTAAAAAGAGCCAAAAGTGTCAAAAAAGCATTTTGGTTGAAATTCTGACTGTTTTCGCTTTGCAACTTGAAATGTGACCAAGACACCACACTTTTTTGAACTACGAATGACATCTTTGCA
This sequence comes from Oryzias latipes, assembly GCF_053564925.1. Taxonomy (NCBI): domain Eukaryota; kingdom Metazoa; phylum Chordata; class Actinopteri; order Beloniformes; family Adrianichthyidae; genus Oryzias; species Oryzias latipes. The sequence goes on from NC_136254.1 coordinate 15,599,680, forward strand.
TTTTGAGTGCATTTTGTATTTAAAAATCATTTTGTCACTAAATAGAAGCCAAAAGTGTCAAAGAAGCATTTTGAATCAAATTATGACTGTTTTGACTTCTCAACTTGAAATGTGACCAAAAAAAAACACTTTTTTGAACTACAAATGAGATCTTTGCCTTTTGAGTGCATTTTGTATTTAAAAATCATTTTGTCACTAAAAAGAGCCAAAAGTGTCAAAAAAGCTTTTTGGTTTAAATTCTGATTGTTTTCACTTTGCAACTTGAAATGTGACCAAAAAACAACACTTTTTTGAACTACAAATGAGATCTTTGCCTTTTGAGTGCATTTTGTATTTAAAAATCATTTTGTCACTAAAAAGAGCCAAAAGTGTCAAAAAAGCATTTTGACTCAAATTCTGACTGTTTTCACTTTGCAACTTGAAATGTGAGCAAAAAACAACACTTTTTTGAACTACAAATGAGATGTTTGCCTTTTGAGTGTATTTTGTTTTTAGAAATCATTTTGTCACTAAATAGAAGCCAAAAGAGTCAAAAAAGCATTTTGACTCAAATTCTGACTGTTTTCACTTTGCAACTTGAAATGTGACCAAAAAACAACACTTTTTTGAACTACAAATGAAATCTATGCCTTTTGAGTGCATTTTGTATTTAAAAATCATTTTGTCACTAAAAAGAGCCAAAAGTGTCAAAAAAGCATTTTGACTGAAATTATGACTGTTTTGACTATTCAACTTGAAATGTGACCAAAAAACAACACTTTTTTGAACTATAAATGAGATCATTGCCTTTTGAGTGCATTTTGTATTTAAAAATCATTTTGTCACTAAAAAGAGCCAAAAGTGTCAAAAAAGCATTTTGGTTGAAATTCTGACTGTTTTGACTATTCAACTTGAAATGTGACCAAAAAACAACACTTTTTTGAACTACAAATGAGATCTTTGGCTTTTGAGTCCATTTTGTATTTAAAAATCATTTTGTCACTAAAAAGAGCCAAAAGTGTCAAAAAAGCATTTTGGTTGAAATTCTGACTGTTTTCGCTTTGCAACTTGAAATGTGACCAAGACACCACACTTTTTTGAACTACGAATGACATCTTTGCATTTTGAGTGCATTTTGTATTTAAAAATCATTTTGTCACTAAATAGAAGCCAAAAGTGTCAAAGAAGCATTTTGAATCAAATTATGACTGTTTTGACTTTTCAACTTGAAATGTGACCAAAAAACAACACTTTTTTGAACTACAAATGAGATCTTTGCCTTTTGAGTGCATTTTGTATTTAAAAATCATTTTGTCACCAAAAAGAGCCAAAAGTGTCAAAAAAGCATTTTGGTTGAAATTCTGACTGTTTTCACTTTGCAACTTGAAATGTGACCAAAAAACAACACTTTTTTGAACTACAAATGAGATCTTTGCCTTTTGAGTGCATTTTGTATTTAAAAATCATTTTGTCACTAAAAAGAGCCAAAAGTGTCAAAAAAGCATTTTGACTCAAATTCTGACTGTTTTCACTTTGCAACTTGAAATGTGAGCAAAAAACAACACTTTTTTGAACTACAAATGACATCTTTGCCTATTGAGTGTATTTTGTTTTTAGAAATCATTTTGTCACTAAATAGAAGCCAAAAGAGTCAAAAAAGCATTTTGACTCAAATTCTGACTGTTTTCACTTTGCAACTTGAAATGTGACCAAAAAACAACACTTTTTTGAACTACAAATGAAATCTATGCCTTTTGAGTGCATTTTGTATTTAAAAATCATTTTGTCACTAAAAAGAGCCAAAAGTGTCAAAAAAGCATTTTGGTTGAAATTCTGACTGTTTTCACTTTGCAACTTGAAATGTGACCAAAAAACAACACATTTTTGAACTTCAAATGACATCTTTGCCTTACGAGTGCATTTTGTATTTAAAAATCATTTTGTCACTAAAAAGAGCCAAAAGTGTCAAAAAAGCATTTTGACTCAAATTCTGACTTTTCTGACTATTCAACTTGAAATGTGACCAAGACACCACACTTTTTTGATCTACAAATGAGATCTTTTCCTTTTGAGTGCATTTTGTATTTAAAAATCATTTTGACACTAAAAAGAGCCAAAAGTGTCAAAAAAGCATTTTGGTTGAAATTCTGACTGTTTTGACTATTCAACTTGAAATGTGACCAAAAAACAACACTTTTCTGAACTACAAATGAGATCTTTGCCTTTTGAGTCCATTTTGTATTTAAAAATCATTTTGTCACTAAAAAGAGCCAAACGTGTCAAAAAAGCATTTTGACTGAAATTATGACTGTTTTGACTTTTCAACTTGAAATGTGACAAAAAAACAACACTTTTTTGAACTACAAATGACATATTTGCCTTTTGAGTGCATTTTGTATTTAAAAATCATTTTGTCACTAAATAGAAGCCAAAAGTGTCAAAAAAGCATTTTGACTCAAATTATGACTGTTTTGACTTTTCAACTTGAAATGTGACCAAGACACCACACTTTTTTGAACTACAAATGAAATCTATGCCTTTTGAGTGCATTTTGTATTTAAAAATCATTTTGTCACTAAAAAGAGCCAAAAGTGTCAAAAAAGCATTTTGGTTGAAATTCTGACTGTTTTCACTTTGCAACTTGAAATGTGACCAAAAAACAACACTTTTTTGAACTTCAAATGACATCTTTGCCTTTCGAGTGCATTTTGTATTTAAAAATCATTTTGTCACTAAAAAGAGCCAAAAGTGTCAAAAAAGCATTTTGACTCAAATTCTGACTTTTTTGACTATTCAACTTGAAATGTGACCAAAAAACAACACTTTTCTGAACTACAAATGAGATCTTTGCCTTTTGAGTCCATTTTGTATTTAAAAATCATTTTGTCACTAAAAAGAGCCAAACGTGTCAAAAAAGCATTTTGACTGAAATTATGACTGTTTTGACTTTTCAACTTGAAATGTGACAAAAAAACAACAATTTTTTGAACTACAAATGACATATTTGCCTTTTGAGTGCATTTTGTATTTAAAAATCATTTTGTCACTAAATAGAAGCCAAAAGTGTCAAAAAAGCATTTTGACTCAAATTATGACTGTTTTGACTTTTCAACTTGAAATGTGACCAAAAAACAACACTTTTTTGAACTACAAATGAGATCATTGCCTTTTGAGTGCATTTTGTATTTAAAAATCATTTTGTCACTAAAAAGAGCCAAAAGTGTCAAAAAAGCATTTTGGTTGAAATTCTGACTGTTTTCACTTTGCAACTTGAAATGTGACCAAAAAACAACACTTTTTTGAACTACAAATGACATCTTTGCCTATTGAGTGTATTTTGTTTTTAGAAATCATTTTGTCACTAAATAGAAGCCAAAAGAGTCAAAAAAGCATTTTGACTCAAATTCTGACTGTTTTGACTTTTCAACTTGAAATGTGACCAAAAAACAACACTTTTTTGAACTATAAATGAGATCTTTGCCTTTTGAGTGCATTTTGTATTTAGAAATCATTTTGTCACTAAATAGAAGCCAAAAGTGTCAAAAAAGCAGTTTGACTCAAATTCTGACTGTTTTGACTTTTCAACTTGAAATGTGACAAAAAAACAACACTTTTCTGAACTACAAATGAGATCTTTGCCTTTTGAGTCCATTTTGTATTTAAAAATCATTTTGTCACTAAAAAGAGCCAAACGTGTCAAAAAAGCATTTTGACTGAAATTATGACTGTTTTGACTATTCAACTTGAAATGTGACCAAAAAACAACACTTTTTTGAACTATAAATGAGATCTATGCCTTTTGAGTGCATTTTGTATTTAAAAATCATTTTGTCACTAAAAAGAGCCAAAAGTGTCAAAAAAGCATTTTGGTTGAAATTCTGACTGTTTTGACTATTCAACTTGAAATGTGACCAAAAAACAACACTTTTTTGAACTACAAATGAGATCTTTAGCTTTTGAGTCCATTTTGTATTTAAAAATCATTTTGTCACTAAAAAGAGCCAAAAGTGTCAAAAAAGCATTTTGAATCAAATTCTGACTGTTTTGACTATTCAACTTGAAATGTGACCAAAACACAACACTTTTTTGAACTTCAAAAGACATCTTTGCCTTTTGAGTGCATTTTGTATTTAAAAATCATTTTGTCACTAAAAAGAGCCAAAAGTGTCAAAAAAGCATTTTGGTTGAAATTCTGACTGTTTTCGCTTTGCAACTTGAAATGTGACCAAGACACCACACTTTTTTGAACTACGAATGACATCTTTGCATTTTGAGTGCATTTTGTATTTAAAAATCATTTTGTCACTAAATAGAAGCCAAAAGTGTCAAAGAAGCATTTTGAATCAAATTATGACTGTTTTGACTTCTCAACTTGAAATGTGACCAAAAAAAAAACACTTTTTTGAACTACAAATGAGATCTTTGCCTTTTGAGTGCATTTTGTATTTAAAAATCATTTTGTCACTAAAAAGAGCCAAAAGTGTCAAAAAAGCTTTTTGGTTGAAATTCTGATTGTTTTCACTTTGCAACTTGAAATGTGACCAAAAAACAACACTTTTTTGAACTACAAATGAGATCTTTGCCTTTTGAGTGCATTTTGTATTTAAAAATCATTTTGTCACTAAAAAGAGCCAAAAGTGTCAAAAAAGCATTTTGACTCAAATTCTGACTGTTTTCACTTTGCAACTTGAAATGTGAGCAAAAAACAACACTTTTTTGAACTACAAATGACATCTTTGCCTATTGAGTGTATTTTGTTTTTAGAAATCATTTTGTCACTAAATAGAAGCCAAAAGAGTCAAAAAAGCATTTTGACTCAAATTCTGACTGTTTTCACTTTGCAACTTGAAATGTGACCAAAAAACAACACTTTTTTGAACTACAAATGAAATCTATGCCTTTTGAGTGCATTTTGTATTTAAAAATCATTTTGTCACTAAAAAGAGCCAAAAGTGTCAAAAAAGCATTTTGACTGAAATTATGACTGTTTTGACTATTCAACTTGAAATGTGACCAAAAAACAACACTTTTTTGAACTATAAATGAGATCATTGCCTTTTGAGTGCATTTTGTATTTAAAAATCATTTTGTCACTAAAAAGAGCCAAAAGTGTCAAAAAAGCATTTTGGTTGAAATTCTGACTGTTTTGACTATTCAACTTGAAATGTGACCAAAAAACAACACTTTTTTGAACTACAAATGAGATCTTTGGCTTTTGAGTCCATTTTGTATTTAAAAATCATTTTGTCACTAAAAAGAGCCAAAAGTGTCAAAAAAGCATTTTGGTTGAAATTCTGACTGTTTTCGCTTTGCAACTTGAAATGTGACCAAGACACCACACTTTTTTGAACTACGAATGACATCTTTGCATTTTGAGTGCATTTTGTATTTAAAAATCATTTTGTCACTAAATAGAAGCCAAAAGTGTCAAAGAAGCATTTTGAATCAAATTATGACTGTTTTGACTTTTCAACTTGAAATGTGACCAAAAAACAACACTTTTTTGAACTACAAATGAGATCTTTGCCTTTTGAGTGCATTTTGTATTTAAAAATCATTTTGTCACTAAATAGAAGCCAAAAGTGTCAAAAAAGCATTTTGACTCAAATTATGACTGTTTTGACTTTTCAACTTGAAATGTGACCAAGACACCACACTTTTTTGAACTACAAATGAAATCTATGCCTTTTGAGTGCATTTTGTATTTAAAAATCATTTTGTCACTAAAAAGAGCCAAAAGTGTCAAAAAAGCATTTTGGTTGAAATTCTGACTGTTTTCACTTTGCAACTTGAAATGTGACCAAAAAACAACACTTTTTTGAACTTCAAATGACATCTTTGCCTTTCGAGTGCATTTTGTATTTAAAAATCATTTTGTCACTAAAAAGAGCCAAAAGTGTCAAAAAAGCATTTTGACTCAAATTCTGACTTTTTTGACTATTCAACTTGAAATGTGACCAAAAAACAACACTTTTCTGAACTACAAATGAGATCTTTGCCTTTTGAGTCCATTTTGTATTTAAAAATCATTTTGTCACTAAAAAGAGCCAAACGTGTCAAAAAAGCATTTTGACTGAAATTATGACTGTTTTGACTTTTCAACTTGAAATGTGACAAAAAAACAACAATTTTTTGAACTACAAATGACATATTTGCCTTTTGAGTGCATTTTGTATTTAAAAATAATTTTGTCACTAAATAGAAGCCAAAAGTGTCAAAAAAGTATTTTGACTCAAATTATGACTGTTTTGACTTTTCAACTTGAAATGTGACCAAAAAACAACACTTTTTTGAACTACAAATGAGATCATTGCCTTTTGAGTGCATTTTGTATTTAAAAATCATTTTGTCACTAAAAAGAGCCAAAAGTGTCAAAAAAGCATTTTGGTTGAAATTCTGACTGTTTTCACTTTGCAACTTGAAATGTGACCAAAAAACAACACTTTTTTGAACTACAAATGACATCTTTGCCTATTGAGTGTATTTTGTTTTTAGAAATCATTTTGTCACTAAATAGAAGCCAAAAGAGTCAAAAAAGCATTTTGACTCAAATTCTGACTGTTTTGACTTTTCAACTTGAAATGTGACCAAAAAACAACACTTTTTTGAACTATAAATGAGATCTTTGCCTTTTGAGTGCATTTTGTATTTAGAAATCATTTTGTCACTAAATAGAAGCCAAAAGTGTCAAAAAAGCAGTTTGACTCAAATTCTGACTGTTTTGACTTTTCAACTTGAAATGTGACAAAAAAACAACACTTTTCTGAACTACAAATGAGATCTTTGCCTTTTGAGTCCATTTTGTATTTAAAAATCATTTTGTCACTAAAAAGAGCCAAACGTGTCAAAAAAGCATTTTGACTGAAATTATGACTGTTTTGACTATTCAACTTGAAATGTGACCAAAAAACAACACTTTTTTGAACTATAAATGAGATCTATGCCTTTTGAGTGCATTTTGTATTTAAAAATCATTTTGTCACTAAAAAGAGCCAAAAGTGTCAAAAAAGCATTTTGGTTGAAATTCTGACTGTTTTGACTATTCAACTTGAAATGTGACCAAAAAACAACACTTTTTTGAACTACAAATGAGATCTTTAGCTTTTGAGTCCATTTTGTATTTAAAAATCATTTTGTCACTAAAAAGAGCCAAAAGTGTCAAAAAAGCATTTTGAATCAAATTCTGACTGTTTTGACTATTCAACTTGAAATGTGACCAAAACACAACACTTTTTTGAACTTCAAAAGACATCTTTGCCTTTTGAGTGCATTTTGTATTTAAAAATCATTTTGTCACTAAAAAGAGCCAAAAGTGTCAAAAAAGCATTTTGGTTGAAATTCTGACTGTTTTCGCTTTGCAACTTGAAATGTGACCAAGACACCACACTTTTTTGAACTACGAATGACATCTTTGCATTTTGAGTGCATTTTGTATTTAAAAATCATTTTGTCACTAAATAGAAGCCAAAAGTGTCAAAGAAGCATTTTGAATCAAATTATGACTGTTTTGACTTCTCAACTTGAAATGTGACCAAAAAAAAACACTTTTTTGAACTACAAATGAGATCTTTGCCTTTTGAGTGCATTTTGTATTTAAAAATCATTTTGTCACTAAAAAGAGCCAAAAGTGTCAAAAAAGCTTTTTGGTTGAAATTCTGATTGTTTTCACTTTGCAACTTGAAATGTGACCAAAAAACAACACTTTTTTGAACTACAAATGAGATCTTTGCCTTTTGAGTGCATTTTGTATTTAAAAATCATTTTGTCACTAAAAAGAGCCAAAAGTGTCAAAAAAGCATTTTGACTCAAATTCTGACTGTTTTCACTTTGCAACTTGAAATGTGAGCAAAAAACAACACTTTTTTGAACTACAAATGACATCTTTGCCTATTGAGTGTATTTTGTTTTTAGAAATCATTTTGTCACTAAATAGAAGCCAAAAGAGTCAAAAAAGCATTTTGACTCAAATTCTGACTGTTTTCACTTTGCAACTTGAAATGTGACCAAAAAACAACACTTTTTTGAACTACAAATGAAATCTATGCCTTTTGAGTGCATTTTGTATTTAAAAATCATTTTGTCACTAAAAAGAGCCAAAAGTGTCAAAAAAGCATTTTGACTGAAATTATGACTGTTTTGACTATTCAACTTGAAATGTGACCAAAAAACAACACTTTTTTGAACTATAAATGAGATCATTGCCTTTTGAGTGCATTTTGTATTTAAAAATCATTTTGTCACTAAAAAGAGCCAAAAGTGTCAAAAAAGCATTTTGGTTGAAATTCTGACTGTTTTGACTATTCAACTTGAAATGTGACCAAAAAACAACACTTTTTTGAACTACAAATGAGATCTTTGGCTTTTGAGTCCATTTTGTATTTAAAAATCATTTTGTCACTAAAAAGAGCCAAAAGTGTCAAAAAAGCATTTTGGTTGAAATTCTGACTGTTTTCGCTTTGCAACTTGAAATGTGACCAAGACACCACACTTTTTTGAACTACGAATGACATCTTTGCATTTTGAGTGCATTTTGTATTTAAAAATCATTTTGTCACTAAATAGAAGCCAAAAGTGTCAAAGAAGCATTTTGAATCAAATTATGACTGTTTTGACTTTTCAACTTGAAATGTGACCAAAAAACAACACTTTTTTGAACTACAAATGAGATCTTTGCCTTTTGAGTGCATTTTGTATTTAAAAATCATTTTGTCACCAAAAAGAGCCAAAAGTGTCAAAAAAGCATTTTGGTTGAAATTCTGACTGTTTTCACTTTGCAACTTGAAATGTGACCAAAAAACAACACTTTTTTGAACTACAAATGAGATCTTTGCCTTTTGAGTGCATTTTGTATTTAAAAATCATTTTGTCACTAAAAAGAGCCAAAAGTGTCAAAAAAGCATTTTGACTCAAATTCTGACTTTTCTGACTATTCAACTTGAAATGTGACCAAGACACCACACTTTTTTGATCTACAAATGAGATCTTTTCCTTTTGAGTGCATTTTGTATTTAAAAATCATTTTGACACTAAAAAGAGCCAAAAGTGTCAAAAAAGCATTTTGGTTGAAATTCTGACTGTTTTGACTATTCAACTTGAAATGTGACCAAAAAACAACACTTTTCTGAACTACAAATGAGATCTTTGCCTTTTGAGTCCATTTTGTATTTAAAAATCATTTTGTCACTAAAAAGAGCCAAACGTGTCAAAAAAGCATTTTGACTGAAATTATGACTGTTTTGACTTTTCAACTTGAAATGTGACAAAAAAACAACACTTTTTTGAACTACAAATGACATATTTGCCTTTTGAGTGCATTTTGTATTTAAAAATCATTTTGTCACTAAATAGAAGCCAAAAGTGTCAAAAAAGCATTTTGACTCAAATTATGACTGTTTTGACTTTTCAACTTGAAATGTGACCAAGACACCACACTTTTTTGAACTACAAATGAAATCTATGCCTTTTGAGTGCATTTTGTATTTAAAAATCATTTTGTCACTAAAAAGAGCCAAAAGTGTCAAAAAAGCATTTTGGTTGAAATTCTGACTGTTTTCACTTTGCAACTTGAAATGTGACCAAAAAACAACACTTTTTTGAACTTCAAATGACATCTTTGCCTTTCGAGTGCATTTTGTATTTAAAAATCATTTTGTCACTAAAAAGAGCCAAAAGTGTCAAAAAAGCATTTTGACTCAAATTCTGACTTTTTTGACTATTCAACTTGAAATGTGACCAAAAAACAACACTTTTCTGAACTACAAATGAGATCTTTGCCTTTTGAGTCCATTTTGTATTTAAAAATCATTTTGTCACTAAAAAGAGCCAAACGTGTCAAAAAAGCATTTTGACTGAAATTATGACTGTTTTGACTTTTCAACTTGAAATGTGACAAAAAAACAACAATTTTTTTAACTACAAATGACATATTTGCCTTTTGAGTGCATTTTGTATTTAAAAATCATTTTGTCACTAAATAGAAGCCAAAAGTGTCAAAAAAGCATTTTGACTCAAATTATGACTGTTTTGACTTTTCAACTTGAAATGTGACCAAAAAACAACACTTTTTTGAACTACAAATGAGATCATTGCCTTTTGAGTGCATTTTGTATTTAAAAATCATTTTGTCACTAAAAAGAGCCAAAAGTGTCAAAAAAGCATTTTGGTTGAAATTCTGACTGTTTTCACTTTGCAACTTGAAATGTGACCAAAAAACAACACTTTTTTGAACTTCAAATGACATCTTTGCCTTTCGAGTGCATTTTGTATTTAAAAATCATTTTGTCACTAAAAAGAGCCAAAAGTGTCAAAAAAGCATTTTGACTCAAATTCTGACTTTTTTGACTATTCAACTTGAAATGTGACCAAAAAACAACACTTTTCTGAACTACAAATGAGATCTTTGCCTTTTGAGTCCATTTTGTATTTAAAAATCATTTTGTCACTAAAAAGAGCCAAACGTGTCAAAAAAGCATTTTGACTGAAATTATGACTGTTTTGACTTTTCAACTTGAAATGTGACAAAAAAACAACAATTTTTTTAACTACAAATGACATATTTGCCTTTTGAGTGCATTTTGTATTTAAAAATCATTTTGTCACTAAATAGAAGCCAAAAGTGTCAAAAAAGCATTTTGACTCAAATTATGACTGTTTTGACTTTTCAACTTGAAATGTGACCAAAAAACAACACTTTTTTGAACTACAAATGAGATCATTGCCTTTTGAGTGCATTTTGTATTTAAAAATCATTTTGTCACTAAAAAGAGCCAAAAGTGTCAAAAAAGCATTTTGGTTGAAATTCTGACTGTTTTCACTTTGCAACTTGAAATGTGACCAAACAACAACACTTTTTTGAACTTCAAATGACATCTTTGCCTTTCGAGTGCATTTTGTATTTAAAAATCATTTTGTCACTAAAAAGAGCCAAAAGTGTCAAAAAAGCATTTTGACTCAAATTCTGACTTTTTTTGACTATTCAACTTGAAATGTGACCAAGACACCACACTTTTTTGATCTACAAATGAGATCTTTGCCTTTTGAGTGCATTTTGTATTTAAAAATCATTTTGACACTAAAAAGAGCCAAAAGTGTCAAAAAAGCATTTTGGTTGAAATTCTGACTGTTTTGACTATTCAACTTGAAATGTGACCAAAGAAACAATACTTTTTTGAACTACAAATGAGATCTTTGCCTATTGAGTGTATTTTGTTTTTAGAAAACATTTTGTCACTAAATAGAAGCCAAAAGTGTCAAAAAAGCATTTTGACTCAAATTCTGACTGTTTTGACTTTTCAACTTGAAATGTGACCAAAAAACAACACTTTTTTGAACTATAAATGAGATCTTTGCCTTTTGAGTGCATTTTGTATTAAGAAATCATTTTGTCACTAAATAGAAGCCAAAAGTGTCGAAAAAGCAGTTTGACTCAAATTCTGACTGTTTTGACTTTTCAACTTGAAATGTGACAAAAAAACAACACTTTTCTGAACTACAAATGAGATCTTTGCCTTTTGAGTCCATTTTGTATTTAAAAATCATTTTGTTACTAAAAAGAGCCAAACGTGTCAAAAAAGCATTTTGACTGAAATTATGACTGTTTTGACTATTCAACTTGAAATGTGACCAAAAAACAACACTTTTTTGAACTATAAATGAGATCTATGCCTTTTGAGTGCATTTTGTATTTAAAAATCATTTTGTCACTAAAAAGAGCCAAAAGTGTCAAAAAAGCATTTTGGTTGAAATTCTGACTGTTTTGACTATTCAACTTGAAATGTGACCAAAAAACAACACTTTTTTGAACTACAAATGAGATCTTTGGCTTTTGAGTCCATTTTGTATTTAAAAATCATTTTGTCACTAAAAAGAGCCAAAAGTGTCAAAAAAGCATTTTGAATCAAATTCTGACTGTTTTGACTATTCAACTTGAAATGTGACCAAAACACAACACTTTTTTGAACTTCAAAAGACATCTTTGCCTTTTGAGTGCATTTTGTATTTAAAAATCATTTTGTCACTAAAAAGAGCCAAAAGTGTCAAAAAAGCATTTTGGTTGAAATTCTGACTGTTTTCGCTTTGCAACTTGAAATGTGACCAAGACACCACACTTTTTTGAACTACGAATGACATCTTTGCATTTTGAGTGCATTTTGTATTTAAAAATCATTTTGTCACTAAATAGAAGCCAAAAGTGTCAAAGAAGCATTTTGAATCAAATTATGACTGTTTTGACTTTTCAACTTGAAATGTGACCAAAAAACAACACTTTTTTGAACTACAAATGAGATCTATGCCTTTTGAGTGCATTTTGTATTTAAAAATCATTTTGTCACTAAAAAGAGCCAAAAGTGTCAAAAAAGCATTTTGGTTGAAATTCTGACTGTTTTCACTTTGCAACTTGAAATGTGACCAAAAAACAACACTTTTTTGAACTACAAATGACATCTTTGCCTTTCGAGTGCATTTTGTATTTAAAAATCATTTTGTCACTAAAAAGAGCCAAAAGTGTCAAAAAAGCATTTTGACTCAAATTCTGACTTTTTTGACTATTCAACTTGAAATGTGACCAAGACACCACACTTTTTTGAACTACAAATGAAATCTATGCCTTTTGAGTGCATTTTGTATTTAAAAATCATTTTGTCACTAAATAGAAGCCAAAAGTGTCAAAAAAGCATTTTGACTCAAATTATGACTGTTTTGACTTTTCAACTTGAAATGTGACCAAGACACCACACTTTTTTGAACTACAAATGAAATCTATGCCTTTTGAGTGCATTTTGTATTTAAAAATCATTTTGTCACTAAAAAGAGCCAAAAGTGTCAAAAAAGCATTTTGGTTGAAATTCTGACTGTTTTCACTTTGCAACTTGAAATGTGACCAAAAAACAACACTTTTTTGAACTTCAAATGACATCTTTGCCTTTCGAGTGCATTTTGTATTTAAAAATCATTTTGTCACTAAAAAGAGCCAAAAGTGTCAAAAAAGCATTTTGACTCAAATTCTGACTTTTTTGACTATTCAACTTGAAATGTGACCAAGACACCACACTTTTTTGATCTACAAATGAGATCTTTGCCTTTTGAGTGCATTTTGTATTTAAAAATCATTTTGTCACTAAATAGAAGCCAAAAGTGTCAAAAAAGCATTTTGACTCAAATTATGACTGTTTTGACTATTCAACTTGAAATGTGACCAAAAAACAACACTTTTCTGAACTACAAATGAGATCTTTGCCTTTTGAGTCCATTTTGTATTTAAAAATCATTTTGTCACTAAAAAGAGCCAAACGTGTCAAAAAAGCATTTTGACTGAAATTATGACTGTTTTGACTTTTCAACTTGAAATGTGACAAAAAAACAACAATTTTTTGAACTACAAATGACATATTTGCCTTTTGAGTGCATTTTGTATTTAAAAATCATTTTGTCACTAAATAGAAGCCAAAAGTGTCAAAAAAGCATTTTGACTCAAATTATGACTGTTTTGACTTTTCAACTTGAAATGTGACCAAGACACCACACTTTTTTGAACTACAAATGAAATCTATGCCTTTTGAGTGCATTTTGTATTTAAAAATCATTTTGTCACTAAAAAGAGCCAAAAGTGTCAAAAAAGCATTTTGGTTGAAATTCTGACTGTTTTCACTTTGCAACTTGAAATGTGACCAAAAAACAACACTTTTTTGAACTTCAAATGACATCTTTGCCTTTCGAGTGCATTTTGTATTTAAAAATCATTTTGTCACTAAAAAGAGCCAAAAGTGTCAAAAAAGCATTTTGACTCAAATTCTGACTTTTTTGACTATTCAACTTGAAATGTGACCAAGACACCACACTTTTTTGATCTACAAATGAGATCTTTGCCTTTTGAGTGCATTTTGTATTTAAAAATCATTTTGACACTAAAAAGAGCCAAAAGTGTCAAAAAAGCATTTTGGTTGAAATTCTGACTGTTTTGACTATTCAACTTGAAATGTGACCAAAGAAACAATACTTTTTTGAACTACAAATGAGATCTTTGCCTATTGAGTGTATTTTGTTTTTAGAAATCATTTTGTCACTAAATAGAAGCCAAAAGTGTCAAAAAAGCATTTTGACTCAAATTCTGACTGTTTTGACTTTTCAACTTGAAATGTGACCAAAAAACAACACTTTTCTGAACTACAAATGAGATCTTTGCCTTTTGAGTCCATTTTGTATTTAAAAATCATTTTGTTACTAAAAAGAGCCAAACGTGTCAAAAAAGCATTTTGACTGAAATTATGACTGTTTTGACTATTCAACTTGAAATGTGACCAAGACACCACACTTTTTTGATCTACAAATGAGATCTTTGCATTTTGAGTGCATTTTGTATTTAAAAATCATTTTGTCACTAAATAGAAGCCAAAAGTGTCAAAGAAGCATTTTGAATCAAATTATGACTGTTTTGACTTTTCAACTTGAAATGTGACCAAGACACCACACTTTTCTGAACTACAAATGAGATCTTTGCCTTTTGAGTCCATTTTGTATTTAAAAATCATTTTGTTACTAAAAAGAGCCAAACGTGTCAAAAAAGCATTTTGACTGAAATTATGACTGTTTTGACTATTCAACTTGAAATGTGACCAAAAAACAACACTTTTTTGAACTATAAATGAGATCTATGCCTTTTGAGTGCATTTTGTATTTAAAAATCATTTTGTCACTAAAAAGAGCCAAAAGTGTCAAAAAAGCATTTTGGTTGAAATTCTGACTGTTTTGACTATTCAACTTGAAATGTGACCAAAAAACAACACTTTTTTGAACTACAAATGAGATCTTTGGCTTTTGAGTCCATTTTGTATTTAAAAATCATTTTGTCACTAAAAAGAGCCAAAAGTGTCAAAAAAGCATTTTGAATCAAATTCTGACTGTTTTGACTATTCAACTTGAAATGTGACCAAAACACAACACTTTTTTGAACTTCAAAAGACATCTTTGCCTTTTGAGTGCATTTTGTATTTAAAAATCATTTTGTCACTAAAAAGAGCCAAAAGTGTCAAAAAAGCATTTTGGTTGAAATTCTGACTGTTTTCGCTTTGCAACTTGAAATGTGACCAAGACACCACACTTTTTTGAACTACGAATGACATCTTTGCATTTTGAGTGCATTTTGTATTTAAAAATCATTTTGTCACTAAATAGAAGCCAAAAGTGTCAAAGAAGCATTTTGAATCAAATTATGACTGTTTTGACTTTTCAACTTGAAATGTGACCAAAAAACAACACTTTTTTGAACTACAAATGAGATCTATGCCTTTTGAGTGCATTTTGTATTTAAAAATCATTTTGTCACTAAAAAGAGCCAAAAGTGTCAAAAAAGCATTTTGGTTGAAATTCTGACTGTTTTCACTTTGCAACTTGAAATGTGACCAAAAAACAACACTTTTTTGAACTTCAAATGACATCTTTGCCTTTCGAGTGCATTTTGTATTTAAAAATCATTTTGACACTAAAAAGAGCCAAAAGTGTCAAAAAAGCATTTTGGTTGAAATTCTGACTGTTTTCGCTTTGCAACTTGAAATGTGACCAAGACACCACACTTTTTTGAACTACGAATGACATTTTTGCATTTTGAGTGCATTTTGTATTTAAAAATCATTTTGTCACTAAATAGAAGCCAAAAGTGTCAAAGAAGCATTTTGAATCAAATTATTACTGTTTTGACTTTTCAACTTGAAATGTGACCAAAAAACAACACTTTTTTGAACTACAAATGAGATATTTGCCTTTTGAGTGCATTTTGTATTTAAAAATCATTTTGTCACTAAAAAGAGCCAAAAGTGTCAAAAAAGCATTTTGGTTGAAATTCTGACTGTTTTCACTTTGCAACTTGAAATGTGACCAAAAAACAACACTTTTTTGAACTACAAATGAGATCTTTGCCTTTTGAGTGCATTTTGTATTTAAAAATCATTTTGTCACTAAAAAGAGCCAAAAGTGTCAAAAAAGCATTTTGACTCAGATTCTGACTGTTTTCACTTTGCAACTTGAAATGTGAGCAAAAAACAACACTTTTTTGAACTACAAATGACATCTTTGCCTATTGAGTGTATTTTGTTTTTAGAAATCATTTTGTCACTAAATAGAAGCCAAAAGAGTCAAAAAAGCATTTTGACTCAAATTCTGACTGTTTTCACTTTGCAACTTGAAATGTGACAAAAAACAACACTTTTCTGAACTACAAATGAGATCTTTGCCTTTTGAGTCCATTTTGTATTTAAAAATCATTTTGTCACTAAAAAGAAGCCCAAAAGTGTCAAAAAAGCATTTTGACTCAAATTATGACTGTTTTGACTTTTCAACTTGAAATGTGACAAAAAAACAACACTTTTTTGAACTACAAATGACATATTTGCCTTTTGAGTGCATTTTGTATTTAAAAATCATTTTGTCACTAAATAGAAGCCAAAAGTGTCAAAAAAGCATTTTGACTCAAATTATGACTGTTTTGACTTTTCAACTTGAAATGTGACCAAGACACCACACTTTTTTGAACTACAAATGAAATCTATGCCTTTTGAGTGCATTTTGTATTTAAAAATCATTTTGTCACTAAAAAGAGCCAAAAGTGTCAAAAAAGCATTTTGGTTGAAATTCTGACTGTTTTCACTTTGCAACTTGAAATGTGACCAAAAAACAACACTTTTTTGAACTTCAAATGACATCTTTGCCTTTCGAGTGCATTTTGTATTTAAAAATCATTTTGTCACTAAAAAGAGCCAAAAGTGTCAAAAAAGCATTTTGACTCAAATTCTGACTTTTTTGACTATTCAACTTGAAATGTGACCAAGACACCACACTTTTTTGATCTACAAATGAGATCTTTGCCTTTTGAGTGCATTTTGTATTTAAAAATCATTTTGAAACTAAAAAGAGCCAAAAGTGTCAAAAAAGCATTTTGGTTGAAATTCTGACTGTTTTGACTATTCAACTTGAAATGTGACCAAAGAAACAATACTTTTTTGAACTACAAATGAGATCTTTGCCTATTGAGTGTATTTTGTTTTTAGAAATCATTTTGTCACTAAATAGAAGCCAAAAGTGTCAAAAAAGCATTTTGACTCAAATTCTGACTGTTTTGACTTTTCAACTTGAAATGTGACCAAAAAACAACACTTTTTTGAACTATAAATGAGATCTTTGCCTTTTGAGTGCATTTTGTATTAAGAAATCATTTTGTCACTAAATAGAAGCCAAAAGTGTCAAAAAAGCAGTTTGACTCAAATTCTGACTGTTTTGACTTTTCAACTTGAAATGTGACAAAAAAACAACACTTTTCTGAACTACAAATGAGATCTTTGCCTTTTGAGTCCATTTTGTATTTAAAAATCATTTTGTCACTAAAAAGAGCCAAACGTGTCAAAAAAGCATTTTGACTGAAATTATGACTGTTTTGACTATTCAACTTGAAATGTGACCAAAAAACAACACTTTTTTGAACTATAAATGAGATCTATGCCTTTTGAGTGCATTTTGTATTTAAAAATCATTTTGTCACTAAAAAGAGCCAAAAGTGTCAAAAAAGCATTTTGGTTGAAATTCTGACTGTTTTGACTATTCAACTTGAAATGTGACCAAAAAACAACACTTTTTTGAACTACAAATGAGATCTTTGGCTTTTGAGTCCATTTTGTATTTAAAAATCATTTTGTCACTAAAAAGAGCCAAAAGTGTCAAAAAAGCATTTTGAATCAAATTCTGACTGTTTTGACTATTCAACTTGAAATGTGACCAAAACACAACACTTTTTTGAACTTCAAAAGACATCTTTGCCTTTTGAGTGCATTTTGTATTTAAAAATCATTTTGTCACTAAAAAGAGCCAAAAGTGTCAAAAAAGCTTTTTGGTTGAAATTCTGACTGTTTTCACTTTGCAACTTGAAATGAAAAAAACAACACTTTTTTGAACTACAAATGAAATCTATGCCTATTGAGTGTATTTTGTTTTTAGAAATCATTTTGTCACTAAATAGAAGCCAAAAGAGTCAAAAAAGCATTTTGACTCAAATTCTGACTGTTTTCACTTTGCAACTTGAAATGTGACCAAAAAACAACACTTTTTTGAACTACAAATGAAATCTATGCCTTTTGAGTGCATTTTGTATTTAAAAATCATTTTGTCACTAAAAAGAGCCAAAAGTGTCAAAAAAGCATTTTGACTGAAATTATGACTGTTTTGACTATTCAACTTGAAATATGACCAAAAAACAACACTTTTTTGAACTATAAATGAGATCTATGCCTTTTGAGTGCATTTTGTATTTAAAAATCATTTTGTCACCAAAAAGAGCCAAAAGTGTCAAAAAAGCATTTTGGTTGAAATTCTGACTGTTTTCACTTTGCAACTTGAAATGTGACCAAAAAACAACACTTTTTTGAACTTCAAATGACATCTTTGCCTTACGAGTGCATTTTGTATTTAAAAATCATTTTGTCACTAAAAAGAGCCAAAAGTGTCAAAAAAGCATTTTGACTCAAATTCTGACTTTTTTGACTATTCAACTTGAAATGTGACCAAAAAACAACACTTTTCTGAACTACAAATGAGATCTTTGCCTTTTGAGTCCATTTTGTATTTAAAAATCATTTTGTCACTAAAAAGAGCCAAACGTGTCAAAAAAGCATTTTGACTGAAATTATGACTGTTTTGACTTTTCAACTTGAAATGTGACAAAAAAACAACAATTTTTTGAACTACAAATGACATATTTGCCTTTTGAGTGCATTTTGTATTTAAAAATAATTTTGTCACTAAATAGAAGCCAAAAGTGTCAAAAAAGTATTTTGACTCAAATTATGACTGTTTTGACTTTTCAACTTGAAATGTGACCAAAAAACAACACTTTTTTGAACTACAAATGAGATCATTGCCTTTTGAGTGCATTTTGTATTTAAAAATCATTTTGTCACTAAAAAGAGCCAAAAGTGTCAAAAAAGCATTTTGGTTGAAATTCTGACTGTTTTCACTTTGCAACTTGAAATGTGACCAAAAAACAACACTTTTTTGAACTACAAATGACATCTTTGCCTATTGAGTGTATTTTGTTTTTAGAAATCATTTTGTCACTAAATAGAAGCCAAAAGAGTCAAAAAAGCATTTTGACTCAAATTCTGACTGTTTTGACTTTTCAACTTGAAATGTGACCAAAAAACAACACTTTTTTGAACTATAAATGAGATCTTTGCCTTTTGAGTGCATTTTGTATTTAGAAATCATTTTGTCACTAAATAGAAGCCAAAAGTGTCAAAAAAGCAGTTTGACTCAAATTCTGACTGTTTTGACTTTTCAACTTGAAATGTGACAAAAAAACAACACTTTTCTGAACTACAAATGAGATCTTTGCCTTTTGAGTCCATTTTGTATTTAAAAATCATTTTGTCACTAAAAAGAGCCAAACGTGTCAAAAAAGCATTTTGACTGAAATTATGACTGTTTTGACTATTCAACTTGAAATGTGACCAAAAAACAACACTTTTTTGAACTATAAATGAGATCTATGCCTTTTGAGTGCATTTTGTATTTAAAAATCATTTTGTCACTAAAAAGAGCCAAAAGTGTCAAAAAAGCATTTTGGTTGAAATTCTGACTGTTTTGACTATTCAACTTGAAATGTGACCAAAAAACAACACTTTTTTGAACTACAAATGAGATCTTTAGCTTTTGAGTCCATTTTGTATTTAAAAATCATTTTGTCACTAAAAAGAGCCAAAAGTGTCAAAAAAGCATTTTGAATCAAATTCTGACTGTTTTGACTATTCAACTTGAAATGTGACCAAAACACAACACTTTTTTGAACTTCAAAAGACATCTTTGCCTTTTGAGTGCATTTTGTATTTAAAAATCATTTTGTCACTAAAAAGAGCCAAAAGTGTCAAAAAAGCATTTTGGTTGAAATTCTGACTGTTTTCGCTTTGCAACTTGAAATGTGACCAAGACACCACACTTTTTTGAACTACGAATGACATCTTTGCATTTTGAGTGCATTTTGTATTTAAAAATCATTTTGTCACTAAATAGAAGCCAAAAGTGTCAAAGAAGCATTTTGAATCAAATTATGACTGTTTTGACTTCTCAACTTGAAATGTGACCAAAAAAAAACACTTTTTTGAACTACAAATGAGATCTTTGCCTTTTGAGTGCATTTTGTATTTAAAAATCATTTTGTCACTAAAAAGAGCCAAAAGTGTCAAAAAAGCTTTTTGGTTGAAATTCTGATTGTTTTCACTTTGCAACTTGAAATGTGACCAAAAAACAACACTTTTTTGAACTACAAATGAGATCTTTGCCTTTTGAGTGCATTTTGTATTTAAAAATCATTTTGTCACTAAAAAGAGCCAAAAGTGTCAAAAAAGCATTTTGACTCAAATTCTGACTGTTTTCACTTTGCAACTTGAAATGTGAGCAAAAAACAACACTTTTTTGAACTACAAATGACATCTTTGCCTATTGAGTGTATTTTGTTTTTAGAAATCATTTTGTCACTAAATAGAAGCCAAAAGAGTCAAAAAAGCATTTTGACTCAAATTCTGACTGTTTTCACTTTGCAACTTGAAATGTGACCAAAAAACAACACTTTTTTGAACTACAAATGAAATCTATGCCTTTTGAGTGCATTTTGTATTTAAAAATCATTTTGTCACTAAAAAGAGCCAAAAGTGTCAAAAAAGCATTTTGACTGAAATTATGACTGTTTTGACTATTCAACTTGAAATGTGACCAAAAAACAACACTTTTTTGAACTATAAATGAGATCATTGCCTTTTGAGTGCATTTTGTATTTAAAAATCATTTTGTCACTAAAAAGAGCCAAAAGTGTCAAAAAAGCATTTTGGTTGAAATTCTGACTGTTTTGACTATTCAACTTGAAATGTGACCAAAAAACAACACTTTTTTGAACTACAAATGAGATCTTTGGCTTTTGAGTCCATTTTGTATTTAAAAATCATTTTGTCACTAAAAAGAGCCAAAAGTGTCAAAAAAGCATTTTGGTTGAAATTCTGACTGTTTTCGCTTTGCAACTTGAAATGTGACCAAGACACCACACTTTTTTGAACTACGAATGACATCTTTGCATTTTGAGTGCATTTTGTATTTAAAAATCATTTTGTCACTAAATAGAAGCCAAAAGTGTCAAAGAAGCATTTTGAATCAAATTATGACTGTTTTGACTTTTCAACTTGAAATGTGACCAAAAAACAACACTTTTTTGAACTACAAATGAGATCTTTGCCTTTTGAGTGCATTTTGTATTTAAAAATCATTTTGTCACCAAAAAGAGCCAAAAGTGTCAAAAAAGCATTTTGGTTGAAATTCTGACTGTTTTCACTTTGCAACTTGAAATGTGACCAAAAAACAACACTTTTTTGAACTACAAATGAGATCTTTGCCTTTTGAGTGCATTTTGTATTTAAAAATCATTTTGTCACTAAAAAGAGCCAAAAGTGTCAAAAAAGCATTTTGACTCAAATTCTGACTTTTCTGACTATTCAACTTGAAATGTGACCAAGACACCACACTTTTTTGATCTACAAATGAGATCTTTTCCTTTTGAGTGCATTTTGTATTTAAAAATCATTTTGACACTAAAAAGAGCCAAAAGTGTCAAAAAAGCATTTTGGTTGAAATTCTGACTGTTTTGACTATTCAACTTGAAATGTGACCAAAAAACAACACTTTTCTGAACTACAAATGAGATCTTTGCCTTTTGAGTCCATTTTGTATTTAAAAATCATTTTGTCACTAAAAAGAGCCAAACGTGTCAAAAAAGCATTTTGACTGAAATTATGACTGTTTTGACTTTTCAACTTGAAATGTGACAAAAAAACAACACTTTTTTGAACTACAAATGACATATTTGCCTTTTGAGTGCATTTTGTATTTAAAAATCATTTTGTCACTAAATAGAAGCCAAAAGTGTCAAAAAAGCATTTTGACTCAAATTATGACTGTTTTGACTTTTCAACTTGAAATGTGACCAAGACACCACACTTTTTTGAACTACAAATGAAATCTATGCCTTTTGAGTGCATTTTGTATTTAAAAATCATTTTGTCACTAAAAAGAGCCAAAAGTGTCAAAAAAGCATTTTGGTTGAAATTCTGACTGTTTTCACTTTGCAACTTGAAATGTGACCAAAAAACAACACTTTTTTGAACTTCAAATGACATCTTTGCCTTTCGAGTGCATTTTGTATTTAAAAATCATTTTGTCACTAAAAAGAGCCAAAAGTGTCAAAAAAGCATTTTGACTCAAATTCTGACTTTTTTGACTATTCAACTTGAAATGTGACCAAAAAACAACACTTTTCTGAACTACAAATGAGATCTTTGCCTTTTGAGTCCATTTTGTATTTAAAAATCATTTTGTCACTAAAAAGAGCCAAACGTGTCAAAAAAGCATTTTGACTGAAATTATGACTGTTTTGACTTTTCAACTTGAAATGTGACAAAAAAACAACAATTTTTTTAACTACAAATGACATATTTGCCTTTTGAGTGCATTTTGTATTTAAAAATCATTTTGTCACTAAATAGAAGCCAAAAGTGTCAAAAAAGCATTTTGACTCAAATTATGACTGTTTTGACTTTTCAACTTGAAATGTGACCAAAAAACAACACTTTTTTGAACTACAAATGAGATCATTGCCTTTTGAGTGCATTTTGTATTTAAAAATCATTTTGTCACTAAAAAGAGCCAAAAGTGTCAAAAAAGCATTTTGGTTGAAATTCTGACTGTTTTCACTTTGCAACTTGAAATGTGACCAAAAAACAACACTTTTTTGAACTTCAAATGACATCTTTGCCTTTCGAGTGCATTTTGTATTTAAAAATCATTTTGTCACTAAAAAGAGCCAAAAGTGTCAAAAAAGCATTTTGACTCAAATTCTGACTTTTTTTGACTATTCAACTTGAAATGTGACCAAGACACCACACTTTTTTGATCTACAAATGAGATCTTTGCCTTTTGAGTGCATTTTGTATTTAAAAATCATTTTGACACTAAAAAGAGCCAAAAGTGTCAAAAAAGCATTTTGGTTGAAATTCTGACTGTTTTGACTATTCAACTTGAAATGTGACCAAAGAAACAATACTTTTTTGAACTACAAATGAGATCTTTGCCTATTGAGTGTATTTTGTTTTTAGAAAACATTTTGTCACTAAATAGAAGCCAAAAGTGTCAAAAAAGCATTTTGACTCAAATTCTGACTGTTTTGACTTTTCAACTTGAAATGTGACCAAAAAACAACACTTTTTTGAACTATAAATGAGATCTTTGCCTTTTGAGTGCATTTTGTATTAAGAAATCATTTTGTCACTAAATAGAAGCCAAAAGTGTCAAAAAAGCAGTTTGACTCAAATTCTGACTGTTTTGACTTTTCAACTTGAAATGTGACAAAAAAACAACACTTTTCTGAACTACAAATGAGATCTTTGCCTTTTGAGTCCATTTTGTATTTAAAAATCATTTTGTTACTAAAAAGAGCCAAACGTGTCAAAAAAGCATTTTGACTGAAATTATGACTGTTTTGACTATTCAACTTGAAATGTGACCAAAAAACAACACTTTTTTGAACTATAAATGAGATCTATGCCTTTTGAGTGCATTTTGTATTTAAAAATCATTTTGTCACTAAAAAGAGCCAAAAGTGTCAAAAAAGCATTTTGGTTGAAATTCTGACTGTTTTGACTATTCAACTTGAAATGTGACCAAAAAACAACACTTTTTTGAACTACAAATGAGATCTTTGGCTTTTGAGTCCATTTTGTATTTAAAAATCATTTTGTCACTAAAAAGAGCCAAAAGTGTCAAAAAAGCATTTTGAATCAAATTCTGACTGTTTTGACTATTCAACTTGAAATGTGACCAAAACACAACACTTTTTTGAACTTCAAAAGACATCTTTGCCTTTTGAGTGCATTTTGTATTTAAAAATCATTTTGTCACTAAAAAGAGCCAAAAGTGTCAAAAAAGCATTTTGGTTGAAATTCTGACTGTTTTCGCTTTGCAACTTGAAATGTGACCAAGACACCACACTTTTTTGAACTACGAATGACATCTTTGCATTTTGAGTGCATTTTGTATTTAAAAATCATTTTGTCACTAAATAGAAGCCAAAAGTGTCAAAGAAGCATTTTGAATCAAATTATGACTGTTTTGACTTTTCAACTTGAAATGTGACCAAAAAACAACACTTTTTTGAACTACAAATGAGATCTATGCCTTTTGAGTGCATTTTGTATTTAAAAATCATTTTGTCACTAAAAAGAGCCAAAAGTGTCAAAAAAGCATTTTGGTTGAAATTCTGACTGTTTTCACTTTGCAACTTGAAATGTGACCAAAAAACAACACTTTTTTGAACTACAAATGACATCTTTGCCTTTCGAGTGCATTTTGTATTTAAAAATCATTTTGTCACTAAAAAGAGCCAAAAGTGTCAAAAAAGCATTTTGACTCAAATTCTGACTTTTTTGACTATTCAACTTGAAATGTGACCAAGACACCACACTTTTTTGAACTACAAATGAAATCTATGCCTTTTGAGTGCATTTTGTATTTAAAAATCATTTTGTCACTAAATAGAAGCCAAAAGTGTCAAAAAAGCATTTTGACTCAAATTATGACTGTTTTGACTTTTCAACTTGAAATGTGACCAAGACACCACACTTTTTTGAACTACAAATGAAATCTATGCCTTTTGAGTGCATTTTGTATTTAAAAATCATTTTGTCACTAAATAGAAGCCAAAAGTGTCAAAAAAGCATTTTGGTTGAAATTCTGACTGTTTTCACTTTTCAACTTGAAATGTGACCAAAAAACAACACTTTTTTGAACTATAAATGAGATCTATGCCTTTTGAGTGCATTTTGTATTTAAAAATCATTTTGTCACTAAATAGAAGCCAAAAGTGTCAAAAAAGCATTTTGGTTGAAATTCTGACTGTTTTGACTATTCAACTTGAAATGTGACCAAACAACAACACTTTTTTGAACTACAAATGAGATCTTTGGCTTTTGAGTCCATTTTGTATTTAAAAATCATTTTGTCACTAAAAAGAAGCCAAAAGTGTCAAAAAAGCATTTTGAATCAAATTCTGACTGTTTTGACTATTCAACTTGAAATGTGACCAAGACACCACACTTTTTTGAACTACGAATGACATCTTTGCATTTTGAGTGCATTTTGTATTTAAAAATCATTTTGTCACTAAATAGAAGCCAAAAGTGTCAAAGAAGCATTTTGAATCAAATTATGACTGTTTTGACTTTTCAACTTGAAATGTGACCAAAAAACAACACTTTTTTGAACTACATATGAGATCTTTGCCTTTTGAGTGCATTTTGT
The DNA here is from genome assembly GCF_053564925.1 of Oryzias latipes. Classification (NCBI taxonomy): domain Eukaryota; kingdom Metazoa; phylum Chordata; class Actinopteri; order Beloniformes; family Adrianichthyidae; genus Oryzias; species Oryzias latipes. Next base: position 15,625,030 of record NC_136254.1, read on the forward strand.
ATTTAAAAATCATTTTGTCACTAAAAAGAGCCAAAAGTGTCAAAAAAGCATTTTGACTCAAATTCTGACTTTTTTTGACTATTCAACTTGAAATGTGACCAAGACACCACACTTTTTTGATCTACAAATGAGATCTTTGCCTTTTGAGTGCATTTTGTATTTAAAAATCATTTTGACACTAAAAAGAGCCAAAAGTGTCAAAAAAGCATTTTGGTTGAAATTCTGACTGTTTTGACTATTCAACTTGAAATGTGACCAAAGAAACAATACTTTTTTGAACTACAAATGAGATCTTTGCCTATTGAGTGTATTTTGTTTTTAGAAAACATTTTGTCACTAAATAGAAGCCAAAAGTGTCAAAAAAGCATTTTGACTCAAATTCTGACTGTTTTGACTTTTCAACTTGAAATGTGACCAAAAAACAACACTTTTTTGAACTATAAATGAGATCTTTGCCTTTTGAGTGCATTTTGTATTAAGAAATCATTTTGTCACTAAATAGAAGCCAAAAGTGTCAAAAAAGCAGTTTGACTCAAATTCTGACTGTTTTGACTTTTCAACTTGAAATGTGACAAAAAAACAACACTTTTCTGAACTACAAATGAGATCTTTGCCTTTTGAGTCCATTTTGTATTTAAAAATCATTTTGTTACTAAAAAGAGCCAAACGTGTCAAAAAAGCATTTTGACTGAAATTATGACTGTTTTGACTATTCAACTTGAAATGTGACCAAAAAACAACACTTTTTTGAACTATAAATGAGATCTATGCCTTTTGAGTGCATTTTGTATTTAAAAATCATTTTGTCACTAAAAAGAGCCAAAAGTGTCAAAAAAGCATTTTGGTTGAAATTCTGACTGTTTTGACTATTCAACTTGAAATGTGACCAAAAAACAACACTTTTTTGAACTACAAATGAGATCTTTGGCTTTTGAGTCCATTTTGTATTTAAAAATCATTTTGTCACTAAAAAGAGCCAAAAGTGTCAAAAAAGCATTTTGAATCAAATTCTGACTGTTTTGACTATTCAACTTGAAATGTGACCAAAACACAACACTTTTTTGAACTTCAAAAGACATCTTTGCCTTTTGAGTGCATTTTGTATTTAAAAATCATTTTGTCACTAAAAAGAGCCAAAAGTGTCAAAAAAGCATTTTGGTTGAAATTCTGACTGTTTTCGCTTTGCAACTTGAAATGTGACCAAGACACCACACTTTTTTGAACTACGAATGACATCTTTGCATTTTGAGTGCATTTTGTATTTAAAAATCATTTTGTCACTAAATAGAAGCCAAAAGTGTCAAAGAAGCATTTTGAATCAAATTATGACTGTTTTGACTTTTCAACTTGAAATGTGACCAAAAAACAACACTTTTTTGAACTACAAATGAGATCTATGCCTTTTGAGTGCATTTTGTATTTAAAAATCATTTTGTCACTAAAAAGAGCCAAAAGTGTCAAAAAAGCATTTTGGTTGAAATTCTGACTGTTTTCACTTTGCAACTTGAAATGTGACCAAAAAACAACACTTTTTTGAACTACAAATGACATCTTTGCCTTTCGAGTGCATTTTGTATTTAAAAATCATTTTGTCACTAAAAAGAGCCAAAAGTGTCAAAAAAGCATTTTGACTCAAATTCTGACTTTTTTGACTATTCAACTTGAAATGTGACCAAGACACCACACTTTTTTGAACTACAAATGAAATCTATGCCTTTTGAGTGCATTTTGTATTTAAAAATCATTTTGTCACTAAATAGAAGCCAAAAGTGTCAAAAAAGCATTTTGACTCAAATTATGACTGTTTTGACTTTTCAACTTGAAATGTGACCAAGACACCACACTTTTTTGAACTACAAATGAAATCTATGCCTTTTGAGTGCATTTTGTATTTAAAAATCATTTTGTCACTAAATAGAAGCCAAAAGTGTCAAAAAAGCATTTTGGTTGAAATTCTGACTGTTTTCACTTTTCAACTTGAAATGTGACCAAAAAACAACACTTTTTTGAACTATAAATGAGATCTATGCCTTTTGAGTGCATTTTGTATTTAAAAATCATTTTGTCACTAAATAGAAGCCAAAAGTGTCAAAAAAGCATTTTGGTTGAAATTCTGACTGTTTTGACTATTCAACTTGAAATGTGACCAAACAACAACACTTTTTTGAACTACAAATGAGATCTTTGGCTTTTGAGTCCATTTTGTATTTAAAAATCATTTTGTCACTAAAAAGAAGCCAAAAGTGTCAAAAAAGCATTTTGAATCAAATTCTGACTGTTTTGACTATTCAACTTGAAATGTGACCAAGACACCACACTTTTTTGAACTACGAATGACATCTTTGCATTTTGAGTGCATTTTGTATTTAAAAATCATTTTGTCACTAAATAGAAGCCAAAAGTGTCAAAGAAGCATTTTGAATCAAATTATGACTGTTTTGACTTTTCAACTTGAAATGTGACCAAAAAACAACACTTTTTTGAACTACATATGAGATCTTTGCCTTTTGAGTGCATTTTGTATTTAAAAATCATTTTGTCACTAAAAAGAGACAAAAGTGTCAAAAAAGCATTTTGAATCAAATTATGACTGTTTTGACTTTTCAACTTGAAATGTGAGCAAAAAACAACACTTTTTTGAACTACAAATGACATCTTTGCCTATTGAGTGTATTTTGTTTTTAGAAATCATTTTGTCACTAAATAGAAGCCAAAAGAGTCAAAAAAGCATTTTGACTCAAATTCTGACTGTTTTCACTTTGCAACTTGAAATGTGACCAAAAAACAACACTTTTTTGAACTACAAATGAAATCTATGCCTTTTGAGTGCATTTTGTATTTAAAAATCATTTTGTCACTAAAAAGAGCAAAAAGTGTCAAAAAAGCATTTTGGTTGAAATTCTGACTGTTTTCACTTTGCAACTTGAAATGTGACCAAAAAACAACACTTTTTTGAACTACAAATGAGATCTTTGCCTTTTGAGTGCATTTTGTATTTAAAAATCATTTTGTCACTAAAAAGAGCCAAAAGTGACAAAAAAGCATTTTGACTCAAATTCTGACTGTTTTCACTTTGCAACTTGAAATGTGACCAAAAAACAACACTTTTTTGAACTACAAATGACATCTTTGCCTATTGAGTGTATTTTGTTTTTAGAAATCATTTTGTCACTAAATAGAAGCCAAAAGAGTCAAAAAAGCATTTTGACTCAAATTCTGACTGTTTTCACTTTGCAACTTGAAATGTGACCAAAAAACAACACTTTTTTGAACTACAAATGACATCTTTGCCTTTTGAGTGCATTTTGTATTTAAAAATCATTTTGTCACTAAATAGAAGCCAAAAGTGTCAAAAAAGCATTTTGACTCAAATTATGACTGTTTTGACTTTTCAACTTGAAATGTGACCAAGACACCACACTTTTTTGAACTACAAATGAGATCTTTGCCTTTTGAGTGCATTTTGTATTTAAAAATCATTTTGACACTAAAAAGAGCCAAAAGTGTCAAAAAAGCATTTTGACTCAAATTCTGACTTTTTTGACTATTCAACTTGAAATGTGACCAAGACACCACACTTTTTTGAACTACAAATGAGATCTTTGCCTTTTGAGTGCATTTTGTATTTAAAAATCGTTTTGTCACTAAAAAGAGCCAAAAGTGTCAAAAAAGCATTTTGGTTGAAATTCTGACTGTTTTCACTTTGCAACTTGAAATATGACCAAAAAACAACACTTTTTTGAACTACAAATGAGATCTTTGCCTTTTGAGTGCATTTTGTATTTAAAAATCATTTTGTCACTAAAAAGAGCCAAAAGTGTCAAAAAAGCATTTTGACTCAAATTCTGACTGTTTTCACTTTGCAACTTGAAATATGACCAAAAAACAACACTTTTTTGAACTACAAATGACATCTTTGCCTATTGAGTGTATTTTGTTTTTAGAAATCATTTGGCACTAAATAGAAGCCAAAAGAGTCAAAAAAGCATTTTGACTCAAATTCTGACTGTTTTCACTTTGCAACTTGAAATGTGACCAAAAAACAACACTTTTTTGAACTACAAATGAGATCTTTGCCTATTGAGTGTATTTTGTTTTTAGAAATCATTTTGTCACTAAATAGAAGCCAAAAGTGTCAAAAAAGCATTTTGACTCAAATTATGACTGTTTTGACTTTTCAACTTGAAATGTGACCAAAAAACAACACTTTTTTGAACTATAAATGAGATCTATGCCTTTGAGTGCATTTTGTATTTAAAAATCATTTTGTCACTAAATAGAAGCCAAAAGTGTCAAAAAAGCATTTTGGTTGAAATTCTGACTGTTTTGACTATTCAACTTGAAATGTGACCAAACAACAACACTTTTTTGAACTACAAATGAGATCTTTGGCTTTTGAGTCCATTTTGTATTTAAAAATCATTTTGTCACTAAAAAGAAGCCAAAAGTGTCAAAAAAGCATTTTGAATCAAATTCTGACTGTTTTGACTATTCAACTTGAAATGTGACCAAAACACAACACTTTTTTGAACTTCAAAAGACATCTTTGCCTTTTGAGTGCATTTTGTATTTAAAAATCATTTTGTCACTAAAAAGAGCCAAAAGTGTCAAAAAAGCATTTTGGTTGAAATTCTGACTGTTTTCGCTTTGCAACTTGAAATGTGACCAAGACACCACACTTTTTTGAACTACGAATGACATCTTTGCATTTTGAGTGCATTTTGTATTTAAAAATCATTTTGTCACTAAATAGAAGCCAAAAGTGTCAAAGAAGCATTTTGAATCAAATTATGACTGTTTTGACTTTGCAACTTGAAATGTGACCAAAAAACAACACTTTTTTGAACTTCAAATGACAACTTTGCCTTTCGAGTGCATTTTGTATTTAAAAATCATTTTGTCACTAAAAAGAGCCAAAAGTGTCAAAAAAGCATTTTGACTCAAATTCTGACTTTTTTGACTATTCAACTTGAAATGTGACCAAGACACCACACTTTTTTGATCTACAAATGAGATCTTTGCCTTTTGAGTGCATTTTGTATTTAAAAATCATTTTGACACCAAAAAGAGCCAAAAGTGTCAAAAAAGCATTTTGGTTGAAATTCTGACTGTTTTGACTATTCAACTTGAAATGTGACCAAAGAAACAATACTTTTTTGAACTATAAATGAGATCTATGCCTTTTGAGTGCATTTTGTATTTAAAAATCATTTTGTCACTAAATAGAAGCCAAAAGTGTCAAAAAAGCATTTTGGTTGAAATTCTGACTGTTTTGACTATTCAACTTGAAATGTGACCAAACAACAACACTTTTTTGAACTACAAATGAGATCTTTGGCTTTTGAGTCCATTTTGTATTTAAAAATCATTTTGTCACTAAAAAGAAGCCAAAAGTGTCAAAAAAGCATTTTGAATCAAATTCTGACTGTTTTGACTATTCAACTTGAAATGTGACCAAAACACAACACTTTTTTGAACTTCAAAAGACATCTTTGCCTTTTGAGTGCATTTTGTATTTAAAAATCATTTTGTCACTAAAAAGAGCCAAAAGTGTCAAAAAAGCATTTTGACTCAAATTCTGACTGTTTTCACTTTGCAACTTGAAATGTGACCAAAAAACAACACTTTTTTGAACTACAAATGAGATCTTTGCCTATTGAGTGTATTTTGTTTTTAGAAATCATTTTGTCACTAAATAGAAGCCAAAAGAGTCAAAAAAGCATTTTGACTCAAATTCTGACTGTTTTCACTTTGCAACTTGAAATGTGACCAAAAAACAACACTTTTTTGAACTACAAATGAAATCTATGCCTTTTGAGTGCATTTTGTATTTAAAAATCATTTTGTCACTAAAAAGAGCAAAAAGTGTCAAAAAAGCATTTTGGTTGAAATTCTGACTGTTTTCACTTTGCAACTTGAAATGTGACCAAAAAACAACACTTTTTTGAACTACAAATGAGATCTTTGCCTTTTGAGTGCATTTTGTATTTAAAAATCATTTTGTCACTAAAAAGAGCCAAAAGTGACAAAAAAGCATTTTGACTCAAACTCTGACTGTTTTCACTTTGCAACTTGAAATGTGACCAAAAAACAACACTTTTTTGAACTACAAATGACATCTTTGCCTATTGAGTGTATTTTGTTTTTAGAAATCATTTTGTCACTAAATAGAAGCCAAAAGAGTCAAAAAAGCATTTTGACTCAAATTCTGACTGTTTTCACTTTGCAACTTGAAATGTGACCAAAAAACAACACTTTTTTGAACTACAAATGACATCTTTGCCTTTTGAGTGCATTTTGTATTTAAAAATCATTTTGTCACTAAATAGAAGCCAAAAGTGTCAAAAAAGCATTTTGACTCAAATTATGACTGTTTTGACTTTTCAACTTGAAATGTGACCAAGACACCACACTTTTTTGAACTACAAATGAGATCTTTGCCTTTTGAGTGCATTTTGTATTTAAAAATCATTTTGACACTAAAAAGAGCCAAAAGTGTCAAAAAAGCATTTTGACTCAAATTCTGACTTTTTTGACTATTCAACTTGAAATGTGACCAAGACACCACACTTTTTTGAACTACAAATGAGATCTTTGCCTTTTGAGTGCATTTTGTATTTAAAAATCATTTTGTCACTAAAAAGAGCCAAAAGTGTCAAAAAAGCATTTTGGTTGAAATTCTGACTGTTTTCACTTTGCAACTTGAAATATGACCAAAAAACAACACTTTTTTGAACTACAAATGAGATCTTTGCCTTTTGAGTGCATTTTGTATTTAAAAATCATTTTGTCACTAAAAAGAGCCAAAAGTGTCAAAAAAGCATTTTGACTCAAATTCTGACTGTTTTCACTTTGCAACTTGAAATGTGACCAAAAAACAACACTTTTTTGAACTACAAATGACATCTTTGCCTATTGAGTGTATTTTGTTTTTAGAAATCATTTGGCACTAAATAGAAGCCAAAAGAGTCAAAAAAGCATTTTGACTCAAATTCTGACTGTTTTCACTTTGCAACTTGAAATGTGACCAAAAAACAACACTTTTTTGAACTACAAATGACATCTTTGCCTTTTGAGTGCATTTTGTATTTAAAAATCATTTTGTCACTAAATAGAAGCCAAAAGTGTCAAAAAAGCATTTTGACTCAAATTATGACTGTTTTGACTTTTCAACTTGAAATGTGACCAAGACACCACACTTTTTTGAACTACAAATGAGATCTTTGCCTTTTGAGTGCATTTTGTATTTAAAAATCATTTTGACACTAAAAAGAGCCAAAAGTGTCAAAAAAGCATTTTGGTTGAAATTCTGACTGTTTTGACTATTCAACTTGAAATGTGACGAAAGAAACAATACTTTTTTGAACTACAAATGAGATCTTTGCCTATTGAGTGTATTTTGTTTTTAGAAATCCTTTTGTCACTAAATAGAAGCCAAAAGTGTCAAAAAAGCATTTTGACTCAAATTATGACTGTTTTGACTTTTCAACTTGAAATGTGACCAAAAAACAACACTTTTTTGAACTATAAATGAGATCTTTGGCTTTTGAGTGCATTTTGTATTTAAAAATCATTTTGTGACTAAAAAGAGCCAAAAGTGTCAAAAAAGCATTTTGGTTGAAATTCTGACTGTTTTGACTATTCAACTTGAAATGTGACCAAAAAACAACACTTTTTTGAACTACAAATGAGATCATTGCCTTTTGAGTGCATTTTGTATTTAAAAATCATTTTGTCACTAAAAAGAAGCCAAAAGTGTCAAAAAAGCATTTTGACTCAAATTCTGACTTTTTTGACTATTCAACTTGAAATGTGACCAAAAAACAACACTTTTTTGAACTACAAATGAGATCTTTGCCTTTTGAGTGCATTTTGTATTTAAAAATCATTTTGTCACTAAAAAGAGCCAAAAGTGTCAAAAAAGCATTTTGAATCAAATTATGACTGTTTTGACTTTTCAACTTGAAATGTGAGCAAAAAACAACACTTTTTTGAACTACAAATGACATCTTTGCCTATTGAGTGTATTTTGTTTTTAGAAATCATTTTGTCACTAAATAGAAGCCAAAAGAGTCAAAAAAGCATTTTGACTCAAATTCTGACTGTTTTCACTTTGCAACTTGAAATGTGACCAAAAAACAACACTTTTTTGAACTACAAATGAAATCTATGCTTTTTGAGTGCATTTTGTATTTAAAAATCATTTTGTCACTAAAAAGAGCAAAAAGTGTCAAAAAAACATTTTGGTTGAAATTATGACTGTTTTGACTATTTAACTTGAAATGTGACCAAAGAAACAATACTTTTTTGAACTACAAATGAGATCTTTGCCTATTGAGTGTATTTTGTTTTTAGAAATCATTTTGTCACTAAATAGAAGCCAAAAGTGTCAAAAAAGCATTTTGACTCAAATTATGACTGTTTTGACTTTTCAACTTGAAATGTGACCAAAAAACAACACCTTTTTGAACTATAAATGAGATCTTTGCCTTTTGAGTGCATTTTGTATTTAGAAATCATTTTGTCACTAAATAGAAGCCAAAAGTGTCAAAAAAGCATTTTGACTCAAATTCTGACTGTTTTGACTTTTCAACTTGAAATGTGACAAGAAAACAACACTTTTCTGAACTACAAATGAGATATTTGCCTTTTGAGTCCATTTTGTATTAAAAAATCATTTTGTCACTAAAAAGAGCCAAAAGTGTCAAAAAAGCATTTTGACTGAAATTATGACTGTTTTGACTATTCAACTTGAAATGTGACCAAAAAACAACACTTTTTTGAACTATAAATGAGATCTATGCCTTTTGAGTGCATTTTGTATTTAAAAATCATTTTGTCACTAAATAGAAGCCAAAAGTGTCAAAAAAGCATTTTGGTTGAAATTCTGACTGTTTTGACTATTCAACTTGAAATGTGACCAAAAAACAACACTTTTTTGAACTACAAATGAGATCTTTGGCTTTTGAGTCCATTTTGTATTTAAAAATCATTTTGTCACTAAAAAGAGCCAAAAGTGTCAAAAAAGCATTTTGAATCAAATTCTGACTGTTTTGACTATTCAACTTGAAATGTGACCAAAACACAACACTTTTTTGAACTTCAAAAGACATCTTTGCCTTTTGAGTGCATTTTGTATTTAAAAATCATTTTGTCACTAAAAAGAGCCAAAAGTGTCAAAAAAGCATTTTGGTTGAAATTCTGACTGTTTTCGCTTTGCAACTTGAAATGTGACCAAGACACCACACTTTTTTGAACTACGAATGACATCTTTGCATTTTGAGTCCATTTTGTATTAAAAAATCATTTTGTCACTAAAAAGAGCCAAAAGTGTCAAAAAAGCATTTTGACTGAAATTATGACTGTTTTGACTATTCAACTTGAAATGTGACCAAAAAACAACACTTTTTTGAACTATAAATGAGATCTATGCCTTTTGAGTGCATTTTGTATTTAAAAATCATTTTGTCACTAAATAGAAGCCAAAAGTGTCAAAAAAGCATTTTGGTTGAAATTCTGACTGTTTTGACTATTCAACTTGAAATGTGACCAAAAAACAACACTTTTTTGAACTACAAATGAGATCTTTGGCTTTTGAGTCCATTTTGTATTTAAAAATCATTTTGTCACTAAAAAGAGCCAAAAGTGTCAATAAAGCATTTTGAATCAAATTCTGACTGTTTTGACTATTCAACTTGAAATGTGACCAAAAAACAACACTTTTTTGAACTACATATGAGATCTTTGCCTTTTGAGTGCATTTTGTATTTAAAAATCATTTTGTCACTAAAAAGAGCCAAAAGTGTCAAAAAAGCATTTTGAATCAAATTATGACTGTTTTGACTTTTCAACTTGAAATGTGAGCAAAAAACAACACTTTTTTGAACTACAAATGACATCTTTGCCTATTGAGTGTATTTTGTTTTTAGAAATCATTTTGTCACTAAATAGAAGCCAAAAGAGTCAAAAAAGCATTTTGACTCAAATTCTGACTGTTTTCACTTTGCAACTTGAAATGTGACCAAAAAACAACACTTTTTTGAACTACAAATGAAATCTATGCCTTTTGAGTGCATTTTGTATTTAAAAATCATTTTGTCACTAAAAAAAGCAAAAAGTGTCAAAAAAGCATTTTGGTTGAAATTCTGACTGTTTTCACTTTGCAACTTGAAATGTGACCAAAAAACAACACTTTTTTGAACTACAAATGAGATCTTTGCCTTTTGAGTGCATTTTGTATTTAAAAATCATTTTGTCAATAAAAAGAGCCAAAAGTGTCAAAAAAGCATTTTGACTCAAATTCTGACTGTTTTCACTTTGCAACTTGAAATGTGACCAAAAAACAACACTTTTTTGAACTACAAATGAAATCTATGCCTTTTGAGTGCATTTTGTATTTAAAAATCATTTTGTCACTAAAAAGAGCAAAAAGTGTCAAAAAAGCATTTTGGTTGAAATTCTGACTGTTTTCACTTTGCAACTTGAAATGTGACCAAAAAACAACACTTTTTTGAACTACAAATGACATCTTTGCCTTTTGAGTGCATTTTGTATTTAAAAATCATTTTGTCACTAAATAGAAGCCAAAAGTGTCAAAAAAGCATTTTGACTCAAGTTATGACTGTTTTGACTTTTCAACTTGAAATGTGACCAAGACACCACACTTTTTTGAACTACAAATGAGATCTTTGCCTTTTGAGTGCATTTTGTATTTAAAAATCATTTTGACACTAAAAAGAGCCAAAAGTGTCAAAAAAGCATTTCGACTCAAATTCTGACTTTTTTGACTATTCAACTTGAAATGTGACCAAGACACCACACTTTTTTGAACTACAAATGAGATCTTTGCCTTTTGAGTGCATTTTGTATTTAAAAATCATTTTGTCACTAAAAAGAGCCAAAAGTGTCAAAAAAGCATTTTGGTTGAAATTCTGACTGTTTTCACTTTGCAACTTGAAATATGACCAAAAAACAACACTTTTTTGAACTACAAATGAGATCTTTGCCTTTTGAGTGCATTTTGTATTTAAAAATCATTTTGTCACTAAAAAGAGCCAAAAGTGTCAAAAAAGCATTTTGACTCAAATTCTGACTGTTTTCACTTTGCAACTTGAAATGTGACCAAAAAACAACACTTTTTTGAACTACAAATGACATCTTTGCCTATTGAGTGTATTTTGTTTTTAGAAATCATTTTGTCACTAAATAGAAGCCAAAAGAGTCAAAAAAGCATTTTGACTCAAATTCTGACTGTTTTCACTTTAAACTTGAAATGTGACCAAAAAACAACACTTTTTTGAACTACAAATGACATCTTTGCCTTTTGAGTGCATTTTGTATTTAAAAATCATTTTGTCACTAAATAGAAGCCAAAAGTGTCAAAAAAGCATTTTGACTCAAATTATGACTGTTTTGACTTTTCAACTTGAAATGTGACCAAGACACCACACTTTTTTGAACTACAAATGAGATCTTTGCCTTTTGAGTGCATTTTGTATTTAAAAATCATTTTGACACTAAAAAGAGCCAAAAGTGTCAAAAAAGCATTTTGGTTGAAATTCTGACTGTTTTGACTATTCAACTTGAAATGTGACCAAAAAACAACACTTTTTTGAACTACAAATGAGATCTTTGCCTTTTGAGTGCATTTTGTATTTAAAAATCATTTTGTCAATAAAAAGAGCCAAAAGTGTCAAAAAAGCATTTTGACTCAAATTCTGACTGTTTTCACTTTGCAACTTGAAATGTGACCAAAAAACAACACTTTTTTGAACTACAAATGACATCTTTGCCTATTGAGTGTATTTTGTTTTTAGAAATCATTTTGTCACTAAATAGAAGCCAAAAGAGTCAAAAAAGCATTTTGACTCAAATTCTGACTGTTTTCACTTTGCAACTTGAAATGTGACCAAAAAACAACACTTTTTTGAACTACAAATGACATCTTTGCCTTTTGAGTGCATTTTGTATTTAAAAATCATTTTGTCACTAAATAGAAGCCAAAAGTGTCAAAAAAGCATTTTGACTCAAGTTATGACTGTTTTGACTTTTCAACTTGAAATGTGACCAAGACACCACACTTTTTTGAACTACAAATGAGATCTTTGCCTTTTGAGTGCATTTTGTATTTAAAAATCATTTTGACACTAAAAAGAGCCAAAAGTGTCAAAAAAGCATTTTGACTCAAATTCTGACTTTTTTGACTATTCAACTTGAAATGTGACCAAGACACCACACTTTTTTGAACTACAAATGAGATCTTTGCCTTTTGAGTGCATTTTGTATTTAAAAATCATTTTGTCACTAAAAAGAGCCAAAAGTGTCAAAAAAGCATTTTGGTTGAAATTCTGACTGTTTTCACTTTGCAACTTGAAATATGACCAAAAAACAACACTTTTTTGAACTACAAATGAGATCTTTGCCTTTTGAGTGCATTTTGTATTTAAAAATCATTTTGTCACTAAAAAGAGCCAAAAGTGTCAAAAAAGCATTTTGACTCAAATTCTGACTGTTTTCACTTTGCAACTTGAAATGTGACCAAAAAACAACACTTTTTTGAACTACAAATGACATCTTTGCCTATTGAGTGTATTTTGTTTTTAGAAATCATTTTGTCACTAAATAGAAGCCAAAAGAGTCAAAAAAGCATTTTGACTCAAATTCTGACTGTTTTCACTTTGCAACTTGAAATGTGACCAAAAAACAACACTTTTTTGAACTACAAATGACATCTTTGCCTTTTGAGTGCATTTTGTATTTAAAAATCATTTTGTCACTAAATAGAAGCCAAAAGTGTCAAAAAAGCATTTTGACTCAAATTATGACTGTTTTGACTTTTCAACTTGAAATGTGACCAAGACACCACACTTTTTTGAACTACAAATGAGATCTTTGCCTTTTGAGTGCATTTTGTATTTAAAAATCATTTTGACACTAAAAAGAGCCAAAAGTGTCAAAAAAGCATTTTGGTTGAAATTCTGACTGTTTTGACTATTCAACTTGAAATGTGACCAAAGAAACAATACTTTTTTGAACTACAAATGAGATCTTTGCCTATTGAGTGTATTTTGTTTTTAGAAATCATTTTGTCACTAAATAGAAGCCAAAAGTGTCAAAAAAGCATTTTGACTCAAATTATGACTGTTTTGACTTTTCAACTTGAAATGTGACCAAAAAACAACACTTTTTTGAACTATAAAGGAGATCTTTGCCTTTTGAGTGCATTTTGTATTTAAAAATCATTTTGTGACTAAAAAGAGCCAAAAGTGTCAAAAAACATTTTGGTTGAAATTCTGACTGTTTTGACTATTCAACTTGAAATGTGACCAAAAAACAACACTTTTTTGAACTACAAATGAGATCATTGCCTTTTGAGTGCATTTTGTATTTAAAAATCATTTTGTCACTAAAAAGAAGCCAAAAGTGTCAAAAAAGCATTTTGACTCAAATTCTGACTTTTTTGACTATTCAACTTGAAATGTGACCAAAAAACAACACTTTTTTGAACTACAAATGAGATCTTTGCCTTTTGAGTGCATTTTGTATTTAAAAATCATTTTGTCACTTAAAAGAGCCAAAAGTGTCAAAAAAGCATTTTGGTTGAAATTCTGACTGTTTTGACTATTCAACTTGAAATGTGACCAAAGAAACAATACTTTTTTGAACTACAAATGAGATCTTTGCCTATTGAGTGTATTTTGTTTTTAGAAATCATTTTGTCACTAAAAAGAGCCAAAAGTGTCAAAAAAGCATTTTGAATCAAATTATGACTGTTTTGACTTTTCAACTTGAAATGTGACCAAAAAACAGCACTTTTTTGAACTACAAATGAGATCTTTGCCTTTTGAGTGCATTTTGTATTTAAAAATCATTTTGTCACTAAAAAGAGCCAAAAGTGTCAAAAAAGCATTTTGAATCAAATTATGACTGTTTTGACTTTTCAACTTGAAATGTGAGCAAAAAACAACACTTTTTTGAACTACAAATGACATCTTTGCCTATTGAGTGTATTTTGTTTTTAGAAATCATTTTGTCACTAAATAGAAGCCAAAAGAGTCAAAAAAGCATTTTGACTCAAATTCTGACTGTTTTCACTTTGCAACTTGAAATGTGACCAAAAAACAACACTTTTTTGAACTACAAATGAAATCTATGCTTTTTGAGTGCATTTTGTATTTAAAAATCATTTTGGCACTAAAAAGAGCAAAAAGTGTCAAAAAAACATTTTGGTTGAAATTCTGACTGTTTTCACTTTGCAACTTGAAATGTGACCAAAAAAACAACACTTTTTTGAACTACAAATGAGATCTTTGCCTTTTGAGTGCATTTTGTATTTAAAAATCATTTTGTCACTAAAAAGAGCCAAAAGTGTCAAAAAAGCATTTTGACTCAAATTCTGACTGTTTTCACTTTGCAACTTGAAATGTGACCAAAAAACAACACTTTTTTGAACTACAAATGACATCTTTGCCTATTGAGTGTATTTTGTTTTTAGAAATCATTTTGTCACTAAATAGAAGCCAAAAGAGTCAAAAAAGCATTTTGACTCAAATTCTGACTGTTTTCACTTTGCAACTTGAAATGTGACCAAAAAACAACACTTTTTTGAACTACAAATGACATCTTTGCCTTTTGAGTGCATTTTGTATTTAAAAATCATTTTGTCACTAAATAGAAGCCAAAAGTGTCAAAAAAGCATTTTGACTCAAATTATGACTGTTTTGACTTTTCAACTTGAAATGTGACCAAGACACCACACTTTTTTGAACTACAAATGAGATCTTTGCCTTTTGAGTGCATTTTGTATTTAAAAATCATTTTGACACTAAAAAGAGCCAAAAGTGTCAAAAAAGCATTTTGACTCAAATTCTGACTTTTTTGACTATTCAACTTGAAATGTGACCAAGACACCACACTTTTTTGAACTACAAATGAGATCTTTGCCTTTTGAGTGCATTTTGTATTTAAAAATCATTTTGTCACTAAAAAGAGCCAAAAGTGTCAAAAAAGCATTTTGGTTGAAATTCTGACTGTTTTCACTTTGCAACTTGAAATATGACCAAAAAACAACACTTTTTTGAACTACAAATGAGATCTTTGCCTTTTGAGTGCATTTTGTATTTAAAAATCATTTTGTCACTAAAAAGAGCCAAAAGTGTCAAAAAAGCATTTTGACTCAAATTCTGACTGTTTTCACTTTGCAACTTGAAATGTGACCAAAAAACAACACTTTTTTGAACTACAAATGACATCTTTGCCTATTGAGTGTATTTTGTTTTTAGAAATCATTTTGTCACTAAATAGAAGCCAAAAGAGTCAAAAAAGCATTTTGACTCAAATTCTGACTGTTTTCACTTTGCAACTTGAAATGTGACCAAAAAACAACACTTTTTTGAACTACAAATGAGATCTTTGCCTTTTGAGTGCATTTTGTATTTAAAAATCATTTTGTCACTAAAAAGAGCCAAAAGTGTCAAAAAAGCATTTTGACTCAAATTATGACTGTTTTGACTTTTCAACTTGAAATGTGACCAAGACACCACACTTTTTTGAACTACAAATGAGATCTTTGCCTTTTGAGTGCATTTTGTATTTAAAAATCATTTTGACACTAAAAAGAGCCAAAAGTGTCAAAAAAGCATTTTGGTTGAAATTCTGACTGTTTTGACTATTCAACTTGAAATGTGACCAAAGAAACAATACTTTTTTGAACTACAAATGAGATCTTTGCCTATTGAGTGTATTTTGTTTTTAGAAATCATTTTGTCACTAAATAGAAGCCAAAAGTGTCAAAAAAGCATTTTGACTCAAATTATGACTGTTTTGACTTTTCAACTTGAAATGTGACCAAAAAACAACACTTTTTTGAACTATAAATGAGATTTTTGCCTTTTGAGTGCATTTTGTATTTAAAAATCATTTTGTGACTAAAAAGAGCCAAAAGTGTCAAAAAAGCATTTTGGTTGAAATTCTGACTGTTTTGACTATTCAACTTGAAATGTGACCAAAAAACAACACTTTTTTGAACTACAAATGAGATCATTGCCTTTTGAGTGCATTTTGTATTTAAAAATCATTTTGTCACTAAAAAGAAGCCAAAAGTGTCAAAAAAGCATTTTGACTCAAATTCTGACTTTTTTGACTATTCAACTTGAAATGAGACCAAAAAACAAC
This sequence comes from Oryzias latipes, assembly GCF_053564925.1. NCBI lineage: Eukaryota > Metazoa > Chordata > Actinopteri > Beloniformes > Adrianichthyidae > Oryzias > Oryzias latipes. The sequence continues at coordinate 15,641,203 of NC_136254.1, forward strand.
ACTTTTTTGAACTACAAATGAGATCTTTGCCTTTTGAGTGCATTTTGTATTTAAAAATCATTTTGTCACTAAAAAGAGCCAAAAGTGTCAAAAAAGCATTTTGGTTGAAATTCTGACTGTTTTGACTATTCAACTTGAAATGTGACCAAAGAAACAATACTTTTTTGAACTACAAATGAGATCTTTGCCTATTGAGTGTATTTTGTTTTTAGAAATCATTTTGTCACAAAAAGAGCCAAAAGTGTCAAAAAAGCATTTTGACTCAAATTATGACTGTTTTGACTTTTCAACTTGAAATGTGACCAAAAAACAACACTTTTTTGAACTATAAATGAGATCTTTGCCTTTTGAGTGCATTTTGTATTTAAAAATCATTTTGTCACTAAAAAGAGCCAAAAGTGTCAAAAAAGCATTTTGACTCAAATTATGACTGTTTTGACTTTTCAACTTGAAATGTGACCAAAAAACAACACTTTTTTGAACTACAAATGAGATCATTGCCTTTTGAGTGCATTTTGTATTTAAAAATCATTTTGTCACTAAAAAGAAGCCAAAAGTGTCAAAAAAGCAATTTGACTCAAATTCTGACTTTTTTGACTATTCAACTTGAAATGTGACCAAAAAACAACACTTTTTTGAACTATAAATGAGATCTTTGCCTTTTGAGTGCATTTTGTATTTAGAAATCATTTTGTCACTAAATAGAAGCCAAAAGTGTCAAAAAAGCAGTTTGACTCAAATTCTGACTGTTTTGACTTTTCAACTTGAAATGTGACAAAAAAACAACACTTTTCTGAACTACAAATGAGATCTTTGCCTTTTGAGTCCATTTTGTATTTAAAAATCATTTTGTCACTAAAAAGAGCCAAACGTGTCAAAAAAGCATTTTGACTGAAATTATGACTGTTTTGACTATTCAACTTGAAATGTGACCAAAAAACAACACTTTTTTGAACTATAAATGAGATCTATGCCTTTTGAGTGCATTTTGTATTTAAAAATCATTTTGTGACTAAAAAGAGCCAAAAGTGTCAAAAAAGCATTTTGGTTGAAATTCTGACTGTTTTGACTATTCAACTTGAAATGTGACCAAAAAACAACACTTTTTTGAACTACAAATGAGATCTTTGGCTTTTGAGTCCATTTTGTATTTAAAAATCATTTTTTCACTAAAAAAAGCCAAAAGTGTCAAAAAAGCATTTTGACTCAAATTCTGACTTTTTTGACTATTCAACTTGAAATGTGACCAAAAAACAACACTTTTTTGAACTATAAATGAGATCTTTGCCTTTTGAGTGCATTTTGTATTTAGAAATCATTTTGTCACTAAAAAGAGCCAAAAGTGTCAAAAAAGCATTTTGACTCAAATTCTGACTTTTTTGACTATTCAACTTGAAATGTGACCAAAAAACAACACTTTTTTGAACTATAAATGAGATCTTTGCCTTTTGAGTGCATTTTGTATTTAGAAATCATTTTGTCACTAAATAGAAGCCAAAAGTGTCAAAAAAGCAGTTTGACTCAAATTCTGACTGTTTTGACTTTTCAACTTGAAATGTGACAAAAAAACAACACTTTTCTGAACTACAAATGAGATTTTTGCCTTTTGAGTCCATTTTGTATTTAAAAATCATTTTGTCACTAAAAAGAGCCAAACGTGTCAAAAAAGCATTTTGACTGAAATTATGACTGTTTTGACTATTCAACTTGAAATGTGACCAAAAAACAACACTTTTTTGAACTACAAATGAGATCTTTGCCTTTTGAGTCCATTTTGTATTTAAAAATCATTTTGTCACTAAAAAGAGCCAAACGTGTCAAAAAAGCATTTTGACTGAAATTATGACTGTTTTGACTATTCAACTTGAAATGTGACCAAAAAACAACACTTTTTTGAACTATAAATGAGATCTATGCCTTTTGAGTGCATTTTGTATTTAAAAATCATTTTGTCACTAAAAAGAGCCAAAAGTGTCAAAAAAGCATTTTGGTTGAAATTCTGACTGTTTTGACTATTCAACTTGAAATGTGACCAAAAAACAACACTTTTCTGAACTACAAATGAGATCTTTGCCTTTTGAGTCCATTTTGTATTTAAAAATCATTTTGTCACTAAAAAGAGCCAAACGTGTCAAGCACAAGCACTCCTTGACCCAACGGAGCTTGAAGAAACAGGTGCAATAAAAAATCCACTCGTAATAAAATCTATCGAAAGCAAACTTCCTACAGTAATTAAACGAGAATGGTTGATGCACGTGGCGGACAGGAGAAATGCTGCGACGCCAGACAATGGTTTTGAACGCCTTTTGAGCTTCCTCAAAGATCAAGAAGTTATACATGAACAACTGGATCAACTGTGGGATGATGAGTCACTTAGGATGAAGACCGAGATTGAAATCAAACACACAAGAACAAGAGCAACTAATTATGACAGAACAAGAGCAACTAATTATGACCAAGTGCGTGGTTTGTGGCGACAGCAAACACAAAAGAAAACTCTACTTCTCCCAGCAGTTTCGACGTCTGAAAGTAGAAGAAAAAAAGGCGTCAGTTAAAAAATTGGGAGCATGCAGAAAGTGCTTGGAGGTCCATGATAATGACTCCTTCTGCAACCCCGCCTACTTGTGTAAAGATCAAGATTGCAAATTCAACAAAACGCCTGCCCATCATTTTTGCCTTTGTCCAAATGTTCCTCTCAGAAGGACTGAATCCAGCCAGAAGAGGAGCAAAGCGGAAAAAGAAAAAAGTCAGAGAAAATACACTCAGGAACAAGAGGAGTTCTTCAGCAATCTTTCACCGGAGCTAGCCCAACGATATCGAGATGTATTTTCAAATTCAGTCACAAGAGCACTTAATTCCAGAAAAGAATCGAGTTTGTTGGAAGAAAATGGACTGCAAGAATTTCCAGTAATCATGATGCTGCTGACAGTCACAGCAAATGCTGGGCAAAAAATTGGAGAAGAAATTAAATCTCAGAAGTGAGGAAATAATGCTTGTTGTTCATGGTGTTGGAGGGATGAAAGTCTGTGTGGAGACAAAATGATACCTCCTAAAAATCAGAGTACAAAATCCAAATGGCACCTTAAGAGCACATCAGCTGGTTTGTTATGGTCTAGACAATGTTGCAGACATTCAAAAGCCTGTCTCGGCAGGACAGCTGCAAAAGTTCTTTCCAGAGGTACAAGTCGCTGAGCTTGAAAGACCGAAGGAAATGCAGCTGCTCATATCTCACAGGGAAGGACAACTTGTATCTCAAAAAATCAAATCCGATGGAAATCTCGTTCTATGGGATGGACCTCTCGGAAAAACAGTGGGGGGAACCCATCCAAAGCTTTTTGAAGAACTGATACTCTCTGCTCATAAATCAAGGACACGTTTCGCAAGATCGATGAGGACCGCTGCTGTAAACTATAAGGAAGTGATCAATAGCAAATCCAATCAAGCGCTGCAGGATACCCACATGAAAATGGTGCCGCAAAGCTCGAGCACAGCAACTACCGCTCGTGACTTCCTCGATTGGTGGAGGTGGGAGAGCATCGGTGTTGCATGTGTTCCCAAATGTGGAGGATGCCGATGTGGAAATTGTCAACCTGGTGGGAAGGAAATGACACACAAGAGAGAGCTGCAAATAGTGAGAGAAGGCCTTACCTACGTCAAAGGTGACAGTCACAGCAATAGACCACACTGGGATGCCAAGTACCCTTGGATGGAAAATCCGTCGCTACTTCCAAACAACCGAGAAGTGGTCAAGGCCACATTTCTTAGAACGGAAAGACAGTTGGCCAGAGAACCAGAGTGGAAAATGGCTTACACAGCCCAAGTTCATGACATGATTACAGTGGCCCTGAAGTCCAAAGCATTCAACAAATCACTCGATACAGAAACATTTTTAAGATCACAAAAACAATTAAAAAAAAAAAAAAGTTAAAAAGCAGCATTACATTTTAGAAAACAAAACAAAATTTCAGAAACCAAAACTTAAAAAACAAAAATAAAAAAAAATAAAAAACATTTCAGAAAACAAAATTAATTTCCAGGAAAAAAAGAAATATAAAAAAATGAAAACATTTCAGAAAACAAAATTAATTTCCAGAAAAAAAATGAAATATTAAAAAATGAAAACATTTCAGAAAAAAATGAAATATTAAAAAATGAAAAACATTTCAGAACACAGAATTAATTTAATTTAATTTAATTTAATTAATAGCTGCAAAAGCATTTCCTAGACAGTCACTGGGGTCATCAACGCGAATATTAAAATCCCCTAGTATTATAGTTTGATCAGAATCTAAGACAATAGTCGATAGGAAGTCGGAAAACTCAGTTAAAAATTCTGAATATGGGCCAGGGGGCAATAAATAATTATGAATAAAACAGGTTTTCGAGTCTTCCTGTTCAGGTGATTAATAGACAATATGATACTTTCAAATGAGTTATAAACATTTTTAACTTTAGGGATGAGAAGTAAGTTAGACTGTGATATAGAAGACTAAGGTCATTATCATTGATTAACTCATTGACTAAGATGGACTTAGAGGAAATTGATAGAATGTTTAATAAACCACATTTAATGACATCATAATTCTGCATGTGGGTACTGCTGTCTGTCACTTGAAGGGTTCTGTGACGCGCTCCTTTCATTTGTCTTTCAGCACATAAGCTAAAGCTAGGACCTGCTTGACTTTCCCTACATGGATTTTGCACCAGCACTAACCCTAAAGGCCCATTCACACCGGGACGAATTTCGCCGGCGATTTTCGCCGACGTTTAACGCCTCGTGACTAAACAAAGGGCACCAATGAGAGTGTGCACACCGACGCGAAAAAACGCCACGCGTCAAAGCGTCAAAAAAAAAAACGCCTCGGGTTTGTTTGTTTTTTTTGACGCCTCCCGTCGAAATCTATTCGACCAATGAGAACGGCGCTTTTGCACACGTGTCTGGAGCTTCTGAAGTTACAGTAAAACACAACTTGGGGGCGCTCAAACAAAAACTGCCTTGCTGAGCACACATACCAGCGAAGAAGATAGACGCCAAGTAGCGTCTACACCTCCGCGAAGAAATAATGACGGACATTCTAAAATATCCCTGAACCAAGCACCAGTTGCTCCAACTGGTGCTTGAAATATTCATGTTTTCTTTGTATTATTCTGACAAGCGCGTAAATACTTGCTCTCTTCTTCTGAGTGAAAAGCGACTTTAAGAAGCGTAAAGTTGCGCAGCGCCACCTTGTGTACAGGAGTATTTCTGTTTACATTAAGCGCCATCTAATGTCAGGGAATGAAATTGCATGTTCGCTCGGCTCATCGTCAGCGAAAATCGCCTGGGTGTGAACACAAAAAACGTGGCGAAAAATGCTGGCGAATAACGCCTGGCGAATATTCGTCCCGGTGTGTACGGGCCTTAAGGGAGGCTCAGAGGAGCGTTTTACACTGCTGCTCTGCGCCCAGGTCTCGTCTCTGGGTTGTCAGGTTGTCAGACTAAGGCTAGTAGAAATGTTTCTAGAAAGAAGAGCGGCACCGTCCAGAGTAGGATGGACACCATCTCTCCGTATGAGACCGGGCTTCCCCCAAAACCCCCTCCAATTATCCACAAAACCAACGCCGTTTTCTGGGCACTATCTAGAAAGCCATCGCATCCTTTATTTGCCCGCCCCTGCCCGCTACAGCTGAGCAATACCTGCATGCCCCTCACAATAATTCTTCACACCTTATGTGCTGCCGCCGCTGTTTGCCTCTCATCAGCGCCTCATCTCCCCAGGAACCCCCGCATCAGTGATTCAATCTTCTGTTAATTACTGCTAGAATCTAGACAGTTGCAGTGAATCAGACTGATTGTTTAGTCTCAAAAGTTTTTCATCAAGGTTCCTTGATGATTATCAAGGTTAACAAACTCAATGCACAGTCATTTTAAGAAATAATATAAGAACTTGAGTATGCAGACCCAAGCTCCAGTCACAATAATTTTGACTTTTCTTTAAGTTTATTGTGAAACAAACCAGTGGCAGTTAATGTATTGTATTTAAGAGACAAAACATCAAATGTCAATGCATAAAGAAACAAATAAAAATTATCACACATATTTTACATAGATACATGTAATAATTCACTGTACAAAAACATAGGTCAAAGATTTATTCTTGAAGCACTGTTGTGCTCACACATGAAGTGTTTTTCAAGTAAACTCAGAAATATCAATTGTTGAATCATTTAATACATTGAGTTGGTTAAAGTATTTCTCATACATGAAATTCACATTTTTTCATGTTAAATTGCCTTAAGTTTTGTTAATCTTATATCCCAGCAGATAAATCACAGTTAATATCAAGAAGCATGTTTTGAGAGGAGACTGTCAGAGATCTTTACAAAAAAGAGACTTTTTAATAGAAAATCTAAAATAACATAAATACAGGATTTTGTGAAGTAGAAATATGTTCTAGGTAAAATTTATAGCTGGAAATATGTCAAAAGGGACCCCAAAAACATTTGAAGCTAGGTCTCTAAAATAGAGATATCAAGTAAGAATATGAGATTATAATCCAAAAAATTCCATTTTTCTTATCCTGCTTTCAGTCTCCAAAAATTATTTTGATGAAGACATCAAAATAATAATAATCAGTCAAGAACTTCTAAGGTAGAATGGATTTTTTTGGTCAAGATGTCCAATACTCAGAAATTTAAAATAAATTATATATATATATATATATATGGACATCTTGACCAAAACAAATCCATATATATGTATATATTTATAATCTTTTTTGCTTGGTGCTAATGTGACAGGCAACATCTAACCACATGAAATCAAACCATGTGTTTTAAGTACTTCTCCGGAATCTGAATGTGTTGCAGTGTGTACTATACTAAAATGACCTAAATAGTAGCAAAGTGGGTGATTGTTGCATTTCACACCAATCTTTAAGATGCATGTGTGTTTAGAGGAATATATATACATAGTGTATGTGTTTCACTAGCAAATTAAATGTGTTTTAAAGGTGTACTTATAAACTTTTGCAACTTTTGCTATGAAAAAAAACAGGTCTGTTGCAAAGTGAGAACTGAATTGCATCCCTTTGCCTAACAGATGAATATCATTAACAATGTAAACATATCATAAGGCAGAGATATAGTAAGTTTCAATTTTAAATCCCAGATAGTTTTGTAATTTTGAAAAATTTGAGCCTTTGTCGTGAAACGGAAATATCTTGAGCAGTTGATCATGGTTTATACAACACATTAAAACTTTTGAGAAAATAGATCAGTGAATTAGTTAGTTCAGTGATAAATATAATGTTTGTTTTCGTGGGTGAAACGCAGACACATTACCGAGGCCGACCCTAGGTCGACATCACGAAAGGGCAGCACCAACAAGGATTGAAAGCCTCTGTCTCAGAGATTGAGGCGTCCTACGTCTGGGTAGGAAAACGAGCTACGAAAATAATTTATATTTCATTAGAAATCGTTCTTTAGTGTGCCAAAACTAATATATTATCATATATATGTAGATAGTTTATTCTGAAAAACTTAATAAAAGGGTGACATAGGCCCTTTAAAAATTGATGCAATGTTTTGCCCTAATCACGTCTGTCGGTGACTCAGTTTAACAATCGCTCATTGTCTACACCAATATGTAGTTTTGTGCTCATATGGTGGGATGCTAGCGTGCCCACAAGTCTACTGTCCTGCTCTTGGATTGACTTTTCACACATGTAGGCAGTTTCATTTACAAGAGCAGACCTGTGAGAATTTATCTTAGCTTGTTTGTGATCATTTTTTTTTTCTTGTTTTGATGTTCTCTTGGTTTGACAACCATCTCTTCCTTTGCTTCCTGTCTCAGCTTCATCACACATTGCTGATGCACACACTCTGAGGACTTTTATCACTGATGCGACCCTTTTTTTGCCCTTTCTTGTCCCCCCTGTAACTGTCCTCCAGTCCCTTCTTCAACTTTTTTCCATCTTCTTCAATGCTGTGGTATCGGGGCCCATGTGACTGTTTGCTGGGTGACAGTGACTGTTTGAATGGGGGTGGAGATTTTGATTTGGTCACTTTATCGAAGAAGGCAAAATCAGCAACATATTTTCCTGATCGGGAAATGTAAACAACAGGAAGAAAATCGTATCCCCAGAGGATCTCGTCCGGAAGATAGGAGGTTCGAACCTGGCAGGTCGCAGAAGTCGGCTCAACTGTGGCGCTCAAGATCACCAGCAGCTCAAAATCAGCAAGTTCGGCCCAACCACCTCCTGGTGGACAAAAGATAATCAAACTTTAGAAAGCCATTTTTCAATGATGCTAAGTATCACAAAGTCTCATATGAAACCTTGCATTTTCCTAAATAACTTGAGTATTTAAGTTGTTTTTTTTTGCCTTTAAGACAAATGCAATTATACAAGGCATGATGAACTGCAGTGTAGCACAAAAACAGACTATAAAAACCAGAGGTGGGACCACGTCATTGTTTTGCAAGTCACAAGTAAGTCACAAGTCAAGGCCCAACCTGTCAGGGTTTTTTGATATGGACCCCAAGAAAAAGAACAGGCACAAAAGGTTTATATTTGGACTCTGGTAGAACAGGAAAAAGTAGCCTCTGGGAGCAACACGTTCATAGGCCAACAGGTGGACCGGCACTTTTTTCTGATGCAAGGGCAGCAGGAGTCCAAGGCAGAAGAGAAACTGAAGAACTGCCTGATGCTAGACCACAGACTGAGATTCGGGTGAGATTGGACTTGTTGGGGTTTCGCTTGACTTCTTGAACACACGTGGGGAACAAAACAGATTAACAACTCCAAATATTAACAGGCCAAATAAACTTGGAAGAGGAAGGCAGCTCAGAAGCATGAGACTTTCAGGGCTTGGCAACAAGACAGAAGCAAAGATGACCTGACACTGACTAAAGTCCTGCAGTTCCTTTTGAAGGCAGGCGAATAGGTGGAGTAAATCAGCTGAGAAGAGCTGTCGAGGTGAAATGGTTTAGGATAATGACAAAACACTCTCAAGTCACCTCCAAGTCATTGATTGTTTTAAGTCCTTTTCAACAACAAGTAATATTATTTACATAGACTATTTATGCTTTTAAGAACTGCATTTATTCATCAAAAATTTTCAATGACATTTAGTAAACTGCCTCTGCGCTCATGCATCCTAACTTTAGAAATCTAAAATGCTTTCTCAATAAAAAAAAAAAAAAGTTTACAGCATTTGCAATTGCTGGAGATGGCAAGGGAACAAAGGCAAAGTCTGAATATTACATAGCATACTACAGACCAATGATGTGCAGTTAAGTTTGTGGCTGATAAGGCACGGACTCTTTCGGAGTCAGCTTTACAAACATATAAGGCTACAAGCAAGTTCATGGTTCCAGTTTTTTGCTTCTTTTTCCAGTTTCACTCACTTTCTTTATTTTACATTTTTGTGTTGATGTAGTTTGTTGTTGTTGCGCCTGGGGGGTATTCCAGAAAGCAGGTTATGGTAGCTCCCACGGTAAATTTGAGGCTAAAGAAGTGTACAACCACCGCTTTCGGTTCCAGAAATGGAGGTATGTTTCAGGGTATGTCACGTTGCCATAGCAACTCATGCTCTGAACATAACCTGGACCGGAGCAGGTTTAGTTGAAGGTTAGTTTGTTTTCAGAGAGGTGAAGGAGCATGGAGTGTCCATTTGAAGATGATTTAGTGGATGAAGAAGCTCACACAATACTTTTTCCACCATGAGAGGGTGATAAGACCACGTTTGGATGTTGGAAAGATAAACATTTTACTTTGATCTAACTTAATTGGTTGCTTTAGTTAAGATAAATCAATTCTTCTTACTTAAGTCAGCTTAAAAATAACACATAGTTATCAGTTATTTTACTCTCATTCAAATTAATTCAATTAAGTAGGCATAACTTTGGTGCCGCTGTGAGATCGGACCGCAAGGAAAAGTGGGATACCATTCCCTTTGCCTGTCTGGACGGATTTGGGTTTAAGTGTGGGTTTTTGACCAAGTTATTTGTTCTGTTATATTTATTTATTTCTATACCATGAGTGAAAGGGAGGGAGTGGATGATGAGTTATATAGCACCCCTACTGTATAACAGTGTAATGATTAATTCAGAGATATGGTATATGCTACATGTTTCAAATCTGTTTAGTTTCATTCATTTTAATGTTATAAAAATGAGTATATCTGCAGGCTCAAATTTAGACATGAGAGTTCAAGAATTACATACAATAAATTAAGATGGAAAAAATGTAATTCAAAACAATGAGACTGTTTTGAATTGACCGAGGACTGAGGCCACGGTTGCAGCCGACAATAAGAAAAATGCAGACGCATATGCAGAAATATTCAACTGTTGGATGATAAAAGCCTGTCATTAATAATGAGGGATACGTCCGATAATGGAAGAGCTGCACTGAAAATTTTGAAAGGCTACTATGCAGGAAGAGGAAAACCCTGCATTATCAGCCTGTACACCACGCTGACTTCACTTCAGAAACGGAGCGACGAGACGGTTACTGATTACGTCATCAGAGCCGAGGCTGCCATTGCGGCACAGCGCGGGAGAGACATTAGCAGATGGCCTTCTGATTGCTATGGTTCTAAAAGGACTACCTGAAAGTTTTAAACCATTTGCAATACTTGTGATTCATAATAAGAATGACATGACATTTCCTGAGTTCAAAACAGAGTTGCGCAGTTATGAAGACACTGAGAAGTTAACTGTAGCAGAGTCAAATGACAATGTGATGAAGACAATGGCAAGAACAGGTCAAAAGCACATCAAGTCGAACGCACAGAGCAGAGACTACAGTGATGCAGATATTAAATGTTTTAAGTGCGGACTGAAGGGCCACCGAGCAAAAGCATGCAGGAGGAAAACGTGGTGCAACCATTGCAGGAGCAGCACACACAATTATACCACCTGTAGACACAAAGACAAACAGGATGGAGCAAGGAAAGTTGCAGATGAGAGCGACAACAGATCTGGAGCTACAGCTGTGGATTACGCTTTCTGGATTACTAATGCATACGTCAAAGGCCAGCAGCAACCTGCATGTCGCATTAAGGAGAAGGGCCTAATGGTCAACACCGGAGCTACTTCACACATCATTAATGATGTTGCCAAGTTCAAGAGCTTTGATGAGACTTTCAAACCGGGGATGCATGTTGTGGAGTTAGCAGATGGAACGATGAGCAAAGGAGTCACTCAACGAAGAGGAAATGCGGAAGTGTTCCTGATAGACAGTACAGGTCAACAACACAAAGCAACCCTGAGAGGAGCGTTGTTTATTCCATCATATCATCAAGACATTTTCTCTGTAAAGATGGCTACAGCATCAGGAGCGACAGTCACCTTTAAACAAGGGCAGGATGTGTTGACCCACAAAGACGGTACCAACTTTAATACTCATGTGCATGACAAGTTGCATTATTTGCAAACTGAAGTTGAAGACCATGATAAATGTAACACCTGTCACGATATGCAAACATGGCACGAGATCTTAGAACACTGCAACTATGAGGATATTCTAAGGTTGCAAAATGTGGTATCTGCCTATTAAGGGCAGAGCAGATACCACATTTAAGCCTGGCCACGATTGTGAGGTGTGTATTCAGGGGAAATTTACACAAACACGAAATAGGAATCCTGAGAGCAACAGCCCCCCTGCAGATGGTACACACAGACTTAGCAGGACCAATAGCAAATTAATCTATTAATGGGTACAAATATGGCAGTCATTCACTGATGACTACTCCAGCAAAGTATTTGTATATTTTTTGAAAGCGAAAAGTGATGCACTACACGCAACAGAGACATTTTTGGCCGACATTGCCCCTTTTGGAAAGGTAAAATCCATTTGATCTGATAACGGCATAGAGTTCAGATGCAGGGACTTTCAAACTTTGTTGAGGAAAAATGGTATTAAGCATGAAACATCAGCACCATATTCACCTCATCAGAACGGCACTGCCGAGAGAGGCTGGCGTACTCTTTTTGAGATGGGCAGATGTATGCTAATTGAAAGTCATTCACCCTAAAAGCCTACGGAACTATGCTGTTCAAACAGCAGCCGTAGTGCGAAACAGATGCTTTAATAAGCGAACAGGAAAGACCCCTTTCCAAATGCTAACAGGAAGAAAGCCAGACCTGTCAAAAATTTGGATATGTGTGTTGTACATACAAACAGGACAGAGGAAAGCTCGATTCAAAGTGTGAGCAAGGATTTTTTGTTGGTTACGACAAAAACAGCCCAGTCTATTTTGTCTATAATCCTGAGAAAAAGTCCAGAAACATTGCCTTGTCAAATTTGTGAGGAAAATGAGCGCAGAGCAGTGTGTGGTATCCCAAAAACATTCAAAGAAGCTGTGGAGTCAGATAAAGCAAAACACTGGATTAAAGCCATGGATGCAGAAATTCAGTCATTGAGAGAGAACAACACCTTTACTCTCACTAGTCTGCCAAAGGGCAAGAGAACAGTAAATGGGTCAGTTCTGTGAAAAGTGACAGTGATGGTAATGACAAGTACAAAGCCAGATTTGTGGAGAAGGGCTACAGCCAGGAGAAAGGAATAGATTACAGTGAAATCTTTTCACCAACAACTAACTTGACAAGCATAAGAGTTTTGCTACAAAAAGCAGCTCAAGAGAACTTGTTACTTCATCAGATGGACGTAACAACAGCTTACTTGCACGCTCCCATAGATTATGAGATCTACACTGACCAAACCAAAGATTTGGTTTGTAAGCTAGAAAAATCACTTTACGGCTTGAAACAGTCTGGTCGAAACTGGAACTGAGGTATGCATGACTGTAAAGGATTTTGTACAAAACCCAGCCGACCACTTTGTTTACACGGAAGAAACAACCAGTGATAAAACAATAATAATAATCTTGGTTGATGACATGATAATTGCAACAAGCAATGAAAATGTCATAAGAAATATGAAAGAGATTCTTTCAGCAAAGTTCAGGATGAAGGATTTGGGGAAACTTAAGCATTTTCTCGGAATTGATTTTGTCCAGTCTGATGGATGTGTGAAAATGTCACAAGAAACATATGTCAACAAGATAATGACACGGTTCAATTTGCAAAAAATGCAAGGCCAGGGAAACTCCCTGTGACCAGAAACTATGCTACACAGAAGATGCTGTTAAGATGAAGGATGTGAAGATGTACAGAGAGGCTGTGGGTAGCCCAATATATCTTACAACATGTATGCGTCCACACCTATGTTTCATGGTGAGCAAGTTATCACAATATTTGCGTGAATCAACAGGAGAACGATGGGTTACAGTAAAACGTGTTTTCAGATATCTCAAGGGAACTACAAACAAGGAGATGTGTTTCAGGAGAAACGACACTGAAGGGTTGGGCATAGTGGCTTATAGTGATGCTGACTAGGCAGGTGACACTGCAGGCGACAGGGGGAGCACTACAGGTTGCTGTGTAAGTTAGAGTAAAAACAGTTCTTTAGTTTCATGGAAAACTAAGAAACAACGTACAGTAGCGCTTTCTACCTGTGAGGCAGAATACACGGCTCTAGCCTCTATGATGCAGGAGTGCAGGTATCTACAGCAGTTATTAGAAGGCATTGATGACTACAAATACACACAGACAGTAGTGTATGAAGACAACCAGGGAACAATCGCTGTAGCTAAAAACCCTGTGAACCGGCAGCGATGCAAACATGTGTGCATCAAGTATCATTTTGTGAGATCGATTGTAAATGAAGGAAAAATGTGTCTATTATACTGCACTACTGATGAGATGATTGCTGATGTTATGACCAAACCAGCTTCTAAGCTAAAACTAAGGGAGTTTACAAACAGTATGTTTGGTGTTTAAAGAAGTGGGAACATCCACAACTGTACCGTAGTTTACGGTATTATTTTTGTTTGTGTATGCAACCTGAGTACAAGTGGGGTGTTGAGATATCTTTTATTTATGAACTCTATTTGTGAATTTATTTTATGTACCTTTAAGAAGCAGTATTTCATCCCCGCCGCTAGGAGGCGCAAGTTTTTGTTTGTAGAGTCTAAGAAAAGAAAAGACAACGTGTTGTTGTATGGACATGCGGTTCCTGTGAGCAGTTCAAAAAATAAAAACCTCAAGTGAAAAAGTTGAAGTGCCTCCGTAATTTTCTTCCCTTCATGTTCAACGCAGTGGTGCTGCAATAATCCAACATTAACTCAATTACTTGTTACCAATTGAATTAATTTAAGTTGGATAAGTTATATATATATGCGTCACAATGAAAATGGAAATAAGATCAGAAACACGTGCGTTTACTTCGTCCGTTCTTTTTCTCCAAGCAGAAACTCTTTCTTTTGATGATGCAGCAGTATTACTTTTTTGATGGGCGTATAGTCTTCATTATGGAAGCGATTTTGTAGCATAATTAAAAATAAAAGTCAAAACCAGAATTGCTTTTTCATTTTCAAAATGAAGCTGCATTTTTTGACTCAAAATTAAAATGAAAAAGTAATCCATCAAAATGCTTTTTCCTTTTTCTCCTTCAACATCGCTTATTCTGTCACTTAATTAAAATGATAATGAAAATGGTATTTGACATTTCTTTTTTAAAAAGTTCTCTGGTAAATGTGTAGCAAAATTCATTTAGAAATGTCTAATTTGACAATTAAAATGAAATAACAGAAATGCTTTTTCATTTTCAAAATGTAACTGCATCAAATAACTCAAAATTAAAATGAAAAATCAATACTTCAAAATGCTTTTTTATTTCTACTTAAAAAACGCTTATTCTGTGTCATGTTTGTTTCATAGGACTGGATGTTATTATCCCTGAATAATTACTAAGGCAGCGATGAGACACTGTGGCAAGCAGATGAATGGTGACATCTCTTGGGTTTTCAAATGGGCGCCCTCCTTCTTCAGTGTTTCGCTGATAGGCCCACAACACCTCCAGAGGGTTCAGCAGTGAATCCCAGCGTCCCAGGTTCACCCCCATCAGTCACCAGACATTTGGAGGCCCAGGTCAGTTCCTTCCTCTTGATCCACAGCCACTGACTCCCCTTCTCAGCTATCTGGGCGAGGTCTTTAACTATCTGCCTTTGAGCCTTCCCTCGCACTCCCATCTCCCTGAGTAGCCTGGGTGTTGAGGTGGCCACAAAACCCCTGCAGCCTACTTCCACTGGGCGTACCTTCACACTCCAGCTTTGCTCTTTGGTGTCTGCTGCGAGTTCGGCGTACCACAGCATCTTCCTTTCATAATTGCACTCTGCCAGGTACTGTGAGCTCTATGATGTAAACGAGCTTGAGCGTAGATGACCACAGTACAAGGTCTGGTCGAAGGTTGGTGGATGCAAGCAGAGTTTTTTGTCCAGGTCCGCCAGCATTTTCCAGTCCCGTGCTCTACCCAGCTGTCCAATGTCAGCTGCACTGGTGGTGTTGAAGGTGGCCTGACCCTCTCGGACGAAGGGTATTAGCTGCCAATGAGATGTTGCCTGAGGAAGGGCATTCACGCTTGTTCTCTGTCTTTCCAGCACTGTTGCCAGACACCTTAGAACCACATTGTGTCGCCAGGTGTAACGGCCTTGACTGAGGCTGATCTTGCATCCCACCAAGATGTGCTTCAATGTTGCTGGGCTTTGACATAAAGGGCATGGGGGGTCTTCGCCAAACCACTGTTTAGGTTTGGAGGAGAAGGCAAGACATCATGGATAGCCCTAATTATAAAGCTTGCCCTGGATGCCTCCATCTCCCACAGATCTTTCCAGGAGAACTTCCTCTTCTCCACGCCTTGCCATCCCATCCACTGACCTTGTTTTGCTTGGGCCATGGCTTGAGCACACCTTGCTGCTTCCTCTTCCCGGCGTATCTCCTGGACCACCAGTCTATGCATCTCAGCTGGGTTGACTTCCTCCAGGAAGGTGCGCTAGATGAGAGACCAAGACCACTCCTCCTCTCCTGCACACATCCCACAATGTCTTTGTGTCTAAGTGCTGCCTTGGCCAGAATGGTTGCTGCCTTAGGGGCCCACTTCCTCACAGTGGCCAAGATGGGAGCTTCTTGGGAAACCAGTGAGTCACAGGTCTCTTGGAGTGTCATCTCTAACCTGACCTTGGCACACTTGTACTCCTCTACCAAACTGGATATGGGTAGTTCTAACATCCCCCTGCCATAGAGTCCAATGGTACTGAGGCACCTGGGAAGGCCAAGCCACTTTCTGGCATAGGCATTGATCAGCCTCTCCAACTTTTTCACTTTTGACAGTGGCACTTCATACAGGGTTAATGGCCAGAGAAGTCGTGGGATTTAACCATACTGCATGCACCAAAGCCTCAGTTTGCCTGGGAGCAGGGTTCTGTTGATGTTCTCTAGGCCGCCAGCTATGTCCTTTCTGAGCTGCTCTACTTGCTCTTTAACTTTGAGGGAAGCATCATACCAGCGGCCTAAGCTTTTCACTGGTTTTTCAGAAACTGTTGGGATAGGTTCCTTGCCAATGTGGAAGTGGTGGTCTGACAGCTTCCCCTTGACGATGGAGATACTTCTGGACTTGGCTAGATCTTCATCTGTGCCAACTCGATGTTCTTGTGAAGCTTTCCCAACAGCCGTACTGTGCAAGCCTTGGGCGTAGTCAGAGTAGTCAGGTCTAACCCATCCATGTAGGCCCTGACCGGTGGAAGCCTCAGCCCAGGTCTTATTCGTTGCCCACCAACCCATTGAGAAGCCCGTATGATGACTTCTGTGGCCAGGGTGAATGCCAGTGGGGAGATTGTGCAGCCAGCCATGATTCCCACTTCCAGGTGTTGCCACGCTGTACTATACTCTGCCGTCGTCACACACAGTTGGATATTCTGGAAGTAGGCTTTTACCGGGGTTGTAAGAGCTGGTGGGACTCTGAAATAATCAAAGGCTTTCCACAGGGTCCACAGGAACTTGTGGGGGACAAAACCAAATGCGTTTTCAAGGTCCAGGAAGACCACATGGAGATCTTTTCTTTCTTTCTTGGCAAGCTGAATCTGATGCCAGATAACACTAGTGTGTTCTACACATCCTGAGAAGCCTGGAATCCCTGATTTTTGGATTGATGGGTCAATCAAGTTGTTTCTGTGCAGGTAGTTTGTTAGCCTATGAACCACTACACTGAAGAATATTTTTCCCTCAACATTTAAGAGACCGATCTGGCGGAACTGGCAGAGATCTGAGGAGTCCTTCTCCTTGGGGATAAGGATCCCTCCATCTCTCCGCCAGGATATTGGAATCTCCTTCTTTATCCACACAACTTTTATCAGTTTCCAGAAGAATTGCAGGACGCCTGCGGCATTTTTGTAGAGCCTATATGGAATTCCATTGGGGCCTGTTGCAGATGCGGCCCTTGCCCTACGCACAATTTTGACCACTTCACTCCACCTAGGTGGACTCGTGTCAAGCTGGTATTCTGGTGTGCTCACTGGTGGCATGTCAGGTGGGAGTGAGACCTCTTCATGGAGTCGGTCATCCGTAGAGGTTTTTTTTAAGATTTTCTTCCAGGACAGCCTTTGATGCAGAGAGACTTCCACTTTTTTCTTTTGTAAATAGACTCTTTACAAATTTTAAGGGATCTTTATAGAAGCGTGATCTTGTTTTGCTCCTTCCTTCTGTGTTTTCAGGAGGTTTTCTGCTCTTCTCAGTGTGGACAACCTACCCTTGATCTCTTCCTGCAGAACGTTTATTCCCTCCTTTTCCTCTTCTGTGGCCTTCCTCCACTGTTTCTTCAGCTACCACCTCTCCTTAACTAGCAGGTCTATTTCTTTTTGCCTTCAGGGTTTGGTGTGGATTGTCGGAGTAGATCGTTTGCCCTCGACAACTGTTCCAATCTGTATGTGAAGATGAGGTTCCCCATTCTCTCCAATTTCTTCATGGTGTTGCCTCTGACCCCTTCAAGGATATTGCAGAGATCGTTGTTGACCTCCATCCACAGTGTCTTGTCGCAGGACTTCGGCCACTTGACTAATGGCCTTCGCCCCAAGATCTTCTTCTCAATTGAGGGGTGCGACGTGTTGGCTTCTGGTTGTTCTCCTGTGCCTAGTTCTTCCTCCTCGGGGACAGGAGTGTTGATGTCCTGCAGACTGTGTTGTGTGTTTTGCTGCTGAAATTCAATCGACTGATTCAACCTACTTTTTAAAAAGTACTTATCGATGCGACGCCCCTGTTGTCCCTTCGTTAGGCACTTTTTCCTGCCCTAGTGTATCTGCAGGCCATGAGTAGTGGTAACTTTTGTCCAACCACATACACACTTCTGGAGCTTGCTTCCTGCTATAACTATCGGAGCCTCAGGTGTGCTAATCTTTAATCTGGTAGTCTGTTCCGTTCCCATGTTTGTTACCGGGTTGGCAGTCAGTGAGCCATCTTCCGCCCCCGCTTTCGCAGGCTCTAGGGGTGTTTTCCTTGAATTCTTTGTAGCAAAATTGGGGTGGGACCCATACACCACTCGTGCTGTATTCCACCAACATTGGTAGCTGGCCCATGGTGGCCCCGGTGGGGTCTATTCCCTCCTGTCAGATGTTTTTCCATGCTGTCACAAGGTCTTTCCCTTGTTATCAGCTGCGCTTCCACATCAGTCACTGGTTCACCAGATGATCATGTCTGTTTTATAGGACTAGATGTGGTTAGAGCCCCTGTGGTTAGGGGGTCGTAAAGAACACTACCAACGTATTCCCTGCGTGTCGTAAAAGGCGACTAAAAGGGACGGAGCGAGAGGACTGGGAATCCTCTCCCCTGTAAGTACATTCCTAACTACGGACAGGGCAGAATTGGGAAGGGGAGATTACCTCCCCAAACCCTTAAGATTGGGTCGTTGAATGTGCGGGGGTGTAGTACGGACGGAAGCAAAAGAGATCTGATTGGAAGGATGTTTGGAAGGAGGGGAATGAGCGTGTTAGCACTGAGTGAGACAAAGATGAAAGGGAAGGGTGAGTGTGTGTTTGGAAGTGTGAGTGGGAGAATGTCTGGTGTAGAGAGCGGGAGAGCAGTAGAAGGTGTGGCTTTGCTGGTGAGCTGTGAGGTGAGACGATGTGTGGTTGAATGGAAGGAGGTTTCACCAAGACTGATATGGGTGAAAGTGAAATTTCGGAAGGAGCTGTGGGTGTTTGTGAGTGCATATGGTCCTGGCAGTGAGAGGAATGAAGAGGAGAGAGTGACCTTCTGGAACGACTTGGATGAGTGCTTGCCATGATTTTGAGGAAATGTGAATGTAGTGCTGATGGGAGATCTGAATGCTAGAGTGGGTGATGAGAAAATTGAGGGTGTTGTTGGCGTGCATGGTGTTCCTGGAAAGAATGATAATGGTGAGAGACTGATAGGAATGTGCACTGAAAGAGAGATGGTGATCGGGAATACATGGTTCAGAAAGAAAGAGATCCATAAGTATACGTGGGTGAGGCAGAGTGGTGGAAGAGTGATTGACAAAGCACTGATGGATTATGTGGTGGTTTCAAAGGTTGCATGCAGTAGATTGCTGGATGTAAGTGTGAGGAGGGGAGAGTGTGGAGGTATGTCTGATCACTATTTGGTGGAAGGAAGGTTGCGTGTGGGTGTGCGCCATGGGTGAGATCGAGAAAGAGTGGGGAGGCAAGAAAAGTTCTGAGAGTGAGTGTTTTGAAGAACAGAGAGAAAATGTGTGAGTATCAGAGGGAATTAGGTGGCAAGTGGAATATGGTGAAGGAGCAAATGCTTGTTGGAATGGAGGAAGAATGGCAACAGTTCAAGAGTGCAGTGGTTGGAAGTGCAGAGGAAGTGTGTGGTGTGAGACGTGTTGGGGGTGGTCTAAGAAAGGGAAGTGAATGATGGTGCGAGGATGTAAGGTTGGCTGTAGCTGAGAAGAGTGTACGAAGTATGGCTGCAGAGAAAGGACAGGGAGTCATATGAGTGTTATAAGGAGAAGAAAAGGGATGCTAAGAGAGCTGTGCGTGAGGCAAGAGCGGCTGCGGACGAAAGGTGGGGCAGACAGTTGACTGATAATTTTCGAGAGAACAAGAAAATGATTTGGAAGGAGGTGAAGAGGGTGCGAAAGGGAGTGTCGGGGAGGGAGGAGAAAGTAAAAACAGAGGATGGAAGGATGTTGAATGAGGGGAATGCAGTAAGAAAAAGATGGGCAGAGTATTTCGAGAGGCTGCTGAATGTGGAGGAAGATCGGGATGCTGTGATTGGGATGGATGGAAGGGAAAGTAGACTGAATGTATTAGAAGAGTTGAATGAAGCGTTGATTACAGGAGAGGAAGTTGAGCAAGCTGTGGGAAAGTTGAAAGTAGGAAAGGCTGCAGGTGTGGATGGGTGTGCTGTGGAATGCCTGAAGTGTGGTGTAGAGATCGTGATTGAGTGGTTAGTGAGATTGTTGAATGTGTGTTTTGCAAATGGGCAGGTGCCACTTGATTGGATGAGTGCGTGTGTGGTTCCCCTGTACAAGGGCAAGGGTGATAAGTATGAATGTGGTAGCTTTAGGGGTATTAGTCTGTTGAGTGTTGTAGGCAAAGTGTATGGGAGAGTGTTGATTAATAGGGTAGTGGAGGGAACTGAGTGTATGATTGGTGAAGAGCAGTGTGGTTTCAGGAGAGGTAGAGGGTGTGTGGATCAGGTGTTTGTTGTGAGACAGGTGTGTGAAAAGTTTTTGGCTAAGGGGAGGGAGGTGTTTTGGGCATTCATGGATTTAGAGAAGGCGTATGATAGGATTGATAGAGAGGCGTTGTGGGTTGTGTTGAGTATGTATGGTATTGATGGTAGATTGTTGGAAGGTGTGAAGAGTTTTTATAGAAACAGTAGAGCGTGTGTGAGAGTGGGAAATAGCACGAGTGAGTGGTTTCCTGTGAGGGTTGGTCTGCTCAGGAATGCGTGATGTCTCCGTGGTTGTTTAACGTGTATATGGATGGTGTGGTAAAAGAGGTGAATGAAAGGGTGTCGGGTACGGGTGTGAGCATGATAAATACTGACGGCAGCGAATGGAGTGTGAATCAGTTGCTGTTTGTAGATGATACTGCACTAGTGGCTGACTCAGAAGAGAACTTGGCACCAGTGGCGGTTCTACACTAACTTACTCCCTGAGCGAGTAACCCCACCAGCGCCCCCCCCCCCCCCCCCCCGCACACATACAAAATTTTGACGACATACCGTTGTGTTCCCTATCTTCTATTTAGCCATTTTACACAAAAAATGCATGAATTTTCTAGACTCGTATTACAGGGGGGTCAAACTCAGTCATACAGGGGCCTAAGTTAAAAACACGCTTAAGGGCCGAAGAAGATCAACATTTACTGAACACACTAAAGCTAAACTTTTAAACTTAAACTTTAAATTAAAAGCTCCAAGCTTCCTCTTTGAATGTAGTAACACATTACGTGTAACGCATCGGGCACGGCAAATGCCGCCCCCTATGAAGTGCCGCCCTGGGCGACCGCCCACATCGCCCATATCAAAAACCGCCACTGCTTGGCACGTCTGGTTGAGGAGTTTGGAAGGGTGTGCGACAGAAGGAAGTTGAGAGTGAATGTGGAAAAGAGTAAGGTGATGAGGTGTACGAGGTTAAAAGGTGAACGTAGATTGAATGTGGCATTAAATGGGGAGTTGTTGGAAGAGGTAGAGTGTTTTCAGTATTTGGGGTCGTGTGTCTGTGTGGATGGTGGAATGGGGGGAGAGGTAGAGTTTAGAATGAATGAAGTACGAAAGGTATGGGGGGGAATGAAGAGAGTGTTTGAATGTAGGTCACTGGGAAAGGATGCAAAAAGGAGATTGTATGAGTGGTGCCTGCAGCGTTATATGGAGCTGAAACGTGGAGTCTGAAACTGGCGGAAAAGAGGAAGCTGAATGTAGTTGAGATGAGATGTTTGAGGAGTATGTGTGGTATGACCCGTATGGATCGTGTGAGAAATGAAGTTATCCGAGAGAGAACTGGTGTGACGCGAGAGTTGGCTGATAGAGCAGAGCAAAAGGCACTGGGATGGTTTGGACATGTTGAAAGAATGGGAAGGGAGCGATTGGTGAAAAGGGTATACAAATCTGATGTGAGTGGAGTGAGAATGAGAGGAAGACCGCGAATGGGATGGACAGAGGGTGTAAGAAGAGCGTTGAATGCAAGAGGGATGACTGTGGTGCAGGGGAGAGAGGCTGCTCAGGACAGGGATGGGTGGAGAGAGCTTGTGTATGGATGAATGGATGGTTGTGGTAGAGGTCTGGTCTTGGGATGAAGCGGCAAGGGGAAACCAGCCTTGGCTGAGGCCCTGCTGTGGAGGTGCCCACACTGGAGTGTGCAGCTGACCCTGGTGCAGTGTGGTGTGGCTTAGACCAGGCCTCAGACCAGTCACACGCACATACACACACACGCACTCACACACTGAAGGAGGAGGGTTTGGGGAAGAGACAGAGGGAGCTAAAATTGTGTGCCTTGTCTAGGCTACCCCACCTTGGTGGGACACAGCCTTGGTAAATAAAATAAAAAAATAGATGTTATTATCCCTGAATAATTACTAAGGCCCAGATGAGACACTGTGGCAAGCAGATTAATGGTAATAATTATAATGAAAATGCAAAGAGGGGATTGCATTTTCATTTTAACATCCACAAGCCCATTTAGAAGATAGTCTCCTGCAGCTTTGCACTGATTTTGCTGTTCGATGACAGCTGGAGTCCCATCAACAGCTATAGCAGATTTCGCCATGCTAAACGTTTACTGGTAGGACCAACAAGCACTCAGCACGAAGCTGAGCGCATGTTGGTCCAACCATCTATCTATCTTCTAAATGTGCTTTTATTGTTGTGATTATTATTAAAGGCCTGATCACTCATATTTTTTAAAATCCGTGCGGTCAGTGCTTTTTTCTTCGCTGCAAGGAGCACCCGAAAGAAGACGGGTTACCATTATGCTAATATGTGCTTCAAACATTAGCCGTGGAGGTACTTAATAGTCAGAACAGGCAATGAGCATTGAAAGACTTTATATTTTTGTGGTCCTTATTTCTCTTAGGCTTTTTATCTTATCTTTATTTCGTTGAAGGTTCTCTTTCAGGTTTACTGTGTGTGGTTCCCGTCCTTTTAATTTTAAAGGGACTTCCTGAACATTGCATATGTAAAGAGGTTTTAATGCTGCAGCTCCAAACTCATCCCCCTTCAGGAGAAACAGTCTTTGATCTTCTAAGACCATCTGGAAGGCTTGGCTGTAGGTCTGACATGGACCAGAAATAAATTGCCTCTAGGATCCGATTCAATGTGTGGGAACCTCTGAAGGTGCCAACTCACATGTGAAGGACAAAGAGTTGAGACTGACTGCCTGCGGAGAAGGATCCGGGCGACTGTGCTGGACCCCATGGGGACATAGTTGGTGGTCGGACAGATGTCCGTCTGTGAAGTAACCCCTTGGACGTCTGAAGCGGGAATTGGATGCTGTGATTCCAAATATGGACTGAAGGAAGTGGGCAGACCTTTCGGCCAGCCAATCCGAGCGTCCAGAGGAGGAGTGTAGCAGCCATATTGTTTTCCTGAGGAGGGGGCTGAATGCACCGGATAAAAACACCTGGATGAATAGGAGCCTTTTGTTGTCACAACAGGCTGGCATGTTAAGACGCTGTTAACTTTGCGCTTTGCAAGCTCTGGAACTTTGGGAACCCGGACGTCTGTTTTTATTTTGTTTTACTCTGTTTTAGAAATATTGTTAGGGAATAAATTTGTTAATCTTAATCCAGCCGAATCCAGTGGTTTTCTTCTTCTCGACTTTTTTGAACACGCAAGGAAAATAACCTCAAAGCCACAGATTATTTCCAACAGCCTCTTGGATGTAAATATGTGGGAATTACATCATCCTTTATTTTGTTCTAGACACCACTGGAAACAAAAATTCATATGACGGTTTCCTCAGAGATCGTAGCAGCACATCCGCCTTCGGCGATCGGGAGCTTCTGGCCGTGGGGCTTGGCGCTCCGCTGCGCGAAGGCGGCTACCGGTCCGAAGAAAAAAAGCTTGTCGGGGGTTTCGACGACCCGCGGTGCTTCCGCAGAAGGCGGAAATGCTGCTACGTAGTCCTGAGAAGCTGTGTGCAATCATCAGAAGTTCACAACCGTCACAAAGCACTCTTCTCTGCCGCTAACACAAAGCTCCACTGCTCCTAGCATGAGTCTGTTAGCAGCCGGACAGACGGAGATAGCACTGACGTCATCGCCCCGCCTCCAGTCTGGAAATGCTTATTCGAATTGAATATTGCGACAATGTTCGCAGGGTGGATGTTAAAATGAAAATGCAATCCCCTCTTTGCATTTTCATTATAATTATGACACAGAATAAGCGTTTTTTAAGTAGAAATGAAAAAGCATTTTGAAGTATTGATTTTTCATTTTAACTTTGAGTTATTTGATACAGTCACATTTTGAAAATGAAAAAGCATTTCTGTTATTCCATTTTAATTGTCAAATTAGACATTTCTAAATTAATTTTGCTACACATTTACCAGAGAACTTTTTAAAAAAGAAATGTCAAATATCATTTTCATTATCATTTTAATTAAGTGACAGAATAAGCGATGTTGAAGGAGAAAAAGGAAAAAGCATTTTGATGGATTATTTTTTCATTTTAATTTTAAGTCAAAAAATGCAGCTTCATTTTGAAAATGAAAAAGCAATTCTGGTTTTGACTTTTATTTTTAATTATGCTACAGAATCGCTTCCACATTTCATACGCCGTCATCAAAATTTCCGACTCCGTCTCACTGAAGTATAGCTCTCTCTTTTTTTCTCCACCCGTTTCCATGGTGACTCTGGAAATTGGTGATCCATTGAGAATGTCTCCATGTACCGCAAGGAATTATGGGATACCATTTCCTTTGGCTGTCTGGACGGATTCGGATTTAAGTGTGGGTTTTTGACCAAATGTGTTTAGTTGTTTAGCTGTTTTACTGTGTATTGCCTAGTTATTTTGTCCTGTTATGTTTAATTCTTTCTGCAGCATGAGTAAGAGGGAGAAAGAGGATGATGAGTTTATTTAGCACCACTACTATTTAGTAGTGTAATGTTAAAGATCGAGAAATGGTAATTGAGTTCAGGCTGTAAATCTATTTTGTTTCATTCATTTTATTGTTATAAAAATGAGGATATCTGCAGGCTCAAACTTAAACATATGAGAGTTCAAGAAGTACAATAAATTAAGATGGAAAAATATTTAATTGAATTGGAGTAATATGACATTTAGTTAGATAAATTTGCACATTTGAGTTGGATAGACTTACGAAATTAGGTTGAATAAATGTAACTTAATTACTTGTTACCAATAGAAGTAATTTATTTAAGTTGGCAAAGTTGGATAAGTTATATATGTATATGCGTCACAATGAAAATGGAAATGAGATAGAAACTTATGTGTTTACTTTGTCCATTCTTTTTCTCCAAGCAGAAACTCTTTCTTTTGCTGATGAGGCCGTATCACTTTTTTGATGGCCGTATAATCTTCATTAGCTGTCATTAAAATCACCGACTCCGTCTCACTGAAGTATAGTACTCTCTTTTTTTTCCCCACGCGTTTCCATGGTGACTCTGGAAATCGGCGATCCATTGAGAATGTCTTTATGTACTTGCCGTGCACGCGCATTAACCCAGGGTTCCCAAGTTGAGCGTAAATACGTTAACTTTTGGAACTTGCTTATTCTGGGTATGTGCCCAGAATAAGCATGTTCAGGCGGACTTCAGCCAGAGTTCAGGGTTAAAGTCAGGGTTGTTTAAACATACTTTCTGGAATACTCCCCAGTGCTTCAGCTCCAGTGTTGACATACCTTTGACTATCATAACTCTTCTACTGTTTGTGCAATTTACGTAATTCCAACTGATCCTGAAGTAGAGAAAAGCAGCCTATTACAGTAGTGAAGTACACTTTACATTCATAAAGTACTCACGCAATCAAGATAAATCAGCTGATTCTGATGAGGAGAAAAGTAGCTTTGTGCCATTTTTTTGTTGCATACCGTATTGGTGCAAAGCCAATATGAAAAGCTGCTTTTATCCGCTTTACAATTTGCTGATTTGCATTGATTGCGTAAACTAGGGATGTCCAAACTTTTTGCAAAGAGGGCCAGATTTAGAGAGGTGAGGGCCAACCATTAGACCAGCACTCGTTAATTATTTTAATGATATGACATGCCAATGGACTGTTTAAAATTAATATTTTTATTGTAGTAGTATTTTGATTTCTTCACATAAAACAAAAACAAATCTAAATACATTTAAACCAAAATGTCTGTGAATCCCACATTTGAAGACTAGAAATTAGATTAAGAAAAACTGTCTGTAAAATAAGTGTGAACATATGAAATCTGGTGACGTTAAAGTTTACAGAATAAAGGTGAAGTTATACTTTTATGGAATAGGGGAAAGAAATTAGTGATTAATTGTCCTAGAGGTGGGGGCTCTAACGGTCGTCTGATGGGAGGCTGGTTTACTGGTTTTGAGGCCTGGGGTGATTAGGACCCCCAAACTCAGTGTTCGAGGTGGTGGCTCCAACAGTTCTCTGACGGAAGGCTGATTTACTGGGTTTGAAGGCCGGGGAGGTGAGGTCCCATTCTGTGCTACATGATGTAAATGTACGATCTTTCAAAAGCTGCAGGTCCCTATTGAGGTCCCATGATTTTTTTTTATTGTATTGACTACAATTAAACAATTGACTACAAATTGTTTCAACTAAAAACAACACACTAAGCCCTACCTTTTGCTGCCCAAGCTCTGAGGGGGCTGTTTTCATCAATGACATGATAGTAGGTGAGCGGTATAACAAGGAAGGGGCTGTCAGTGGACATATCTACTTGGAAAGGCACGTTGCGCTGGTCCAGACGAACCGTCTCACCCTCCTTTGTTAGGGAAGTCTGAAGCAACTTTCCTGTCACCTGTGACACAAGACAGACTCAGTTTATGTTGCCAAGGTGTTTGACACGCTAAAACCTTCCATGATGTATTACCAATGTTGTACACTAGGTTCTTGTTTCATGACCCCAAAACTGGCGAGAACAAAAGAGGTTTTGTGAAAATAACAAAACAACTTTGCAGTTTTTTCCAATGAATTGACTTATTGTTTTTTTTATCAGACACAAGTTATGTTTGACACATGCGTGACATGTTGCAACGAATGTATTCCGTCTTCGTCATAGTTGTCATCAGATTTGAATGAATTTCAATTATTAGCAACCATGTATTTTTTTAAGTTAAAAATATCCAAACCATGGAGAGAAATTGCTGCACTCTGCAACAATATTTCAAAAACATTTAAATGTGAACTTAGCTTTTAATAAAACTAGATGAACATATTAGTTATAATAAAACCTCTGGAAAAGAGACATACCGGGGTGTAACATAACAGAGTCATCTGACCAGTTTTGTTTACCAGAAAGCGCTTATAAACTTCTGACTGGGATGTTGGGAAATACCACACTGATGTTAAAAATCTAGGAAATGTTGATAAATCTTGCAGTATGTGCTGCATGGATCTATCTGCATCCACTTCTCTTAGTTTTTGTGTTTTGTCAGAGACACCCATATATTTAACAAAGGAAAACAGGCTAATTAAATTGTGTTTATCATTTCCCCTCTTTTACAGCCTGCAATCCTCCAGCACTCTGTTGATAAATTTTAGTGCAACACATTTCTGTGTTTGCATGTTATTCACATGGAACCCTCTGGTAAATCCGGCCCCATAGAAAAAAAGAGTTTCTTTTACAGCATGTTCCAAATGATTATTCAAATGATATTTTTGTACGATTTTTCTAAATACTCAATGGGAATGACAGTCAGAATTATTTTCTAGTCACTAACCAATATATTCGTTTTCTGTATCTTTAAAATGCACTGTTCCATATTATTATTCACAACTATGCACAGAGTTCTACAACATTTTATAGATGGTATAGAACTGAAAATGATAATTTGTTGAATTAGCTGCATTAGGAGGTCATCTTAACTAAAATCAAAGCTCCAAGTTATTTTTACAAAAAGATCTTAATAGGTCGAGTTACATTTTAACATAAGACCCCAGAATGAGATGCTGCAAATCAATGACGTTCAGTTGAAAATAAATAAATTAAAGCACCTACAACTGATAACAACCTCTATGGTGCATCACCTGGCATCCCAGTAGTAGGCTTTTCCTCATGTTTGCCACCCGGATCATGACGCATGGTTGACCCTCGTGACTTGATACAACAGCATGTTGACTGAACTTGACCGTCTCACCTCTCTTCTTGGGTCGAGCAACCTGCATGAGGAAGTCAACAAGTCAATGATTGGGAATTCCTGTTAGAAGATAATGTATTGCTCATATTTAAAAAATAGATGTGTCTAGCAAAAAAGGAAGCAATGGCTCGCATGTTAAATAAATAACTAGTGAATAACAAAAAAATGGGTGCTATTAACCCTATATAACCACTCACATCCTTTTTGATAAACAAGTTTCTATCTCATTAAAATGATTGATACTTTCTTTGAAAACCCATTCCATAGAACTAAGTCCATGTTTGCTGCCCTGCAGTGCATCCTCATTCCGCTAGAGGCAGTAAAAGGGCTTTTTTTTTTTTGCTCATTTTAGAATGGTTGCTTCCATAAAATCTAAAAAATGCGTTTTTACTAATTTCCAAAACTTCATGTTGAGAACAGCTTATCTATTGTTATTCATTTTTAAATGACCACTGGCTGTATCGAAAGAATGAGAATGTGTTAAGAAACCCTTTTTTATAATCCAGTTACAACAATTTTTTAAAAAGATTTATTTATTTATTCGATACATGGACAGCGCATTTTAATAAACATTCCTGTCAACATGCCAGAGTTGGCCAAAGGTATATTTTTCTTCTGCAGTCTCTTGGTAGATGTTAAAATCAGCCTAAAGGATCAAAATAAGATTACATGTTTACATTACATTGTGTATATCGAACAATACATTAAGTAAAATTAGCAGTTAACCTAAAAGTAAATTAGCAATAAAACAATCCAAATCAGACAAATGCATGAACATATACACACATAACGGGCGGCAGTGGCTCAGGCAGTTGAGCATTTCGTCCAAAGATCGAAGGATCGGCGGTTCGATCCCCGCTCCCCCCAGCCAACTGTCGTTGTGTCCTTGGGCAAGACACTTCACTCTCCTTGCCCGCAGTGTCGCTCCACTGGTGTGTGAATGTGTATGAATGTCCCGGTGATGGTCAGAGGGGTGCGAACTGGCATCCACGCCTCTGTCAGTCTGCCCCAGGGCAACTGTGGCTACAACAGTAGCTTACCATCACCAAGTATGAATGAGGAGTGAATGAATAATGGACACATTGTAAGCGCTTTGAGCGTATGGAAAAGTGCAGAGAAATGTAATCCATTATAATTATTATTATTACATACAAAACAAGATGGTACCGGGGATCGGTGAGAGGTCTACTTAGTGTTGACAGCTCTGATTGACAATGAGCCATTTCTTTAAAATGGTCTTAAATGTCTGTTTTAAATGAATTACATGTGTTTCAATTTCTGATAGGTAACCCTTGTGCTATCCTAGGCACTTTAAAATTGGCAGTTGGGTCATCTAGACCCACTAAACAGTGCTCTGAACCTTTTTTCTTCAATGATTTGTGATCTTCACTGGTGTCCATGGATTACATGAAATCTCTCCACCTTTATCCACCTTTGTCATGGTAGGGAGAACACATCAATGTAAGGGTGGGGTCATCTAAGATAACACAAGGGATTTGGGGGGGTTAGGTTCCACTCAGTAGCAGCTCTAACAGAAAAAGGAATATGACCATGAACACTTTTTCTAAAGGGAATGATTCAGTCTCCTCTGACTGCACTCCGAGTTCTGTTGTATTCAGCTGTCCAAATGTCAACAAACTGGGGAAGAGGAGGGGATGATGGGCCATGAATAATTTTGTACATGACACAGAGATTTAAAAATTTGAGTGTCAAGGAACGAAGACGTGGACACAAGATGCAGGACGACATAAGTTGTGAAACACAAGGATTTTAATCCTGAGGAAGGCTCTGAGACTCGTACACTAGTAACCGTCATAAGAGAACGATCCGGTGATAAGTGAGGAGGAACACAAGGTATATATAAACACACACACACAACAGTGATTGACAACAGGTGAGTAAACAGGTGCTGGCGATGAAGAAGTCAAGTCAACAGAAGCACAACAGAACACCGAACCGGAACCTAACAAAATAAAAGCCCCAACCCGGAAGTGAAGGTGAACCTAACCGCCCTGGCCCCCGGTACCCGACAGTAACCCTCCCTCAAGGGGCGCCTCTGGGCGCACCATCGGGCTTGTCAGGATGGCGGCGGTGGAACTCACGGAGCATGTCCTTGTCCAGCATCCTTGATGTCGGCTCCCAGGACCTCTCCTCGGGCCCGTACCCCTTCCAATCCACCAGGTACTGCAGACCCCGACCCCGCCACCTGACGTCCATGATGCGTCTGATGGTCCATGCAGGCTGACCGTCGATGATACGAGGAGGTGGCGGTTGGGAGGGAGAAGGCTGGAGAGGACTCGTAACGTGTGGCTTGAGCTGAGAGACGTGAAAGACTGGATGAACACGCATAGTACGAGGAAGGCGCAGTCGGACCGCCACAGGGTTGATGACCCTCTCCACCTCGAAAGGCCCGATGTACTTGGGAGACAGCTTCCTCGACTCCGTCCGCAGCTTGATGTTAGCTGTTGATAGGAGAACCAACTGACCTGGTGTGTAGGTGGGTGCAGGTACCCTATGCCGATCGGCCAGTCTCTTGTTAGCTGCGGACGAGCGAAGAAGAGCAGCGCGTGCCTCCCTCCAGATGCGCCTGCAGCAGCGGTAGAGGTGTTGAACCGACGGGACCGTCGCCTCCTGCTCCGGAAACAACGGAGGTTGGTAGCCCAGGGAACTCTCAAAGGGGACATACCTGAAGCAGATGATGTCATAGAGTTGTGGGCATACTCAACCCACGGCAGCAGGGTGCTCCAAGATGCCTGGTTACGGGAACAGACGCATCGGAGAGCCACCTCAAGGTCCTGATTGGTCCTCTCGGCCTGCCCGTTGGACTGTGGATGGAACCCCGAAGAGAAACTGACCGTGGGACCAAAGGCTGCACAGAAAGTCTTCAATAATTGTGAAATGAACTGAGGACCGCGGTCAGAGACGATATCCACCGGAATGCCGTGCAGCCGGAACACATGTTCAATGACGAGTCTGGCGGTCTCAACGGCCGAAGGCAGCTTTCTCAGGGGCACGAAGTGGGCTGCCTTGGAAAACAGGTCCACGATCGTCATGATTGCAGTCTTCCCAGAGGAGGATGGCAGACCGGTCACAAAGTCCAGGGCGATGTGGGACCACGGACGGCTCGGAACAGGTAAGGGGAGTAACAGACCTGCTGGTGGTCGATTGCTGACCTTGTTCTGGGCGCAGATCGTGCAGGCCAAAACAAACTCTCGGGCGTCCTTCGCCAAGCTGGGCCACCAGAAACAGCGACGCAGGAAGGAGACAGTTCTGTGTACACCGGGGTGACAAGTGATGCGAGTAGCGTGAGCCCATTAAAGGGCATGACTCTTTACGGCCCTGGGTACATAGAGTCTTTTAGGTGGCCCACCACCAGGGTCCGGTTCCCGGGTCTGGGCAGCTTTGATATCCCTCTCCAGCTGCCAGGAGAGGGCACCCAGAACACAGGAGGCAGGTATCACAGTCTTAGGTTGCTGACTCTCCACCACTGGTTCCTGTTGCCGAGAAAGAGCGTCTGGTTTGACGTTCTTGGAGCCAGGGCGGTAAGACACCACAAAATCAAAACGAGCAAAAAACAGTGACCACCGTGCCTGTCTAGAGTTAAGCCGTTTTGCGGTCCGGATACAGGACAAGTTCTTATGATCAGTCCAGACCACAAAAGGCTGACCCACCCCCTCCAACCAGTGCCTCCACTCCTCCAACGCCAACTTGATAGCCAGAAGCTCCTTGTCACCCACATCATAGTTGGTCTCCGCCGGATTAAGCCGGCGGGAGAAGAAGGCGCAAGGATGAAGCTTGCTGTCCGCACCCTTACGCTGGGACAACACAGCTCCAACCCCAGTGTCCGAAGCGTCGACCTCCACAACGAACTGGGCGGAGGGATCAGGTTGGACAAGAACCGGCGCCGTGGTGAAAAGGCGTTTGAGGTCCCGAAAAGCACCCTCGGCGGCCTCCGTCCAATAAAAAGGCGAGGAAGTGGAGGTCAGACCCGTAAGGGGGGCTGCGACTGAGCTGTAATTCCGGATGAAACGGCGAAGATAGTTGGCAAACCCCAAAAACCGTTGGAGCTGTTTGCGAGTGGCAGGGGTGGGCCAATCCACCACCGCACTGACCTTAGCCGGATCAGGTCGCACCTCCCCTCCTGTGATTGCAAAACCCAAAAACGATACACTAGAGGAGTGGAAATCACATTTCTCGGCCTTCACAAACAGTTTATTCTCCAGGAGCCGTTGGAGAACCAGACGAACATGCCGCCTATGTTCGCTGGGGGTCCTGGAGAAGATGAGAATATCATCCAGGTACACAAACACGAAATGATGGATGTAATCTCGTAGCACATCGTTAATCATGCCCTGAAAGACAGCCGGAGCGTTGGACAAACCAAACGGCATCACCAGATACTCATAGTGTCCAAGATGTGTGTTGAAAGCGGTCTTCCACTCGTCACCCTCCCTCAAACGCACCAAGTGGTACGCATTCCTTAAGTCCAATTTAGTGAAGATACGGGCCTCCTGCAAAGACTCAAATGCAGTGTTCATGAGGGGAAGAGGATAACGGTTCTTAATAGTGATGGCGTTTAACCCACGAAAATCAATGCATGGCCGTAAAGAACCGTCCTTCTTCCCTACAAAGAAAAACCCCGCTCCCACAGGGGACGAAGAGGGTCTGATAAGGCCCACCCGAAGAGAGTCAGTCACATACTGCTCCATGGCCTCCCTCTCAGGCTTAGACAGACTGTAAAGATGAGTCCTGGGGAGTGTAGCACCAGCCTGCAACTCTATGGAGCAGTCATAAGGCCTGTGAGGAGGTAATGAGAGAGCCCGGGATTTCGAAAACACCTCCCCCAGATCGTGGTATTCAGAGGGCACCTTGGAGAGGTCGGGTGAGGACGGCTGTCCTACTGGGTCAGCGGAATCAGCCCCTGGATGCCGAGCTGAGCGTAAGCAGACTTCGTGACAGTGATTACTCCAACTGTTTATACGGTTGTTAGGCCAGTCAATGACTGGATTATGGGCCAGGAGCCAAGGAAACCCCAGAACCACCGGATTATGTGGTGAGTCAAACAGAAAAAAACAAGTATGCTCGTGATGGTTCCCAGACAGTATGAGGTGAACGGGTTCAGTGATCTGGTCAATCGTGGCGACAACCTCTCCATTAAGGGAGATAACCTGCCAAGAGCGGGGAAGTAACTCTGTCTTTAGTCCGACCCGTTTGGCTGGCTCGGCATCCATGAGGTTCTGTTCAGCCCCTGAGTCCAATAAGGCCTGAACAGGAAACCCCCCACCCCTAGACATGACATGACCCTCCAGAAAACAGGAGGTGGATTTCGAACAGGTGGGCGCTCGCCCTCCGTTCGTCAGCGTGCCCACTCTTAATGACGAACGGAGACATTTGGGCAGTGCTTACAGAAATGTCCCCGCTGACCACAGTAAAGACACTCACCCGCCGCTATCCGTCGTCTGCGCTCAGAGGGGGATAAACGACCACGGCCCAGCTGCATGGGTTCCTCCAACGGAACTACAGGAGAGTCTGTGGAAGCAACAGAAGAAGGATGAGAAGAGGGCGGGTCGTAGTCGTCAGTGCGTCCGCAGGAAAAGGAAGCGTTCGACCGGCGCCCCCGTCGGCGATCCTGCAGTCGATTGTCAATCCTGATGACTAGAGCGATGAGAGGCTCCAGAGAAGATGGCAACTACAAAGGAGCTAGGTGGTCCTTCAGCACCTCGGACAGCCCCTCCAGGAAAGCGTCTACGAGCGCGGCGGGATTCCATCCGCTCTCAGCAGCGAGAGTCCGGAACTCGATAGCGTAGTCTGTCACCCGACGATTTCCCAGCGTCAACCGCATCAGCGCCCGGCTGCCTCTCGACCGGGTTTCGTGTGCTGAAAAACTTGGGTGAAAGCGTCGAGAAAAACAGAAAGAGAAGCGCAGGTTGCTCCCCCACTTTGCCACTCCGCGGTGGCCCACGCTCCGGCTCTGCCGGTGAGGTGAGAAATAATAAACGCCACCTTGGCACGATCCGTGGGAAAACTGGCAGCCTGCAGCTCGAAATGGAGTTCACACTGTGTGACAAACGCCTGGCAGTCCCCAGAGTCGCCAGAAAACCTCTCCGGTCGGGCCAGCTGAACCGCTGGGGCGGGAGACGTCTGGACCGGAACTATCGGTGCGGATGCGGCAGAGGAGGGATGGAGCGGATGAGGTGTCAGCGGCTGCTGAACCTGTCTTGCCAGGGTGTCGATGCGATCGCAGATCGCAGTCAGCTGTTTCTCCTGGCGATCGGCCATCTCCAGCATACCTCGGCGGAGGCAGTTCAGCTGTTCCTCCTGGTGGCGGATGACCCACTCCTGGCTGCTGGTGTTTGCTCGAGAAGCTTCTGCGTCTGCTGCGTCCATGGTGACCGGATCGTAATGTCAAGGAACGAAGACGTGGACACAAGATGCAGGACGACAGAAGTTGTGAAACACAAGGATTTTAATCCTGAGGAAGGCTCTGAGACTCGTACACTAGTAACCGTCATAAGAGAACGATCCGGTGATAAGTGAGGAGGAACACAAGGTATATATACACACACACACACAACAGTGATTGACAACAGGTGAGTAAACAGGTGCTGGCGATGAAGAAGTCAAGTCAACAGAAGCACAACAGAACACCGAACCGGAACCAAACAAAATAAAAGCCCCAACCCGGAAGTGAAGGTGAACCTAACCGCCCTGGCCCCCGGTACCCGACATTGAGCTTGTTTTCTCAACTCAGTAATCCATGTTTTTTGTCATATTGGACAATGGTAAATAAACAATGTTGGGTATCTTATCCATATTTTAACAGTTTGTTTGTTTAATGTTTGCAGAGGTTTTTAAGATGTATTACAAGCCTGTGATCAGACAGTAGGTGATATGTGAGAAAACCATGGAGTGCATGTACATTATTACTGACTGTGTGGACATCTGATCGTGAATGTGTCTGAAATTACTGAGGTTTAATTTGATTTTATTGCAGACACTTTTGATGTGTAATTTTAAAGACAGGTTTGAATCCAATATAATACCTATATATTTGGATTCTGACACAATCTGCAGCCTCTCTCTTAAAACAAAAACATTTGGTTCAGCAGTGAAATTATTATTGGACTTGCTGAAAAACATTGCAATTATTTTAGATGTGTTTAACTGCAAGCAATAGTGCTTTAACCAAGCTGTGATGTTAACCATGGCATTGGTGAGCTTCTGAGTGTGGCGTTTCATCGCTACCATAAAGTGAAAGGTCAGTGTCTGCACAGAGACAATGGGACATATGGATGGAAGGTCAATCATGTATAGTGAAAATAACAAAGGTCACAAAATTGATCCTTAAGGAAGACCAGTTGGCAGACTGAGAGCTGCAGATTTAAATGACTGTACTCTGACATGTTGGGAGTGGTCAGTGAGTCAATCCATTGCAGTGTGTCAGAAGAAAAGTTAAAATTACATAATTTTGACAGTAAGATTTTGTGATTAACAGTGTCAAAAGCCTTCTTGAGATCCAGGAAAACGGCACCGACAACCTCCCTTGGTCCAGCAAAATCCTGATATTTTTAGTAAAAAAGCAGGTAGCAGTCTCTGTGGAATAATTGGCTCTAAAGCCAAGCTGCATACAATTGAGAGAATAGAGTGTGGTGTTGAGGTGGTTTATAATTTGTTTAGCTACCAGAAGAATGCTAATGGGTCTGTAGTTGGACATGGAATAAAGGTCTCCACTCTTAAAAATAGAAGAGACAAGAGCTGGTTTCCAAATGCTCGGTAACATATTTTGTGAGAAGGACAGATTGATGGTTTTGGTAATGGGGCCAGTGATGAACAGAGGTACTTGAACATCATTGTTTCCAAAAATAAAAATGTCTTTGCATCTGGATGGTTTGAGTGAATTGATGGTCTTTGATACATCTGAGTCTGTGATGTTTATTAAAGTGGTCGTAGAAGTCCATGTCAAATATGTGTGCATCAAATATGAGTAAGTGCAAAAAAGTGCATATTTTCCTGAGCACTCAAATCGATATTTTCGCATCCTAAACTAGCATTGTGGTCAAAAACTTACTAAAATCCATCAATATCTCATAATTGATAAAAGATATCTCATTAAAAAAAGAATATTGCAATTTCTTGTGGATTTAATCGAAGGGTTTGAACATTTTCTACCCAAATCTTTTTTTTCTTTTTTTTTTCTTTAAATTCTTTGATGTAATGTAAGCTATGACCATTGTGGTGTTTGTTAATATATTTTTTGTCTTTTGTATTTTGTGCATTGTTGTTATGGCTGTGGCCATATTAAGTTTTGTCTTTCTTTTTATTCTGTGCTTTGTGTATTTTATTTCTGCATCAGGGTGGGACCTCTTTTGTTTTTGTGGATCCCCATGTGTCTGTCTATTTCAGGTGTGGTGCTGAGAAGGTGTGGCTCCCATTGAATCCAAGCTGATGGAGGCAACCTTTAACCCTTGTGCTATCTTAAATGACCCAACCCTTACATTGACGTGTTCTCCCTGCCATGACAAAGGTGGATAAAGGTGGTAAGATTTCATGTAATCCATGGACAGTGAAGATCACAACTCATTGAAGAAAAAAGGTTCAGCGCACTATCGGTCTAGATCAGTGTTTTTCAACCTTTTCTGAGCCACGGCACACTTTAACCTTAAAAAAAAACCTGCGGCACACCAGGATCCAAAAATTAAAAAAAAACAAAAAAAACGGAGAAACTCAGTCTGTATTGATCTACAGCCCATCCACAATCTTACATGCATTTTTGAGATAATTGTGGCAGAAAAAGCTTGAAACTGCAGCTGTTTTTTTCTAAAAGATGCAATAAAAGTTAAGTTAGAAGATGTAAAAACAGTTTGATGTGTGTTCGTTGATTTCAAGACGTTTAACAACAGATCTCCTTGAGCGCTGTCACTCTCACAACCCAATGCATCATGGGAGATGTAGTGCATTAAACGGCCGGCGGAGATCGCGTCTCTGAGCTTCCTTGTTTTGTTCACTTGTTCCACGGTCTGACATCGGATTCTGTGGAAAGCTGCACCGATAAAGACGAGCTTTAGCTGGTATTTTTGTTAGAACTGAGCGACTTTACGAGCTAAATCGGGACAAGGAAGTGAAGACTTTAACCACTTCTGATTGGTCAGACTGATGACATGTGATTAAGCTCCCCAAGAATGATTGGTGGAGACAGTTAAAAGGACGGGACTTTTCCAAAATACAGCCGGAGTTGCAGCTGAATCGCGGTACGTCATTCTTATCAAAATGTCTTTAATAAAATAAAATAAACGCAAAGAAAAAGTATTTTACGATCTTCTATATTCCTAACTCCTCAGTGTTTTATCAGGGCCTGTTTGGATGATAAGAGAGCTGAAATCCTGGAGATGGGAAATGTTTAATTTTTAAGTTAATGAGGGCAATTTCCCACGGCACACTTGACCATCTCCCACGGCACACTAGTGTGCCGCGGCACACTGATTGAAAAACACTGGTCTAGATGACCCAACTCCCAATTTTAAAGTGCCTAGGATAGCACAAGGGTTACAAGCACTACGTGGACCTCTAGCCTGCGAGATTGGAGCTTTGCTGCAACCTGTCTCCACTGCAGCCTGGCGCTCTTCTCCACCTGTTCTGTACGGTGGCCCAGAAGGGTCACAACACAACACATTAACTTTACACACAACACATTAACTTTACACACAACTGTAGTTTGTGTTGCAATTTGAAGATCTTTGTGGGTTTTTGTGGTTTTGTGTTCAGGCCCACTCTATGTAGTCTTTGTTTAGTGTAGTTATGTTAAAGTGGCAAACTGTGTAGTTATGTTAAAGTGGCAAACTGAGATTGATGTAATTCATCCAAAGAGCCCAGAGACACAATATCATTCACAAGTATAATCAATTAAATTATTGAAAAACAATGAATTTCTTTTTACACTTAAATACACTTTGCATAATAACTTGGCACACACTGTATTCTAACCGCTGATTAAGTGTAAACGCTGAAAACGTCACATGCTGGACATGTTGTGTCCCTGATTGTTTGACATGATGAGGCAATCTCACCAAAGTCAAAATATTTTAACGCCGGCCACACCGCCCAAATTGCACCTTGCCACTCAAATTGCGCTGCCAACCACTGCGCCGTACCCGTCATTCAAATCACACCACTGGACATCAGTTTGCGGCTGTACCACTGACTTAAAACTAAAACTGGCTGCCCTTGATGCAACATTCTTGAATAGCATTTGGTGTCAACGCAGCTTTAAACTGTAGTTGCAAAGAAGTAGGGGTGAACTGCCATTTTGTTTGTG
This sequence comes from Oryzias latipes, assembly GCF_053564925.1. Classification (NCBI taxonomy): domain Eukaryota; kingdom Metazoa; phylum Chordata; class Actinopteri; order Beloniformes; family Adrianichthyidae; genus Oryzias; species Oryzias latipes. The sequence goes on from NC_136254.1 coordinate 15,679,682, forward strand.
TGACTGTTTGCACCTGTTTTGTTAGTTTCAGGAAGATTGATCAGGCTCTCACATTTATTTTCTTTTTTGTTTGTAGAGGTCAAAAAGAGTTCTGTTTTGTTTTTTTTGTTGGCCTTGGCTTAACCTAAATGCCTCATTTTTTGTTTATCTTTGCATTTAAGACAATAAACCATTTTGTTATTGGTATGGTCAATTGTCTTGCCAGTTTTAAGTCTTTTTTTTTTTTGGTTTGAGGGCTTACTTTTTTCCTTCTTTCTTTTTATTTATGCCCTGCACCCCTCGAAAGACAGTGCAAAGCAAGGGCTTTACAGGGTCAACCAGAAACTATTAAAACGTTGAATTTTTATATTAATTAAAGATCACAAATACCTTTGCGAGGAAAGTGCCAGTGATGAAGATCTCCATTACCATGGTGATGACCAGCTGAGTGATGAGTAGCACAATTGCCACAGGACACTCTTCTGTGATGCACCGGAAACCATAACCAATGGTGGTCTGGGACTCCAGAGAAAAGAGGAACGCCCCTGTGAGTGTTTTTACCTCCATTACACATGGCGTGTGGTTGGAGGGGGGGTCAAACTCTGGAGGAAGACAAGATGAATAGCTGATGTGTTTGGTTCAGACAATTTGCTAGGATTCAGTGTTCACTTCACGTGTTTGGCCAGGTTTTCGATTTTAGTTTATCTAGTAAAAAATGTGAATTTGTCCACCTTTCATCATGATCATTTACTGGTAAAAGGTGCTGGAGAGACTGATTATGGCAAAAACTGAAAGACAGAATGACCATCTTTCTCTAATCATTTATAAACTGCGTTTCCATTACACGTATGCGCAAAACTTTATCAAAATTCTACAAATGTTGAAAAAACACAATTTCGCAGTTACACTGTTTCCACTAAATCATAAATGCGAATACACCCAAACCAACTCCTGCAATCAGTGATTTAAAAACATGGCAACGGATGTCAACAATGCTTTGATTTACAGCAGATACATTCAAATTTCTGCCACAACACTAGTGCTAATGATCAATGCCACAGTCACTGCAGAATGTGATACTTACTACTGACGTCACCCAAGACAAGAATTTTATGTCCGTACTGCAATCGCACCATTTAACCTGTATTTAATTCAAGCGACTAGAGCGGGGGTCGGCAACCCGCGGCTCAGGAGCCGCATGCATCTAGTGGCTCCCTGGAGGATTTTCAAAAATGTAAAAAGAATGGGGAGAGAAATATATTTTTTGTTTTAATATGGTTTCTGTAGGAGGAAAAACAAGACACAAACATTCTTAATGTTTTCCAATGCTGTGAGATTGTGTAGAATAAATATTGTAACGCTCACCAGGTACGTCACTTGCTCAAGAAATATGGGAGCCAAGCTGTCAGCAAGTTGAGCTGTCAATCAACTGACTGCGCTGGAGAACTGTCCCTATCCCATATACCGCACGACTCCGAACAGTCTCAGAGAGGAGGAAGCTTTTAGCGGACCGCTAGGCAGGTGGCTGATGTAAATCGAACCACCGTCAGTTCCGTGCATTGCTTGATGAAGTTTAAAGCGAATATTCTGATCTCCTGCTAGAAAACAAAGTCAGATGGCTGTCCAAGGGTGACGCTTTGCGTCGCTTTGTCGTCTGTTTCGAACACGTGAAAACATTCTTGAAAAGCAAAGACCTGAAGTTGAACAACCCGCAACTGGAAGATACTGTGGCTCGAAAAGCTGCTGTTTTGGTGGATATGACTGTGACAAGCCACCTAAACGAGCTGAATGAAAGTCTCCAGGCGCCGCAAATGCTTGAAGCTGTGCTGTCATTCGAGCGCAAGCTGGCTGTCATGGGGCATGCACGTTCCATTTTATTGTTTTTTGTTCGAATCCTCAAAATAAAAATGACTTAAAAAATCTGATTTCTTTATTTCATTTCTTTAATTTTATCAAAGCAATGAAACATAATTCATTGATATTGTAATGAAGTCAAACGTGCACCACAGAGCAGTCACGTGATGCGTCGTTCTCCGCAGAATGCACTGCAGGGCAAATAAACATTTAATCATTAATGCTCATTATGTATTTGTAGCAACTTAGTCATTTTGATAGTAGGCTAATATAGTTAATATAGATATATATTGCATGTGTTGCCTTCATTATAAGGCTTAAATAGGGCTTTTAATATTTTGCGGCTCCAGACATATTTGTTTTTTTAGTCCAATTTGGCTCTTTCAATATTTTGGGTTGCCGACCCCTGGACTAGAGAATGCAATTACAGAACAACTCTCTCCATAAAAATGTCTTTTTAACACTGAATGTGATGAAAACTTAAACAAAGTTAAAGGAAATACCTGATTTCAAGAACTAACACAGAGAAAGAGATGAGGGCAGATAAATTAAAAAATAAAGACGGGTACAGCAATCGTATAATGGCAGATATTTTAACTCCTACAACTAGGGCAGGAGCACTCCACCCACCCAAGGAGGGCAAACTACCTTTCTCCGGTTGAGAACCATTTCCTCAGTGGTGCTGACCCTCATCCCAGCTGTTTTACACTCGGTCGCAAACTACCCCAATGCACGCTGGAGGTCCTGGCTCGATGAATCCAACAGGACAACATTATCTGGAAAGAGCAGAAAGGTGATCCTGTGGTCCCCAAACCAGATCCCCTCCAGCCCTTGGCTGCACCTAGAAGTTCTTTCCATAAGGAGAATGAACAGAACCGGTGATAAAGGGGGGACTCATTGGACTCCAGCAGAGGCCAACGTGCAACGGGAAGAGGTCTAACTTACTGCCAACTATGCAAACCAAGCTCCTGCTCCGGTCATATAGAGTTTGGACAGCCCTCAGTAAGGCTATAATCTCATATAGATATGTCTCATATTTTGCACCATATAATGCAATTTGCCTCTTCTTTTTTCACAACTGTATTGCCTGTTTCTGCTTAGTGGAAAAACACTGCATCAACATGTTCTGATGCAGTAAATTGAACAGGATGTCGTTTGTGTTATAAGTAAATTCTGGAGACGATCACATCACTTGAAGAGTGTAAACGCCACTGAGAACAGTCACGGACAGTCACAAGCAAAACCAAGCAACATAATGCTGCATTCCCACCGGATGTGATTCACACATCAAATTCGGCCCTTGATGCCCCAGCCACGGAGCAACCGCCAACGTTTTTCTGGACTTTATCTGTTGTCACATCATGGAAAACATGGATGATGTTGAGCGAGTAGCTTAGGTTTACATGTTTTGGCGAGCTCTACAGAGGTGCCGCCTACCATGTCGCCATAACTGAGTTCACCAGATCATTACGAGTCTCAACGGGTGTGGTGTAATTCGTTACTGCAGCACGAGCTGCACTTGGGTTACGGCGGTTTAAACGTTACTTCAGTCTGTTTGTTGCCCAGTTAAAGCATGGAGCTAGAGCGATAGCGCCCGATAAGACGGCACCCTCAGTGGCTCTCTGTTAGGCAGCCTGCCGCTGCCAGTCCCTGGGCAATATCTAAATGTGGTAAAATTCATTTTCATTCATTCATCTTCTTAACCATTTATTCCCTTTCGGGGTCACGGGGTTGCCGGAGCCTATCCCGGCCACTTGGGCGTAGGCAAGGGATACCCTGGACTGGTCGCCAGTCTGTCGCAGGGTGGAATATCCTCAATCACACACCCTTTCACTCTCAAACTCACACCTATGGACAATTTAGAGTTGCCAATCAACCTATGTAGCATGTTTTTGGACGGTGGGAGGAAGCCGGAGATCCCGGAGAAAACCCACGCATGCACGGGGAGAACATGCAAACTCCACACAGAAAGGTCCCCCATTGATGTTGTGTTTTTCATGTCCCCCAGCCGGGACTTGAAACGGGGGCCTGCTTGCTGTGAGGCAAGAGCGCTAACCACTGCGCCACCGTGCAACCTAAAATTCATTTTGCGTAGTTATTTCTGTAGCACAATGTAAACCCGACTACAATGATGGGTTCTATGACTAACATTTTAGGACTTTTTCTGGGGGGGAAAAAAAACGTTATCTGCATATGATTCAAGTGTTGACGCTGGAGTGGGGTCAATAGCCGCGGTTAAATGTGCAAAATGTTTTGATCGGATCAAAGATCTGATTAGAATTCAACCGTGTACGTGGGCCACGAAAAACTTTTTCCGATTATAACAAACGTTTACATGGGGCACACTTTCGGTGGGAATAAATGAATTGCTCTTATTTGCTCTTATTCTCTTTAAAATACCGGAAAAGGAAATAAGTCCTGCTGTAAACAAGCGGTAATGTACAAGATGATCTTCTAAACGTGCTTTTATTATTATTATGGTTATTATAAAGCGCCTGTTCGCTCATCATTTTATTTTTAATCCGTGTGGTGGGTGCTTTTTTTGTGCCGGAACGGAGCTGGAAGAAGCCAGGGTTGGGAGAAGGCTAACACGGGCTAACAACATTAACCTTTGATGAACTTAAAATCCACGCGGTAAATGCTGCAATTTGCACCTTGGCTGTAGGAATAATATGTAGGAATAACATCAGCCCCGTGTGGCATTGGGGGTTCCGGCTGCCGCTGCTGCTGCGGCGGTGGTCTTGGTGTGGGGATGGCTGGGCACTCTCCTTCCTTCTTTTCACATTCCACCGTCCATTTTAGAAAAACATAAACACTCACCTGAGCACAGGTGTTAGCTCACCTTTGCACTAACAGGTTGCATGATTGAATGACTGAAATATTTCACACTAGTTGGTTTAAAGGCATAAGTATGGGTGTGTGAACACTATCGGTTTTGTGAACATGTTGACATGTGGACATTTTTTTCAGCCTGCAGGTGTGTTGATAACATTTGAGTGTGTGTGGACAGGCCCCGCCCTTTTTGTACTACATTTGAACCTTACCGTAATGATAAACAACCAGTAAACTTGTTGCTTTATGCTGCTTCATGGTCATACCCCCCCCCCTCCTATTATCACCCTCTTACCCCCCCCCCCTCCCCCTACATCCCTCGCTCTTCTTCCCTTCTTTCCTTTTCCGTCCGGTCCAACACCAAAGATTTTCAAACATGATTGAAATTAATGAAGTTTGGCCTCAATTACAAAAGGGGTTTATTCAGACGTACCTTTGGTTTGTCTGAAGATTAATAACCCCCCTTGTTAAAGTAAAATATGTCCAACACAAGAGGCCGTCAGCTCTCATCTGCCTGCCCAGCTATTGGACAGGACAAGTAAAAAAAAAAAAAAAGGAATAACATCAGCCTTTATTTTGTCTGGACCCAACTGGAAACACAAATTCACGTGATTGTTTGAACGGTTTCTAATGACTGAGCTGCATTTCTGCTTTGAAAAGCTCACAAAGCCGCTGTGTGAGCTGGCGGTCTGAGCTCTGCTCGGAGAAATAGTTCTACGGGGAGACATGGTTGTCCTGAGTCCGGCAGATCGCTAACCCAGAGCGGTGGAACGGATTGCAGTTCGAAGCGTACCACACGTAACAAAGCATCCTCCCCTCTCCTCAAAAACAGAATTACAAGTCCGGCTAATCTGCTCAGAGACACTGTCCGCTCGGTCCGCCGGCAGCCGAGCCCGGACACACGGGGGGGGTCGAATGCGCTCCTCCCTGGCACCCCCTCGTGAGGGGTGTAAGAGAAGGGAGAGGTGAGGAGCCCACGGGGCGAGGCCGGAGCGCAGAGGCGTCCGCGCTTCGCACAGGGCGTCCGTATTTCAAAAATACGGATAGCTGAAATAATGTCAACACTTGAGCTAAAGCTGTGGTGTTAAAGGGTTAAAGATCACACAAAATAAACTAGATGGACTAAAGTTTACACAAACAGCAACAGCTGTAATCGCAGCTTCAAAGGTGTATTGAAGCCACATTACAGCACACTCAACTTAATAACTTTTTATGTCAACGCACCTTTTGAAACAAGAGGCAAGTCATTATACAGTAGAGGGTAAACTTCTTAGATCATCTTAAGAAAAAATGTTGTTGTTTGCTGGCTGTCGTTTTCAAGATACGTTAGCTCCAACTAAAGCAACCAGGTATGTGCTCCCATCTAGTGGCTGTGGCTGTAATTACAGCAAGCAAATAACACCATAGGAGAAAATCATACCTGTTGGAGCTGCTTAAAGTCAGCGTCTCTTTTCATGTAACTTTACAATTTTACCTATATAAGTTATTTTTAATTCATATATTCTTTTTTTTTATTATGGATCATGCATTTTTAACATCATCAATCTTTTCTCCTTACCAATCAGGTCTCCGTGCAGTAGGGCCACCAGGTACCACAGAACTCCAAACAGGAACCAGGTCCCAGCAAAGGTAGCAGAGAACAGGAAGAACTTGTAGCGCCACTGCATGTCCAGGAAAGTCGTCCAGAGGTCCCTGAGGTATAGCGTCCCTCTGCCACGGACATGCTCAATGCGCACATTGCTTCGACCATCTTTGGAGAGGACTCTTCGCCTCCTGTGAAGGGCAATGGGTCCTCCAGCTGCTGCTGCTCCTCCACCACCATTCCCACCTGTGATGGCCAGCAGCGGCTTTGTGATGTCAGTTTGCGTCTGGGAGTGGCACATTTTCTGAGGGGAGGAGCCTTCAGAGGATGGGGGCGTGACAGGGGGCATGGCCGAAGTCATGGCTGGTACTGCAAAGAATGTAAATGTGAGGAAACAAGGAAATTCAAATAAAAGACAAAGATGTCAGTCTGGAAGCTGTCCCAAACTGCCCTCTTTCCTCTTACATCAACCTATTAGGGGGACAATGGGGGTTTAAACCTGCGATACACCTTTGGAGTGGGGCTACTTGGTATAGTGGCCCCCCATTCCATTGGTTGCTGCACGGATTGGGCCCCTCTTCTCTCTGTTTTAAATGCACCTTAAACATTTCCCTTGGTGGGAAGGTGCGTGGACATCAACGTGATCAATCACAACATGTCCTCGTAGTGCCCTACCCGCCAAAATTAACAGCACCTTAGACATGTAGGGCCGCTTGGTGGCAAGGTGCCTGGACATCACTGTGAGGAATTGGGACATGTCATTGCAGTGTCCTACCTACCAATTTTTTTTTCTTTTTTTAACTTGTCCTGTCCAACAGTTGGGCAGACAGAAGAGAACTGAGGGCCTCTTGTGTTGGACATATTTTACTTTACTTTACTACTAACAACAGGGGTTATTAATCTTCAGACAAACCAGAGGTATGTCTGAATAAACCCCTTTTGTAATTGAGGCCAAACTTTATTAATTTCAATCATATCTGAAAATCTTTGGTGTTGGACCGGACGGAAAAGGAAAGGAGGGAAGAAGAGAGAGGGATGTTAGAGAAAGGCATCCCCCCGCCCCAACCCCAGGTACGAGCCCGGACCCCCCAAGGGAGACCCGCTCCGCACTCCAGGCAGCCACCCACCCGGCCAGCGGTTGGTCCAGGATGGAGCAAGGCAGGGGCCAGCCGCCCCCGCCCAGGAGGGGAGCAGCCCAGGGAAAAGGGGGGCCCACAAGGGGTGTTGTAAACATGGCCCGACCAGGCTCGGCCACAGTTGGAAATTTGGTGGGCCCCAGCGCTCAGGGGCAAGGACCAGAACCCACCCCACAGGGATACAGACACCCCCGACTCAGGTGTAATGTGAACCCCCTCCCCGCGCAGAGAGAGCACCGCCGGGCCCAGGAAACCGGCACCCAGGGGACACGGCCGCCGTTGCTAAGGGCCCAGTACCCCCCACCCTAACCCCCTACCAAGGGCCCTACATGTCTAAGGTGCAAATTAAACCGAGAGAGGGGGGGCCCATTCCATAGGGCAACCATGGAAGGGGGACCACTGCCAAGTAGTCCCCCCCCCCCCAAAAGGGACATCGCAGGCTAAACCCCCCACCCCCTCATCCTAATATGAGATTATAAGAGGAAGGGGGTAAATTGGGGACAGCTGGTAGACTGTCCCCCGGTGGTCAAACAGCTGTCCCCCAGCCCCCTCCAGCATAGGGGCCCGGTCCCCTAAGCCCAGCGCCAACACTCCAGGCCCAGCACCACCCACCCCACAAAGAGAGAGAGGAGCCAGAAAGCTCGGCCCCCCGGAGCAATTCCAGGCCCCCACACCCAAGCGCCTGCCCTGGGAGAGCTCTGGTCAGGCCTCGACGGGACTTAGGCAGCCAACCGGCCGGGGTTACCGCCGATTGCTTCAGCGGAGACCCCGACCCGTCAACCCCCCAAGGTCCTGTACCAATAGTGCCCCCCCCCAGAAAGCCCCCCCACAGGACAGGGCCGACAAGCCCCCCCACCCCACCCCACCCCACCCCAGACCCCGCAGCCGCAGCGGATGACACCCAGAGCGACCGGAGGTCCCAAGAGGGTTGTCCCGTCCCAGAGCCAGGGAAGGGTCGTCCCACCCCCAGGTGTAGATGGGCAGCCCATCCAGCGCCGCAGGACACCCGCCAACCCCCCCCCCCCCCCCCCCCCCCCCCCAGCACAGGCAAAGGGACCACCCCCCCAAGCCAAACCCGACCACCGCTCCACCCCCCCCACACCCACACCCAAGCCCAGAAGACCGCGCAGCGCCCCGGCCCTCCCCACCCAGGCACTGGACCCGACCCCCCGACCAACGGAGCCCCCATCGCCCCCCTACCGGGCATCGGAGGCCCCGACCCCCACCCCGAACCACGGCAGTAAGGCAAGGAGCAGCGACGACCAGGCCCCCCACCCCCTAAGTCATGGAGTTAGCTGTGGGAGACCAGAGAGACTGAGTTCTTTCAAAGTTACTTGAACTTTGGACTGACATTTTTTCCAAGCTGATATGATCAAGCAGCAGATTTCTGTGTTGACTTATATTAATATTTTTCTTGTTTTTCCAATTTATTAAAATAGTTTTTTTAGCAATACAAATAGTTATGAAAATGATAGATATTAATCCTTCTTCTATAGCGATGGCACTCATGTCACCAAGCACACAAATTGATGGTGAAGCCGTGATTGAAACCTTAAGCCAGACTGATAGATCGGCACATACCTGCTGCCAGAGAGCCTGGACAGGCGTGCAGAACCACAGTGCATGCATGTAACTGTCGGGTAGATTACTGTCACAGTGCTCACAACTGTCTGAGTTACTGAGACCCATCTTGAACATCCTCTGTCCAGTGTAGTAAATTCTGTGTAGAGTTTTGAAATGGATGAGCTGCAGATTTGGACTTTTTGTCAGTTTAAAGGTGTTTAAACACCCCCCCCCCCCCCCACACACACACACACACACCACCACCACCACCACCATCAGCGTTCAGGTAGTTTATCTAAACGAGCACAATGTGCAATAAAATGTACCTAGAGCCTTCGATTATGTTTAGCCCAAGTTGAAACTCAGCAAAATTGTGTGTTTTGGTTGTCAGGCACAAATTTCAACCTAATAAATCAAGGGCATAGTGCATAGTAGTAAAAATGATTTCCCATCTGTTTAAATGTCTGATAGAAAATGCTATCATAGCCAGCAGCCCTTTTATGTACAAGCTCCGACATTAAAACAATCTAATTTTTTTTACTCTTTGTTTTTCCATTAGTAAAATTACCTCCTCTGGTAAGTACGGTGGCCCTGAAGTGCAAAGCATTCAACAAATCACTCGATACAAAAACATTTTTAAGATTACAGCAACAATTTAAGAAGCAGTATTACATTTTAGAAAACAAAACAAAATTTCAGAAACCAAAACATGAAAAAAAATAAAAAAATAAAAAAATTAATTTCCAGAAAACAAAATGAAATACAAAAAAAATGAAAACATTTCAGAAAAACAAAATGAAATATTAAAAAATGAAAAACATTTCAGAAAAAAAATGAAATATTAAAAAATGAAAAACATTTCAGAACACAGAATTAATTTCCAGAAAACAAAACGAAATCTTCAAAAATGAAAAACATTTCCAAACCGGAAGAAGCAGGTACTATGGGACAACGCTGATTGGATGATGATGTTTGTCAATCATTTGAACTGAAAAGTATTTTAAATGAAGCGATGACGGATTTTATCGTCCAAACAACAATGTACTATAATAATCCACGTATTTCCCATTTACATATTAAATCAAAAATGCAGCAAACAGATAATGAAGGTTTAAATTATTTTTTGAATATTTCGTCTGAAGCAGAACGGTCACCCGGAAGTAGTTTGTGTGTATGACGTCCGTTCTGCAGGTAAACAAAGAAAGGGACGGTAAAACGTTAACATAAACATAAACGATATTTAGCGGATGTGATGACAGAACGCACGCAGAAATATCAACACCAACCAGGTTTACAAATGTTTCAAAATGTCGTGAGAGGATTCTGTCTGAAGCAGCAGTTGCGAAGAAACAGGTGTTAAAGACGGCGCACATCAGGAAATGCAGTCCCGCCATCCACAGATAAGGTATGGAGGCACATTTGTTTGATCTAATAAATGTAGCGTTAAACGTGATTTCTAGGTGGGTGTTTACAGACAGATCCAAGATCCTTCAGTCTTACGTTAATGACAGGTTACCTCATCAGCTGGAGAGGGGGGTCACGTGGGCAGGATTCTCAGACAGGTGTACCAGCCGCATAAATCAGCAAAGCTGTCAGGTAAACTGCAGCAGTTTGTGTCTCAGAATAACATTTATGAATGCTTCTTATTCACACTATTAAGATCTGTGACTTTAGAGTGTGTCAGTGCACAGAAACATGACAGTAAATGACTGGATGTGCACATCATCAGACACGTCCAGGTGTGTAACTAAAGGTGGCAAAGTCTGTAGTGTAAAATAAATTGGTAACACTTCCTTTTACAGTACAGTACTTACAGTGTACTTAAGTGGTATTTACATGGTACTTATAGTGTAACTACTGGGTACTTACATGGTACTTTTTATGGAATTTACTGGGTACTTACAGTGTGTTTACATGGTACTTTCTATGGGACTTTACTAGGTACTTTCATGGTACTTTTTGTGTCTACTCTGTACTTACATGGTACATACTGTGTATTTATATGGTACTATTTGGTTCATACCTATGTGGTACATACTGGGTATTTATAATATTCTTACTGGGTATTTACATGTTGTGCAAAGGTGTCTTTTATGGTACTTACCACATGTAAGAACAAGGTAAGTACAAATAAAGTACTTTGACCTTTAGGTCTGCACTCGCTGCACCACTCTATTACATGGTACTTTCAGTAGTAAGTGCTGGGTATGTTCACTTGAATATTACTTGGTACTTACCCCTTAAGTACAATGAAACTGTAACTGTAAAAGAAAGTCAGCCCTATTTCCACTCTATTACATGGTACTTTCAGTAGTAAATGCTGGGTATGTACACGTATTACCTTCCCGTACAGTGTACATACACACTTGGTCTTCTGACCTCACCAAATGAGACAATGCTAACCTGTTGGTAAGGGTAAAGTAACTACATTGTAAAAACATATTCTGGCCTGATTACTTCTTGTAACATGAGGCAAGTTTAAAGAGAAACAAGACAGCAGTGAAAACAACAATCTTTAATATGATACATGTCTGCAGCATACAAAGTGTCATCACAATGAAATAGGTTTTAAGTACAAAACAGTGCAAAGGAGAATTCTAAAAAACACATTATTGGCCTGAGGGTCGTGCTTTTTGTCCATCAAAATTCTTTCAGCAGAGTTTGGTAACGGTGCAGGACTTCTTCAGGGTTTGTAACTGCAAGAAAATTCACAATATGAGCTCAAGTGAACATAAAAAGCAGAACGACTTTGATGAAGTACAAAATATATTTTACTTATTTAATCATTTCTGTAATGAGTTTGATAAATCTCTATGATTTTTTTATCGCTTTGACTGTAATGCTTGAAATTAATCAATTATCCTCATTTAAAAACATGATAATAAATTATTCAAAACTTAACTTTTTTTTAAATATTGTTCTAAAAATGAACTTGTTTTAATATATATTATATAATGTCAGGAAAATATGTAAAACAACAAGGCTAAAAATGAACTTGTTTTAATATATATTATATAATGTCAGGAAAATATGTAAAACAACAAGGCTAAATATTTACTTTTAATACTAAAAACACCCCGAGTGTGTGTTTTTGTTAACTAGGTCGGGGCAAGTAACGTTGCAAATTCCCAGCGCACTTGAATGCAGCACAACTACCCCCAAAGTGAACGTGCAGATTAATCCGGAGAGCCTCGAGGCGCGCGCAACAGTTTGAATTTCTCTTCATCTGGCAGGTAAGCCAGTGTTTTTGTTTTTTTAAAATATTGGATAAATTACATGCAAATATTTAAACTGATCAAACTTTATAAAGAAGCTAACCTCGTGATTTCAAGCCACTATCTCTGTGTTTGAAACGTGACGTAAGAGCATGTCTACCTTACTCCAATAATTTCAGTTATTTCATGTATACATTTTCAAAGTTTGTAATGAAAATCTACAAACATTGTTGTTACTTACCAGGAGAGAGGCACCTGTAAAACAAACACGTAGCCTAAATGATAAAGTCTGTTGTTCTGTGCTCGTTTGACTGAGCGCACGTCTTTCTGGGAAAATCAAAGAAAGGCGTTTATTTAAAATAATGATGACGTACTTCCGTCTTTTTACCGCTTTAGATCAGCTATGGTGAACAAGACATTCCAGACGAATCCACAGGAGAGTAAGCTAAAGTAAGTTAAATCCACCAAGTGGACATATTATTTACATTAATGAAGAGTTTAACTGCATTTTCCCCATTTTCTTTTCTTTCGCCGTTTTTATTTTATTTTTATTTATTTATTTTCAAATATGAGAGAGATACAATACCACCCAACACAGTGAATGTAACTGTTTGAAAATTAAAACATATTTTTGTGAATAACTGTGTTGAATTTGAAATTGCCTATTTATTTCTTTTTTCCTTTTCTTTTACACTGCAATGTTTTTCATGCTAATGCAAATAGTAGGTGCGAATAATATTTATAAAGAAGAAATACACACAGCAATTGCCAATTAAAACATTGCTTTTGTCATTCTTTGTCTAAACAAATTAGATTTTTTTATGGCAATTTTGATTTTTTTTCTTTGATTTCTTTTTTGTTGTTCTTGTTTATGTAACTTAAATATAAAGTTGTGAATAATTTATTGTCATGTTCATAAATGAGGATAATTGATTAATTTCAAGCATTACAGTCAAAGCGAAAAATAATTCACAGAAATTTATCAAACTCATTACAGAAATGATTAAATAAGTAAAATATATTTTGTACTTCATCAAAGTCGTTCTGCTTTTTATGTTCACTTGAGCTCATGTTGTGAATTTTCTTGCAGTTACAAACCCTGAAGAAGTCCTGCACCGTTACCAAACTCTGCTGAAAGAATTTTGATGGACAAAAAGCACGACCCTCAGGCCAATAATGTGTTTTTTAGAATTCTCCTTTGCACTGTTTTGTACTTAAAACCTATTTCATTGTGATGACACTTTGTATGCTGCAGACATGTATCATATTAAAGATTGTTGTTTTCACTGCTGTCTTGTTTCTCTTTAAACTTGCCTCATGTTACAAGAAGTAATCAGGCCAGAATATGTTTTTACAATGTAGTTACTTTACCTTTACCAACAGGTTAGCATTGTCTCATGTGGTGAGGTCAGAAGACCAAGTGTGTATGTACACTGTACGGGATGGTAATACGTGTACATACCCAGCATTTACTACTGAAAGTACCATGTAATAGAGTGGAAATAGGGCTGACTTTCTTTTACAGTTACAGTTTCATTGTACTTAAGGGGTAAGTACCAAGTAATATTCAAGTGAACATACCCAGCACTTACTACTGAAAGTACCATGTAATAGAGTGGAAATAGGGCTGACTTTCTTTTACAGTTACAGTTTCATTGTACTTAAGGGGTAAGTACCAAGTAATATTCAAGTGAACATACCCAGCACTTACTACTGAAAGTACCATGTAATAGAGTGGAAATAGGGCTGACTTTCTTTTACAGTTACAGTTTCATTGTACTTAAGGGGTATGTACCAAGTAATATTCAAGTGAACATACCCAGTATTTAGGAATGAAAGTACCATGTAGTTGAGTGGAAATAGGGCTGACTTTCTTTTACAGTTACAGTTTCAGTGTACTTAAGGGGTAGTTTCTGTGGTAAATTCATGGTAAATACCATGAAACATGCAGCGAGTGCAGACCTAAAGGTCAAAGTACTTTATTTGTACTTACCTTGTTCTTACATGTGGTAAGTACCATAAAAGACACCTTTGCACAACATGTAAATACCCAGTAAGAATATTATAAATACCCAGTATGTACCACATAGGTATGAACCAAATAGTACCATATAAATACACAGTATGTACCATGTAAGTACAGAGTAGACACAAAAAGTACCATGAAAGTACCCAGTAAAGTACCATAGAAAGTACCATGTAAACACACTGTAAGTACCCAGTAAATTCCATAAAAAGTACCATGTAAGTACCCTGAAAGTACCCAGTAGTTACACTATAAGTACCATGTAAATACCAATTAAGTACACTGTAAGTACTGTACTGTAAAAGGAAGCGTTACCTAAATCTTAAAAAAAAACGTTTTAGTCTTTCAGGCAGAGGAGGAATACCAAATTGTTTTAGAATGTATTTTTTATAAGACTGAAATAATGTATTTTATTCTGAGTTTGGTGTTTTGACCCCTCCCTAATGAATTTCTGGTTTAACCCATTTTCTCCTCATTTTGATGAACTCAACTTTTTCCTGAATGAAAGATGAACGGCAGCCGATGTTTTTCTGTCAGGGATTTTTAATTTATTAATTTATCTCTGTCAGGGATTTCAATGGAGCTGGAGTCCAGTGCAGAGGAAGCTGCAAGCATGTACGAGCAGGAACTGGGGTCCCTTACCTGTGCATCTTCCTCTGGATGTGATGCTGAGCAGCAATGTGGGCAAAACTTCCCTGACATGACTCTTTTTGATATAGTTGTTAAGCACAAATAGACTTTCCCAGATGCATTTTTTCCTCTAATAAATGTGACTGACAGGTACGCTGAGTAAATGCTGATTGTAAGCGCAACATTTGATTGACTGCATGAAGAAGCCCATAAAGGAAAATCCACAACTGTTTTATTTGTTTCTGTTACTGAATAACATATTCATGTTAAGTTTTCAATAAATATACTGCATTGCTATGAAACAAGTTTGTTTATTTTCATATCCATTATTACAATCCTCACATCAGCATTCAGTTTTTTCATTGACAAAAAACATTTCTAAACAACAGCTTTGAAAATCAAACATCATCTTTGTTAATAAAGCTTTAAAACCTAAAATGGTAAACATGGAAAAACTCCTAAATGAAGCAAGCCTAATATGAACATTTTAAACTGGAGTTTTGTTTAAAGGAACATTAAGTTGTTTGGAGTTGTACAAGTGTTTGATGCGATTCCTCAGATGTGATTTCCAGATCATCAGCCCGACGCTAAAGCCAGGAATTGTGCTTCGTTTTTAACTCCCCACTGCACCATTTACAACTAATCAGGCTTATGTAGCAGGTTAAAGACTTTTTTTTAAAGGACCTGCAATTTAAAAAAAAAAAATTAGATATTAAGGTTAAATAATATTTATTGATTACATTCACATAAATCATGGTGACTTATCTGTACACTGCACAATGATATGAATGACTTTAGTCTTCTTGTATTCCCATGTAGAGCTGCCATCTGTTCTTCTGCAGCACAAACCTTTCTGGAACTTCGCTTTGAGAAACTTCACCTGCAGAAATATCACATGTTAATTCAATTAAGTATTTTATAAACTTTTAAAGTTCATTTTTAAGTTTCAGTATATGTGTATATGCATGGTTCAAAAATATACAATGCACTTAAATATTATTTCCCATAAGAACTTGTTTACTGATTTCAGTCTTAAAGTCGATTTTTAGCAACACTGATGCCATATAATTACTGTAATTACTGTATAAATCACAGAATCAGGCTGGCTCGGAGCTTTTTCTCTCATGTTGTCAACGAAAACGGGAACGGGTATCATGTGAAGACGGTTCGTCTCCATCGGGTTCCTTTTGCGCATGCGCAAGATAAAAAGAAATTATCTTTTCAAAGCAGCACTTTAACATCCTAAAATTAACATCCTTAGAGACATGTGACTGACAAAAGAAAAGATCACAGAATTGATTCTTACCTAAAGATGATTGACAGCGTGAACCTCGCAGCCGTAGACATTAGCGCACAGCGTTCAAAGTAAAAGTGCTCACAAACTACTTCCGGGTGACCGTGTGTCAGGCGAAATGTTAAAAAAATAATTTTAAAGTTCATTAACAGTTTGCTGCATTTTTTATTTGATATATAAATGGGAAATACGTGGATTATTATAGTACATTGTTGTTTGGACGATAAAATCCGGCATCGCTTCATTTAAAATACTTTTCAGTTCAAATGATTGACAAAAATCATCATCCAATCAGCGTTGTCCCATAGTACCTGCCTCTTCCGGTTTGGAAATGTTTTTCATTTTTGAAGATTTCGTTTTGTTTTCTGGAAATTAATTCTGTGTTCTGAAATGTTTTTCATTTTTTAATATTTCATTTTTTTTCTGAAATGTTTTTCATTTTTTAATATTTCATTTTTTTTCTGGAATTTTTTTTTGTTTTCTGAAATGTTTTTTTTTTTGTCATTTTTGTTTTTCAAGTTTTGGTTTCTGAAATTTTGTTTTCTTTTCTAAAATGTAATGCTGCTTTTTAAATTTTTTTTTTTTTTTTTTTAATTGTTGTGATCTTAAAAATGTTGAATGCTTTGCACTTCAGGGCCACCGTAGGTAAGCCTTGATCATGCAAAAGATATTTGGGGGTGGACATTTTCTTTAGTTTCATGCAGGGCATGTACAACTCAGCAGTTAATTATTCTGAGTCAGAATTAACCATTCCAAATCTTACTCTTGGTTTTTAAAATTTTAAATGGTCTGGCACCTCCTTATCTTTCTGAGCTCCTGCAGAGCCATTGTCCTCGTAGAGCTCTGCGATCCATAGACCAGATGCTCTTAGACGTTCCAAGGACTCGACTGGTGACCAAGGGGGACAGAGCGTTTTCAGTGGTTGCTCCCAAACTCTGGAATCGTCTCCCCCTGTCTATGAGATCTGCCAGATCCTTAAACGATTTTAAATCTCTGCTAAAAACTCATCTTTTTACATTGGCTTTTAAAACCAGAGAGAATGATAATTAGACAGTTTTTTTTTTTTTTTGTGTGTGTGTGTTTTCTTTTATTGATGATTTTATTATCATTTTACTGTGTTTCTTTGAATTTTACCTATGGTTTTAGTGTAGTTATACGTGTGCAGCACTTTGGATGTCTGGTAGATGTGAAAGTGCTATATAAATAAAGATTTGATTGATTGATTGATTCCTCTTTTCTTTTTTTTTCCATGGCCTTAATCCTATTCCGTACATCTTTGCCTCAGTCATTTGATTTTTACTTTCCTTATTCCTAGATTCCAGTGTTTTTTTTCTGTATCTGTTTTCTTTGTTGTTGTTTTTTGCTTCAGTGGGAGATTCAGTCTTTCCTTTTTCTTTCCCTCCTAGTGTGTAGATTGGATTCCACAGTGTCCGGAGCATCTGATTGACTGTGGACTTCCAGCAGCAGCTTCAAAAACTGCCACATCATCTGTTGGAACCCCCCTCTCTCTCCAGCTGGCAGCACCAGAGCGTTTGATAGATATTGTTAGAGGCTTTGGTCCTTGTTATTTGGGTTTGGTGGTTTTTATGTAGTTTAGAGTTTTTCATCGTAAATAAATTCCCAGCTTAATTTCAGCCTGGGTCTCCTGACAGTTTTTGAGTCATCGGTAAAATTAGTTTTTCCTTTTTACCTTTATGTTACACCCATTTACAAACCCCTAGACGGGGGTGTAACACCACACACCTGCTCTAATTGATACCCACACAGTGCAGCGATACACACGACAGCGCTCATCACACACGCAGTGCACTTGCAAAAGGTGGCGGGGCCTGCAACGTCAGAGACCTGCCTGCAGCTAACGGCATGGATCTGGAAGCCTTAGCAGAGACTGTGTCCCAAAGATTGTGGAGCTTCCAGCTGGACCAACCAAGAGGTGTGTGCACAGACAAAAATCTCATTTGGAAATGTTGTGATCAAACAAATAACAGAAACTGTGGACAATTTAATCGATGATGAAGAGGAGGATGTTGCAAACTGTTACCTCCGTAGGATGATGAAAACAGCTGACCAAATCCTTAGTATTGAAGAATTACATCTCATGAAGAAGAAATAAGGGAAAATACCCAAGACACTCAGCCAGCAGCTTCAGAAAGCACTTTAACAGACAAGTACACCCAGCTTCAGCAGAGCAGCCAACTTTACTGGAGGAAGTTAACAAGTTAAAAGAACAAGTTGACCGAGCATCTCCAGTAAAAACGCCAGTTTTGTATGAAGGTAAAAATGTGTCTAAAAGAACGCACTTGTAGATTTGATGTGAGAACTTGTAATATAGAATGTGAAAACTTGTGCATCAAAAATCTGCATCTGTGTGTACAAATCTTGTGCTGTGAACTGACAAATTTCCATTTGCATGTGTTCATTTAGAGTTACAACTTCAAATCTGGGATTACAACTGCTCAAATGTAAGCAAGCGTTGAAAGAGAAAGGCAGTCGAAACAGAGGAAGAGCGTCAGCAGTAGGAGCCCCAAAGTCAGTGAAATAGTCTGAAAACCTGACTGGTCAGTAGAGTCAAGGGGTAAAAGAGGCCCGAGTGAAAGTTCAGGAACAGACATCTGAGGTGGTGAAACCTAAAAACCGCAGACCGGCTGCTGTAGCCAGAGCTGCTGAGTCAGAGCTTGCTGAAACAGTTACTTAGAGAAGAGATGGAAGAAATTAAGAGAAGTTTAGCTAACCCTCAGCCAGTACAAAAGTAAGAAGGGGTGTTAGGAGAAGATGTCGAGTATGCAGAAAGCCGGGCAAGGCTGACCAATGTGAATACAGTTTTAAATGCGGGCATAAAGGAATTTCTCTAGAGGCTGCAGAGTAGAGGCAGAAAAACCAAATCGGATGACAGTAAATGTTCAGACTGCAGCTTTCCCAAACCTAATGGAAGAAGACAGCAAGGTACAAGAGTTGCTTTTTGATCTAATTAGACAGCTAGAAGTACAGTTGGGTAAGGACAGAAAACAGGAAGAAACTGTAGGACGCACCTATGCCAGTCATTTGTCCTTAAAAAATAAGGCGAAGCTGAAGGTTCTGATGGGAAGAAAGTGCATGATGGATTGTCTCTTGTGGCCCATGTGACCATAGACAGCCAGAACTAGATCAAATGAAATTTGGATTCCTCCAGTTGCATTCAACCACTTGAGCTCAGACCAACAAGAAAAAGTGAAATTAAAGCCACAAGTGGCGTTGTATGGCCCGCAGGCGCTACCCGGTCACGCCGCCCGCCTCTAAGCACCACCGACCTTACCGCCCACCTTTGAGCAATTAGTCAAAACTGGTTATGGTAATTATGCTAACTATGCTAGTCATGCTAATGTGGCTAAAATTGCTAGTATAGCGATTAGAATCATCATCTGACTCAGAAAAATACATTGCTTAAGCCAAATTATGCCAACCATGGTAGTTATGTTAATGTGGCTAAAAGTGCTAGCTTAGTGATCAGCATCATCAATTGAAAACACATTGCTGTATTGGTGAGAGCTATCTGTCATAAGTTGATAAAAAAATTCACTTTTTTCAAAATGGCAGCTTTTCTGTTGATTTTATCTCCATAGCAACCATTTTATTATTGTCTTTCCTCTGGCTCCTTCTGTGTCAGCCCTTCCCAAGGCTTTTTTTTCCTGTCTGCCCCAGGAGCTGCTTTATTTAATCTTGTACAACTACTGCTTTTTTCACTCTGAAAATGGATCTGATCAGCTGGCCTCTGAATTAGATCGACAAAGTTTTTTCCACACTAAGGAACGGGAAACTGACCCTTCCAGCCCAGATAGCATCAATGCGGCTGGATACACCATCGATCCATGGGGCAAGCGGAGGCTGGTGTGCCTGGCCCAGCTGTCTGTGGAAGACATCGAGGATTTCTAATTTATCAGGCGATCTGGGAGCGGAAGACGGAAAAAGGCGATTTGTGAAAGTTTCTCGTTCTGAGTCTCTCCTCCCCGAAGAACCCTTCCCAGGAGCCTTGACAGATCGCCTTTCCTTTCTCCTCCTTCTTTTTTTGAGAGTCAAACGCTCCTCTTCGGTCTCCTGGCTGGGCCTTTTCCACTTGGCAAAGAAACTTTCCAAAGACGTTTGTTTTTTATTCATTTTGCTAGTTCCTGGGTTTTATTTTAGCGGTATCCTATCACATGACCGAGACGAGCGAATTGGCCTGCGTCAAGAGTGACATAGAGGCATGTAACAGAGAATCGGGCAATTTTTCAAAATAAAACATCTTTCAGATTAAACAAGTGATCTCAAGCTAGAAAAAGGGGAAACAGAACAAAACAGATCAGTTACTATCAAGCACACCAATCAATTGGACCAAGCAGCATCAAGATGTGTTTTGTGAACTACTTGAATACCTGGTTTGTCCCCCTTTGCTAGGATAACCAGATTTTGAGAAGCCGTTTATTTTGCACTGCGATGCCTCTCAGGAAGATCTTGGTGCAGTACTGTAGCAAAGGCTGGAGGGAAAACTGGTTGTCATTGGCTATGGCTCAAGAACGCTAACTGCTCCAGAGAATAATTACTACCTGCATTCTGGAAAGTTGGAGTTTTTTAGCAATGAAATGAGCAATTTGTGACAGGTTCAGAGAGTAACTGTACTATGCACCATCATTTGTTGTATACACCACAGCAAAGCTAAATGCTACTTTTTTTTTCTTTTTACATTTTTTAAACTGTATTTATCCCACAGTGGGAAATTTGTTCTCTGCATTTTTCCTCTGATGAGCTGCAGCCAAACCGTGCTTGGGCAGTAGTGTAAACAGGCTTGCTCAAGGGCCCTCACCGGGTGATGTTAATTGCTCGCCATTGATATGGTCATTGTCCTAGTACCATTCCCTTCAGGAATCAAACCCTGGTTTCCTGCGTGATAGTCTCTCACGTTACCAACCAAGCTACCCAGCCGTTTCCATGGACAAATGGATCACACAGTTAACTGATTTCAACTTTTCAATAAAGTGCCACTTGACATGGAAAAGCACATGCTCACCTGCTCACAAGAAATGGACCCAGAGACACTTTCATCAATTACACAGGCAGTGCAAATGAAAATCGCAAGAGTTGTTTTGTGTTCAGCAACAATCAGGACAGCATGTAGTGATGGAGGGTATGAGAAAACATTGAGATCAGTGGCAGAAATTCCATTGGAAACGATAAAAAAAGAGCACAAGAAGAAGACCCAGTGATTGGCAAAGTGAAAGACTATGTTATGAAAGGATAGTGACCCCGTTTTAACAAGAGAAACTGGCGGGATGATATCTCTGTGCAAACACGAAAAATAAAAAAGTTGTTTGTTGATGAAGAAGGCATCCTGTAAAGAAAACCAGCAACTAAAGTTCAACTCGTGCTACCTAAGGTATTCCATCAAGTGGTCTTTAAAGAATTACATAAAGAAATGGGACACTTGGGGGTTGAAAGGACACTTGGATTAATCCGTAACAGGTTCTACTAGCCTTTTATGAAAAGAGACACAGATCACTATGTGACAAAGGTCAATGTAATCCCTAGGTGGTGCTGCTGTGTCTGACAGCTCTAAATAACTTCAAATGGAGTTACTCTAAGTCTAGGTTCAATGAGGAGATTGTTTACTGTCAAATATTCCAGTATTTAGCTAGGAATATTCCACCCCAAAGAAGTTGTATCATTTACAGTTGAACCAGAAAAAAGAATACTTAGTTTAGGCAATATAATAACACAAAATAACAGTCAACAGAACAGTGAATTTCTTATATTTAACACTTCACAACAAAACAAGTGGCCACTGACATGAAAAGGAAGTTCAAATAAAATTGAGATCTCAAAAAGAAAACTTAAATCTGAGTCCAACTTTCTCTGTTCTTTAGAATAAAATAAATAACCCTTTGAGTGCACTCAAAAAAAAATAAAGGTAACCCACTTAATGTCCAAACAGTAGATGAGATGAGATGAACCAAGGAGGTAAGATGACGGAATGATGATGGACTGGAGTAGATGAGTTGACCGAAGGAAGGTCGGGGATCCAGATGTACACCAAGGAAAAAAAACAGTCGAGGTAACGTATTTCTCCACAAAGTTATCAAAGTCCAACGTAGCTCTTTAACCAGATTTCTCTTCCTGGGTACACTAACTCGCTCAAGTCTTTTTTTCCTCTGACGCTGTACTTTGAGAAAAGTTGAAAAGACGTCAAAGATAAAAACAATGACAGGATGATCACTCCTGGCAAATCCAAAAAAAAACAACATTTAAAATGTTGACTGCCACCAGTGGCGAAACTGAAAATTACACTAAATAAAAGAGAAAAAATAACTAAGTAACTTAAGCGGGTTACATCAACATAGTCACTACATACCCGTTTGAGATGGTTTCGATTGACTATTTGCACTTAGAGAGCTGCAAAGAAGGCTACGAGTATATCTTGATGTTCATTGATCATTTTACCCGTGTCATCCAGGCATGTGCATGCACAAACAAATCAGCATAACAGCTGCTGAATAGATCTTTGGAGATTTTGCTCTCAAGTTTGGATTTCCTACAAAATTGCACCATGATCAAGGCAAGGAGCTGGACAAGAGACTCTTCTCTGAGCTTGAAAAGTACAGTGGAATCCAAGGTTCTTGCGCAACACCATATAATGCTGCGGGAAATGGTCAAGCGCAGAGATTTAACAGGACACTCCAGTCCATGCTGCGAAACTTAACAGGACAAGCCAAGTCAGACTGGAAGACCTCATTAGCCAAAGTCGTTCATGCCTACAATTGTACGCGGAATGAAGTGACAGGATATGCACCATATTATCTTCTTTTCAACATTTTCTTTGGAGGGGAAAGTGTGGGGTACCACAGATGACCACATGTGAACTTATGTGATTTAAGAATGTAAAGCGCAGGAATTGCAAGATTCAGGCAGTTTTGGACAGCTAAAGGGTCCTGAATGAGGTCCTGAGATGTTTTTGTGTGTGTGAGCGCTAGGGACAGTAGAGAGAGAGTGACAGAAGAAGCACATAGGTGATGGCGAAAATTGTGGGGTTCGAGCAAAGATTGTAGAAGACAGAGGGATTAAAGCAAGTTCTAAAAACTCATGTACGCCTGAATTATCATCATTTAAGAGTGTGCAACATTTGTCATAGTTCAATACCTTGATTAACTTTTATTATGAGTTTAAAGCACAATGTATATTGTGTGTTTATTTTGCTTTAAAAAAAAGTGATGGTGATGGTAGTTGTACCCCCTCCCCCTCCCAAACTACCAACCTCCAGGTGCCTTTTACATTCATTAGCGGCAGTTACACGGGCAGAATATCTTGATCGGATCAATGGTCGGTTTAAAATTCACCCGTGCACATGGGATCAGAAAACCTCTTGACGATTAGAACAAACGTTCCCATGGCTCACATTTTCGGTCGGAATGAATCATTTGGGCATGCGCAGTAGTGCTTCATAAACCCGGATGAGGAAATAAGTCGCGTTCTAAACAAACAGCTGCCACAGACATTTATTTTATGCAGCAGCTTGGTAATTTACGAGACGATCTTTCAAACGTGCTTTTATTACTGTCATGAATAGTATGAAGCGCCTGTTCGCTCATCGTTTTATTTAATCCGTGTGGTCAGTGTTTTTTTTGTGGAAGAATTGAGCTGGAAGAAGGGTTGGGACAGGCTATAAACACAGGCTAACAACATTAACCTGACGGACACAAAATCCAGGACCATAAAACGCTGCAATCTGCATCTTGGCTGCACGTAAATGTCTGGGAATAACATCAGTTTTTATTTTGTCGGGACACAACTGGAAACACAAATCCATGTGATTGTTTGAACAGTTTCTAAGGACTGAGCGACATTTATTTCTTCTCTGAAAAGTTCACACACATCGTCCCAAAGCCGCAGTGTGCTGGCGGTTCCTCCCGGGTCCTGCAGCCGCTAACCCAGAGCGGCGGGATGGCTCGCAGTCTGAATTCTCCCACACATAACAAAACAACAAAACGCACACGTAAAAAAGCATCCTCCTTCCACTCAGACACAAAGTTATTAATCCGGCTCCTCTGCCCAATCGGGTGCCAGTGGACCGAGTGAGCGTCGAGGGGCACGAAGCGCTCCTGCCCCGCATCTCCCTCAAGAGGGGTGAAAGAGAGGGGAGAGCCAGCGGGGCGAGAGCGGAGCGGTGCTTTTCACGGGGCGTCCGCAGAGCAGCTGGTCGGTCCCGTATGCGCTCCAAAGCTTTCTCTCAGCGAAACACCATCTATGCATGACGTAAACCAGAGCAGTAGTGACACACGATCGGAGTGACCGTTTACATGCTCCACGATTGGATAAGCAATCGGTATAACCCACCTATCTCGATCAGAAAGAAATTCTGATCTGAACGAGTCTGATAGGGGCAGACAATTCCGAACGGCGCGTTTACATGACGCATTTTCTTTCCGATCAGGCATTCTTTCTGAATTACTTTTGCCAATGTAAACGCAGCTAGTGTCTCATCATGTGCTGCCCTCTGTACATTCCTAACAGTTTCACCCCTCATCTGAGATGCAGTTTGCTTTTCACCCCTTCCTCCGTCTTTTCTACCCTTTTGCCGTTTAGTAAACAGTCCTTTGTTTCAGGCTGCCTCTGCTCTCCAGATCAAATAGAACTACCGTAATTTCCGGACTACAAGCCGCTACTTTTTTCCTGCGCTTACAGCCCTGCGGCTTTTTAAGTGACGCGGCTAATTTATGGATTTAATTATCGGCCGCCATGTACGTATTTTCGAACTCAGTGAATAGTTTGAATTCTCTATCTCACACCAAGCTCAAGGCATTTTTATTCAACACACCTCTTAGCAGCCAAACAGCATGGACTTGACTTCAGGTCTTAGACACTTCAGTCATGGTTCAACAAAACGAAACACGCATGCCCGGCCGCATCCCAGAATCCTTTGGGGCCATTAGACCCAACGTGCACCAGATCGCCGCTACAATATGATGAAGCTTTCAAGTTAAAAGCAATCGTTAAAAGCAGCGTAAAAAAGTCCACCGTCACCAACGGGTTTGGAAAAGCCGGTTTGCTGCGTGACGGAGAGAACAGCGCATGGAGTGAATGTACACTCAGTTTACGGTTTCTAAGGAAACCGTAAAAGCGGAATTTTGCTTTGAAAAACTCACAGCCTCCGTGTGAGCTGGAGACATCTTCTCCTGCTGATTGAGCTGCGGGGCCGATGGCAGTCTGATGGCTCCCACACGTAACAACGCACCCACCCCTCATACACAAAACGTACAGTATTAAGTCCGATTGCTTTGCACAGAAACGATTTGCTCCATCCACCGGCGCAACGGGGACGAAGTGCTCCTCCTTGAAGCCGCGCTGGCCAGAGGTGTCGGAGTAGATAGGAAGGGGAGACAAGGAGCGCGCGGGGCGGGAGCGGAGCGCAGAGGCGTCGGCGGAGTGCAGAGGCTTCTGAATTCTGACGCACGCGCCGCACTGAGGCGCGCGTATCGCGCTGAAGCGCGCGCTTTTCAGTCGCCGCTGCTTTATTTTACCGTTGTGTTTTCTAACCAGTCCTGTTACTCCCATAACGCTGCTGCGACACAAGCGGAAGGAGAGCTTTTCCCGTTCACCCCTCCATGCACTGCTGCTACTTGCTCATTCTTAAACACGTACAACAGAATGGCGAGCCGGGCGTTGGCCCCGCCTTTAGCCCCTAAGACTCATGGGAAATGTGGAATCGCGGATGTAAATTTCCTCATTATAACTGAGGGATGTAATGTTGATTATATGGTTACTGTTTGTAATTTTATGTTAGATACCTAGATTGTCAATAAGTAAAAAAAAAAATGAAATAAAAACACCATAACTGAGGGACTTGTGAACAGAATATAGGTCCATGCTGTTTGTCAGATGTCGATACACTCAAATACGTGACCCAGAGGCAAAATTGGCACCACCCACAATGTGCTAATGTATTGCACTCACTCTGGGATGCTGGGCGTGATCTGTCAGGATGACAATATCGGCTATCACATGTGCGGCTTGTACTCTGACGCGGCTTGTATATGTATAAAAGCAGTCAAACACGTGAATATGGGTGGGTGCGGCTTGTAATCGGGTGCGCTTTGTAGTCCGGAATTTACGGTACATGAAAAACAGCACAACATAAATTAAAGGCAAAAAGCCCACTGATCTGATATAGTCTGTCCTTTCTTTTCCCTTCTGAGTCTTGTCTCGCCTTTTTTCATGCTGAAGCTCATACTAAGTCAATGAATAGAGATCTGTGTACAGCTCTGTGCCATGAATGCTAAGATGTGGAGGGGGAGAAGAGGGAGGAAGGCGTGGTCATCAGCAGGAGCATGTGATCGGACTTCATTATCTGCAGCTGAACCCTGAATGAACCTCAACAGAGGTGCTGCCCTCGTGTACAATAAAAGTGCACTTGTTTCAGACCAGGGGCCTGTTTCAGAAAGGAGGTTCAACCAACTCTGAGGTTGAACTTGAACTCTTAGTTGGTCAATCGGGAGATTAACAACTCTGAGTTTTCTGTTTCAGAGAAGCTGATCCGAGTTAGATCAATCAACTCTGAGTGGACTGATTCGGAGGTGAGCGTGCGCACCGCGACTATAAGAAGCCATTATCAATGGAGCGTAGATATCACGAGTCACCATGGCAACCGTGAAAAAAAGAGGTCTGCGTATTTTTCTCCAGCTGAATTTGACGTGCTGCTGCAGAGTTACAGTGAATATGAGCACATATTCCAGAAGACAAGCAACACCGCTGCATCTGCAAAACAGAGACAGTTAGCGTGGGAAAACATAGCTGCTCAAGTTAATGCCTAAGTTTGCATTTAAATCATTGTTATAAAATATTGACTGTAATAACTTTTTAAATAGCGTAAGGTGTGAAATAAAAAAATGGCGATATTAAGGTGTACTTTTGAACCAATCGTACAGAACCAATCTGGGGGGGGGGAATGCATTTAACGTCGGTAATGTTTAGAGGACTTTTTTGTTAACTTTCCCCTCTTGCAAACGTTGGTCAGTTTAATATTAATACATGCAATTGTGTATTTAAAAGTGAACTTTTGTCTACTGTTGAACCTTTCGCTGCGCGAAGACTTCTCCTTTCTTTTCTCTCGTCTTTCCGACCGTGGTCAGAAGCGCAGGGGAGATTTCCTTCAGGGCCGAAGGGAATTCTCCTTCGGGGTTCACTTCCCGTTGGAAACCCTCAACCTCCAGAGCGGATTAAGAATGACTCCAAAACAGTTATTCTGGGAATGACACCTTCTCTTTATTGAACTAAGTGCTCCGTCCTCCGAACACACAATATATACCACGCACACACCTCCGCTCCGTGCTCACACCCCCCCCATCTGCACCTGCACTCGCACCACGCTCAGCACACACACGCTGCAACACTACCCTTGTATTGATCAAGTGGTATAGGTTTATATGGGATTAAGAAAGTAAGCAGTGCTAGCAAATTGTGTTTCCAAAAAGTAATTGTTACATTAATCTAATTCAATGTCCCTGATTTCATTTTCATGTAGATGCAATCCTGCAGGAATTAAAAGAACATGGCAGCAGCTAAAAATGAAGTATAAAAACATAATTCAATCAGGTCAAATTTGAACATGTCATGGATGTAGGCTTTGTTGACAATATTTGACATATGAAACATCTACATAGCAATACATATCTAATGTTGTTTTCATTGTATATATGTAATTGACTGCAACGAAAAACGGTAACGCTCAAACAAAAACGTATGGGGAATGACAAAAAATTGAGTCTTCTCAAAATCCTCGTACGAGGTAAATATAATTCTCTATGAATTAATGCAGCCTCCTCGTCTATTGGGTCCTCCAAAAAAGGACAAGCCATTCTTGTCACTGGTTCACAGCATAAGTAACCATGGATACTGACTCCGAGTAAAAGTTACCTCTCTTTCAGAAACGGGTTTGACTTACTCTGCTTTCTCTGGTTTAACAAACCTCCCATTCTGAAACGGAAAACCCAGGGTTTCCCTGATTTCAGAGTTAATGCACTCAGAGTTTACACTTAACCTCCTTTCTGAAACAGGCCCCTGTCTACCAACAAGAAAAAACAACAACAATGTCCAAAAATGTCTACATTTGTTCTGTTTTAACCATTGTATTGTCAATTCTAAAACAATTTATTTCAAGAACAACAGAAAAAAATGCAAATTGTACCCTAAAATTGAAGATTATTTCATTTTCAAAAACCTTCTCTAATGAAACATGTAAGTGTAGTTAGCAAAATTTTGTTGGCACAATTGAACTGCTTTAACTGCGTTAACAGTTACAATAAAGTCTATTCTTTTCTATAATTAATGCAGACTTTGCTGTTATTCTAATGATTGTGTGCTGCAGAGATCAGTCAGAACAGAGAAAAAACTGAGAGAAGAAATGTAAACTTGAACCTCCAATGTTAAATCTTCAGCTAAAATGATGTAATGGGAAGAGCGAGTCATGAAATACTTTTTTTTTGTTTTTTTTATTTATTTATTTTTTTTATTGAGCAACAGGAGTACAGAACATGTACAAAAACAAGGTCACATGTCAGGCACTATACAAACAATCCTCTTTTTTTTGTAAACAAGACAAACACACAGCTGAACCCCACTCCCATCCCACAGAACATGAGAGACGTCAGAAAAATAAAGATAATAATTCAAAAAGTAATATATATATATATATATATATATATATATATATATATATATATATATATATATATATATATATATATGAAAAATATGATAATAGAAAATAAAAATTATAATTAAAATGTGATTACATCAAGAGATATAAGCAGGGGGGTATTCCAGGAAGCATGTTTAAACTAGCCTGACTTTGAGCCTGAACTCTGGCTGAAATCCGCCTGAACTTGCTTACTCTGGGTATGTCGGTTCCAAAAGACCGGATATGAGTTAGTGTAATTACGCTCGACTTCGTAACCCTGGGTTAACGCACGGTACATAAAGACATTCTCAATAGATCGCCGATTTCTGGAGTCACCATGGAAACGCGTGGAGAAAAAAAAAAGAAAGCGCGACACTTGAGACGGAAGTGAGACGGAGTCTGAAATCTTTTTTTTTTTTTTTTTTTTTTTTTTTTTTTTTTTTTAACTTGTCCTGTCCAACAGCTAGGCAAACAGATGAGAGCTGAGGGCCTCTTGTGTTGGACATATTTTATTTTAACAAGAGGGGTTATTCATCTTCAGACAAACCAAAGGTATGTCTGAATAAACCCCTTTTGTAATTGAGGCCAAAATTTATTAATTTCAATCATGTTTGAAAATCTTTGGTGTTGGACCGGACGGAAAAGGAAAGAGGGGAAGAAGAGAGAGGGACGTTAGAGAGAGGGGGGGGTAGGAGGGTGATAATAGGAGGGGAAGGGGGGTAAGACCATGAAGCAGCATAGAGCAGACAGGTTTACTGGTTGTTTATCGTTACGGTACGGTTCAAATGTAGTACAAAAAGGGCGGGGCCTGTTCACACACACTCAAATATTATCAACACACCTGCTAGCCGCAAAAATGTCCACATGTCAACATGCACACAAAACAGATAGTGTTCACGAACGCATACCTATGCCTTTAAACCAACTAGTGTGAAATCTTTCATTCATTCAATCATGCAAACTATTAGTGCAAAGGTGAGCTAACACCTGTGCTCAGGTGAGTGTTTATGTTCTTCTAAAATGGATGGTGGAATGTGAAAAGAAGGAGGAGGAGCGCCCAGCCACCCCCACACCCATACCCCCGCCGCAGCAGCAGCGGCAGCCGGAATTCCCCCAACGCCACACGGGAACAGGCAGGGAACAACCGCCCCCCGGGCGACCAAGACCGCCACCCAGGCCAGGGCCAGCCGGACCGCCGCGAGGCCCCCAGAGCCAGAGAGCAGGGAGGCGCAGAGGGAAAGAGAGCGCCGCCCCAGCCCAGCCAGGAAAGCAGCCCCCCGCCGCGCCGGAAGAGCCCAACGCAGGGCCCCACCGGAGAGGGACGCCCACAGCCCCAGACGAGCACCCCACCACCACCCAGGAGTTCCGGGCATCCCCCCGCCCCGACCCCAGGTACGAACCAGGACCCCCCAAGGGAGACCCGCTCCGCACTCCAGGCAGCCACCCACCCGGCCCACGGTTGGTCCAGGTAGGAGCAAGGCAGGGGCCCGCCGCCCCCGCCCAGGAGGGGGGATACCCGGGGAAAAAAGGGCGGCCCACAAGGGATGTTATAAATATGGCCCGACCAGGCTCGGCCATGTTGGAAGTTTGGCGGGGCCCAGCGCCCAGGGGCAAGGACCAGGACCCACCCCCCAGGGACACGAACACCCCCGGCTCAGGTGTAATATGAACCCCCCCACCGTGCGGAGAGAGCACCGCCGGGCCCAGGGAGCCGGCACCCAAGGGACACGGCCGCCATCGCCAAGGGGCCCGCACCCCCCACCAGGGAAGGGGTAGGGGACAGATGGACCCAGGTCCCACCTTCCTTGTAAAATGTGTGTGCGTGTATGGGTGTTTGAGAGGGTGTTTGTGTGCATGTGTGTGTGTTTATGTTTGAATGTATATATTGAAGGGGGAGGGGTGTGTGTACTAAGGGGGGTGCAGTTAAAATTGGCGAGTAGGGCACTAAGGGGACATCTCCTGATTACTCACAGTGATGTCCCCTCACCCTCCACACCAAGGGGCCCTAAATGTCTAAGGTGCGGTTAAAATTGGCGGGTAGGGTGCCAGGAAAAAATCCGAATTGTTTGCTAGACCGTTCACGTTTCCAAGTAAATCCGAACTTTTGTGATCTCCAGTGTGACCGTGACACGACCCAAATAAGACCCGCATGCGCAGAAGCCAGAAGAATACTCAACGGTGAACGACGTCACTTGTTGTTTGCGGAGCCAACGTTAACAATGGATGTCAACAACAGTGTTGTCAAAAGCAGAGCTCTTTTTGTAATATTAAATTTATTTTCACGAAGGAGCAGCACAATTACAATCTTCTCATTTTAAGAAGGCATTGGAGTCGGGATCGTCTGTACCCACTGTAGTGGAAGAGGAATGTGTATGTGTTGGGGCCGCGCCCCCGCGTGTGTGTGTGTGTGCAAGCGCGTGCCGCGATAGAGAATAGGGGGGGGGGGGGGGGGGGGGGCAGTGTGGGCGCGGATTCATGTTGTGTGTTACGGAGGACGGTAATAAAAGAAGGTTTCCCCCAAAATAAATGCTATGGACTCTTTATTAACCCGTTCTGGAGAATCTAAGGATCAGAACAGGGAGGAGGAGGAGGATCGCCTCGGGTCCCCCACGCTTGAGCACGGTCGGAAAGGGGAGAAAGAAAAAAAAGTTATCGCGGGAAAGGTTCAACACCACGCTCTGCCATTTAGCTGGAATTTTTTTTCAAAAACCGCCCAGTTGCGATAAGAGCCCTGGAGTTTGGCTTGAAAAGAGCGATCACCCCAAATATTAATCCAATCAGTGACCTCCCTTCCCTTCCACTGACTGGTCTCAGCAGCATCGTCCACCATGGTTGATGTTTACGTTCTCGTTCCCGCCTACTTCAACGCAAAATGATGACGTTTGTTGCGTGTCGATGACGTACAGTTCTGAATCAAGTCGCCTGGCCGGTCAGACGGCGGTCGCAATTGAAAAGAACGGCTACAATTCGGAATCAGGACGGCAAGTCCACGGGGCCTGGGTCGCAATTGAAAAGATCGGATCTGTGTCATTCAGACTGTCATGAAAAGATCGGAATTGGGCCGCTTAGGGGCAAAAAATTCGGAATTGGGTCGTTTCAGCCTGCAGTGTGAACGTAGCCTACAAGTGTCACGATAAGGATGTTGGGGGTTGGGGAATAAAGACGCAAGTTGAACAGCAACACAGTGTGGTCTTTGTCTTACTAGAGATTCAACTTTTGGCAATGAGGATGTCTGAATTTGCTTTGCCTCCACTGCCGCCTTTCTTACCTGTGGTGCAGTGGGATCGATGGCTGCCATCATTTGAGGTTTATTTGCTTGCTTTGGGCCACACAGATTTGGCCAAAGCGCGGAGATTGATGTTATTCCCACATATTTACAGCCAAGATGCACATTGCCTGCACGGAGTTTAAATGCATCCAAAGCTAAATATTGTTGGCACGTATTAGCCTAACCCTTCTCCTGAACCTTGTGATATATTTTTATTTTTAGCGAGAACTCTCATCGGAACTCCAACAGCCACCCAGCCTAACATAGTTCACTACTATATTTTCATAAGGAAATAAAAACCACTGAACTGACCCAAATCGCTCAAAGCCATTTTTACCCGCAAATCTAGAACCAAAATTGCCCAATCTGGCAACACTGTTTGCTGGGAGGGCAAACAGCACAGTAGAACAGTGAGCACTAACGCCATCGCCCCACATCTCTCCTGGAAATGTTGATTGGAATTGAATTAAGCTATACTTTTCACACGATGGGATGTGAAAACAAAAGTGCAATCCCCTCTTTCGCTTTAACTATGTCACGGGCTGGGGCATGGCTATTTGACCACCGGGGGACAGTCTACTAGCTGTCCCCAACTTACCCCCTTCTTCATAAAATCTCATAATAGGGTGAGGGGGTGGGGGGCTTAGCCTGCAATGCACCTTGGGGGGGGAGCTACTTGGCAGGGGTCCCCCTCTCTCGGTTTTATTTGCACCTTAGACATGTAGGGCCCTTGGTAGGAGGGGTGCTTGGATATCACTGTTAGTAAGCAGGAAATGTCCCCTCAGTGCCCTACCCGCCAATTTTTTTTTTTTTTTCAACTTGTCCTGTCCAACAGCTGGGCGGGCAGATGAGAACTGAGGGCCTCTTGTGTTGGACATATTTTACTTTAACAACAGGGGTTATTAATCTTCAGACAAACCAAAGGTACGTCTGAATAAACCCCTTTTGTAATTGAGGCCAAACTTCATTAATTTCAATCATGTTTGAAAATCTTTGGTGTTGGACCGGACGGAAAAGGAAAGAAGGGAAGAAGAGAGAGGGGGGGGGGGGGGGTAAGAGGGTGATAATAGGAGGGGGGGGGTAAGACCATGAAGCAGCATAGAGCAGCAAGTTTACTGGTTGTTTATCATTACGGTACGGTTCAAATGTAGTACAAAAAGTGCGGGGCCTGTCCATACACACACTCAAATGTTATCAACACACTTGCTGGCTACAAAAATGTCCACATGTCAACATGTACACAATACAGATAGTGTTCACACATGCATACTTATGCCTTCAAGACAACTAGTGTGAGATATTTCATTTAATCAATCACGCAAACTATTAGTGCAAAGGTGTGCTAACACCTGTGCTTAAGTGAGTGTTTATGTTCTTCTAAAATGGATGGTGGAATGTGAAAAGAAGAAGGGAGAGTGCCCAGCCACCCCCACACCAAGACCCCCGCCGCAGCAGCCGTGGCAGCCAGAACTCCCAAGGCCACACGGCAGCAGGCAGAGAACAACCGCCCCCCGGGCGACCACATCCGCCACCCAGGCCAGGGCCAGCAGGACCGCCGCAAGGCCCCCAGAGCCACAGAGCAGGGAGGCATGGGGGGAAAGAGAGCGCTGCCCCAGCCCAACCAGGAGAGCAGCACCCCCCTAAACCAGTGGTCCCCTAAACCAGTGGTCCAATGGCTGCACCCCCCTAAACCAGTGGTACCGATCCGCGGGACACTTGGCACCGGGTACCAGGCCGAGGGAAATTTTGGCACCGGGACGCACAGAAAGAAAAATTAATTTCCATTTTATTGTTTTTTTCAAAAAAAAACGTTTTATTTTGAAAAGTGACCGGATTCTCTCTGTTACATCCGTCACACTTGACGCACGTCAAAGTCGCGACACCAAACATCACGTGATACACCCCGATGTTGCTCATGTGATGTTCTGTTGTTGGTGTGACGTTACGAGGACACCACTAATAAAGTTGCACATGATTACACAGTGGATTTACGTTAATTATTATTATTGTTATAATTATTACTAAAGAGAAAATACCACCCCCGGTCTGCAGTAAACGTGCCTTGAGTTGTACCGGTCCGCGGTGACAAAAAGGTTGGGAAATATTTTATATAGGAAATATTTATCTAAACAGACAGCTTCCTGTGTGGGATGTTGTGTGGTCTGAAGAGTAGGAATGCCCTTATACCTTTCCCTTTCTTTGGTTGTCTTGAACTTTATGTTAACTTCATCTAAATGAAAGCATGAGAATAAATGTACAAACTTTTTGCAAACAAACGTTTTTATGATTTAAAATAAATAACCATTTTTCTGTTGTTGTTTTTATTTCTGTTTTGTTGCTACAAAAGCTCTCAGCTTTGCGAAAACCAGAAAGCAGGTGCATCTGGACTGAGCAGCTGTTTTTTTGCTTTCCTTAAGATGGAAAGTTACTTTGGCACATCCAGTCTAAGGAATGCAAAGTCAGAGATGCAAGGTTTCTCATATTTAGTTTTTAATAGGGCTTTAGCTGACCTTGTAGAAAGCACAATATAAAAAATCAACAATTAAACTTTTAAAATAAACAGATTTTTCTTTCATTCTAACCAGACAAACTATATAAATTGTAACAATATAAATTTAAATATTTCTTACCTTTCTGTTGTCTTGTAACACAAGTTCACTGTGGCCGCAGCTTGGAAATGTTACGGATTTCTTAGGTTTCTTAATGTCCGGCAAGCATGTGGAAAGACAGAAAATTTGATCTGTCTTTGGAGAAGAAGGAAGAAGAGCAAACTTCAGGGGTAGTCGCACTGTTGAGTTAATATCCGTTTCAGTTAGCTGTCATGCTGGCATTACATTGCTTTATTTTTGCATCTCAGAATAACGGAGAGAAAAAGTATGAAAGACAGTCGATGAAGATCACCCTGGGTCAGTGGGTGTGTCCCTGCACACTGGCACTGTCAGCACCGGTTCAGACTCACTGTTACTGGGTCATTATGTAATCGGATGAGCACAGCTTGCACTTTTTCTTCTCACATATAAAGCAGCACAAGAGAGAGAGCGCCCTGTGTGTCCACACTAAACAATGTTAAAGGACCCCGGCCAGTGCTGTCCACAACTTCAGGGCCCCCCAGCATGCCGCTTTATATAAACCCAAAGGTTTGTCAGTCAGCCACTGATTCTGGACATTTTTAATTAATTAATTCAACTCTCCACCCAGCTTCTCCTCCTACCCTGCCAGTCCCTGACGGAACGCTGTGAAAAGGCCTCTTTGTTGCTGAACCTCCGCCACTGCTTCAGCCTTTGTCAACTTTC
This sequence comes from Oryzias latipes, assembly GCF_053564925.1. Classification (NCBI taxonomy): domain Eukaryota; kingdom Metazoa; phylum Chordata; class Actinopteri; order Beloniformes; family Adrianichthyidae; genus Oryzias; species Oryzias latipes. The sequence continues at coordinate 15,715,030 of NC_136254.1, forward strand.
TAGTGTAAAGCGCAATCGTTTGATGTTTATAAGATACAACCCTGGAAGTTGTTGGACTAAATAGGAAGCATTTCAAATCAAAGTGATTAAAAAAAATTGTCTTTTTTTTGTTCTTGGCTTCCTGCACTTTCGCATTGGCAGAACGAATAAAGAATTGAGGCTGTGCCATGTCCGCTTGCAAGAAGGGGGACCTGGTGCAGAGGCAGTGACGCTGTTGTGAATGAAAATGCTCTCGGTCAATTAATTCATTAAAGCAGGCAACATTTATGTCATGACGTACCAATTTGAAATGTTCTCATTGACAACTCTGTCATTTCCAACTACAATACACAGTGTTCTAAAACATTTCCAATATATCTGAAATTTTATATAATTTACTAAAAGCATGTCAAATAGCTTTTTGTTAACATATAATCTGGTCTTGCTGGGTTATTATTTAGTAAACTGAATTTTTAATTTCATAAATGTCAGCCGATGCAATGCCAAAACCATGACCAAAAAATCCACCTGGGCAGTCGTAAAAGTGTGCTACAGCTCCCAGAACAGCTTTCACGCTTTTCCCACTAACTCATTCACGTGCTCACAGACACTCATATCGCCACACCTGTCATCTCACCGGCAATCAAATTCCCTGCGTCCCACTGTCTTTCCCTCCGCGTGCCAAGTGTGGTACCTAAGGCTGCCAACCCCTGCATTAAAGTAACAACCACTGGATTCTGATACAGGCCCTGTACAATATGCACATTCATCTTTTCAAAAGTTTGTATGTTGTTTGTTTTCATGGGTGAAACGCAGGTAAGCTGCTGAAGCCGACCCTAGCTTGACATCATGAAATGTGCGGCATGTACAGTACAAGAGGCAAAAGCCGGTGCCTCAGAGGTCGAGTTGTCTTATTTCCGGGTTGGAAAAAAACTCAGGAAAATAACTAATAAAAATCATTTTTTTTGTACCAAAGGTAAAATACCATCATATATGATTTAAGCTTAAAAATAGCATGGTGTTGACACTGTAACCCTTGTGCTATCCTATGGGGTCAAGATGACCATTGACGTGTTATCCCTACCATGACAAAGGTGGATAAAGGTGGAGAAGATTTCATGTAAACCATGGAAACCAGTAAAGATCACAAATCCTGGAAGAAAAAAGTTCAGTGCATTGTCTTGTGGGGTCCAAATGACCCAACTCCCAATGTCAAAGTGCCTAGGATAGCTCAAGGGTTACAGACTCACTCTGATAAGAACTGTGTTTTTGGTGTTTTTAATATGTTCTTGGGGACTCTTTTTTATCGGTGAACCGAGTGCACCCTCGTATCTCTTCACCCTTCTGAAGCCGCTGCTTTTCTGCACTCTGAAAATGGATCTGATCAGCTGGTCTCTAAATTCGATCGACAAAGTGTTTTCCACACTAAGGAACGGGAAAGCGGACCCTTCCTGCCCAGACGGCACCCACGCGGCTGGATACACCATCGATCCATGGGGCAAGTGGAGGCTGGTGTGTCTGGCCCAGCTGTCTGTGGAGGATGTCGAGGACGTGTACCTATTTGGATTTCTGATAATTGGATTCCTCCTAATTGGGATCGGAGGATTTCTAATTTATCAGGTGGTCTGGGAGCAGAAGATGGAGAGAGGCAATCAATCAAAGCTCCTGGGAAAGATTTTTCGGGGAGGAGAGACTCAGAATGAGAAACTTTCACCAACGGATCAAAAGCTCTGTGCTTGTCTTGCCCACTTGAGCAGATTGCTTGAGACCCCTGAACTTGTGCGGAAGATGGATGCCACCTTGGAGCAAGTTTCTGCCCGGATTTGAGGGAAGACTGGGCTAAATTCACCCACTTCTCATTCGGATTAAACTCTGCCTCACACAAAGCGAAGAGCCAGTCAAGGACTTTGCCGGCAGAACAAACAACCTGCTGGCGCCCAAAAGTATTTTATCTAATCAGACTCCCCGAAGGAGCTGTGGACAACTGTCCTTGGCTCCACCAAAACAAAGATCTACAGATGGGACTACAGCAGCTGTTCTTGAGGGTTGATAACTGCAACTCACCCCCTCCCTGCTTGTCCTCGGCTTCCCAACCCCCTCCCTCCTCTGTGTGCTGCCCGGAAGATGTGCCTGGCTCACAGAGCTGCACCTGATGGACAGACTCATGGGGGGCCCCCCACTCCCGTCCACCACCGTTCCCCCCCTGAGCCTCATGTACTGTGTCTTTGTCTGAATATGTGCTATTTGTGTTTAAACGGTGTAGCTTTTTTCTTGTATCAACACATTGTACGCAGTGTAGGGATACGACTTTTTTTGTCACCAAATCCAACCCCGGCCCTATTCGTGGTCCATCTGCATGCTATACAAAGGTGCGCCGGCGCAGGTCATCTAAGGCTGCATTGACCTCAGTAACCTCTCGAGATGTGTGTGTATCCTGTGTTGCCGTTTGTCTGACCTTCTTCATCGAGATGTACTGGAACTGAGTTTCTCCTTGTTGGGATTAATAAAGTTTTCATTCATCTGGTCCGACGGCAGGGATGAGCGAATCCAAAGGCTGATACTCCAGCTATTGGCCAGAGAAAGCAGGCGGGCTATCGGCTGACGAATCAGAGCGACCAGGGGAGGAGATTCGGCTGCCATCATGCTTCCGGAGAAGGACTTTCAAAACACATGTTAAAAAGACTGTTTTGGTAGTTTTCTGTTATTCTCAAGAATATCTACGAGTAATTCGCATGTAACTTATTCATCTGTAGGTCTTTTAACTTGAGAATCCAGATATCTGGAACAATGTGTTTTAATCTGTTTTAGGGCTATTGTCAGGGCAATAAACTTCATGTATTTTTAATCCGGTTGAATCCTTGGTTTGCTTTAACTCTCTCGACTATTGAACATGCATGGATGGAAGGATCTGAAAAGCGAAAAGATTCTTTCCTACATGGTATACAGACCACCAAAACCAAGCTATGTTTTTATTGAGGAGTTTTCTGAGTTCTTAGAAGCTGTCCACACTTCCTTTAACATGATTTTAATAACAGGTGATTATAACCTGCATATAGACAGTAAGTCAGACTATTGCACCAATCAGTTCTTGGACTTGCTCTCCTCTCTTGATTTTAAACAACACGTCATCTAGCCGACTTACAACAGGGGGCACACTCTTGACCTCGTCATCAGCCGTGGTTTACCTACCAGTGTGTCCACTGTTGTGGACCTGGCTATATCTGACCATTACTGTGTGCTTTTTAACATTACTGGTTTTATAAAACAAGAGACCTCTGTGAGAATGGTGAAGGAACGCTACTATACTCCTGAAGTAGTCGAAAAGTTTATTAAATCTTTTCACTCCAACCCTCCACCTGCCTTACCAGCCCCCTGTGATCTTCTTGTTGACAGTTTTAACAGTAAATTAAAATCCAGTCTCGACTTAGTTGCTCCTCTAAAATCTAAGAAGATAAGAATCAAACCCACTCCCCCCTGGAGAATTGAGGAAATTAAAGAATTGAAAAGACGTTGTAGATCTGCCGAAAGACTTTGGAGAAAACACAAACTTGAAATATACTATCAACTATACCAAAACCAACTCAAACAGTAAAACAGACCAGAAATTCCTACTTCGCGAACATCATTTCTGTGAATAAAAATAACCACAGAGTCCCCTTCACTACAATTGAATCTTTAATCTACTCAAATGTGAACAAACATACAATGCCAGAGTCCGCCTCATTGTGTGAGGACTTTGTAGACCACTTCAGGAGCAAGATTGATTCTGTCAGATCGAACATCATAAAAGGAGAGAAACAGACTTTTTACTGGTAATGATGGGTTTATCTTACCTGAGGAAGCACTGGACAGTTTTGACCTGGTTGGAGCTGCAACACTTGGTCGAGTTTTCTCCCAAGTTAATCCAACGACCTGTTTTTTAGATCCCATCCCTACTTCACTTTTTAAATCATTTTACGGGTCTTTTGAGAGTGAGATTTTGAATGTTATATAATATTTATTTATTTATCCATTTTATCTTGTTTTATGAACTTGAACTAGACTTTTAACGCATTATTTTAATTTACCTTATTTCAATTTTTTTTTGTTTTCATCAACATGTTTACTTTTTGATTCTCATTTTCATTCATTTTTTATTTCCGGTGCTTCCCCAGCTGGAACCTCTCCCTCTGGGTCGGCTACTGTTCAGCCACTGCAGCCCTAGATGGGAACCTGCATCACCACTTAGCTGTGGTGGAGCGGCCCCCGCCTGTGATGCTGCATTTGGCTGTCTATGCGGCTGTTCACAGAGGGGGAGGTTCCAATTATCAGTGTTTCCAGCATCTTGTTTTTGTGCTCAGCCTATTTCTCATTGTCTTTTCCTATCAGTTAGGGGGTGGGAGGTGTGAAAGGAGTGGGGGGCTAGGTACCGGGAGGGGGGCCCTATTTATTTATTTATTTACTTTTATTTATTTTTTAATCATCATGCTTGTTTTTATATTTTGTTGTGTTTCAATGTAAAGCACTTTATGTTATATTTTTATATGAAAAGTGCTTTATAAATAAAGTTTGATTTGATTTGATTTGAACGGCGTGTTTACATGACACATTTTTCTTCCGATCAGGCGTTCTTTCCGATTACTTTTGCCCATGTAAAAACAGCAATTATTTATCATTTACCTCCCCCACATGGGGCGAGGCATCAAGCTTTAAGGAATACAATTTTGAACAGGCAGAGTGGGGCAGCAAACCCTCAACAAGTTAGCTTCCGATTCACAGCTTCCGATTCGCGAGTGCACTAAAGGAGCATTCCACTGTTTTTTTGCACTAAGATCTCCTTAGATCGGGTCCTGTTCAAAAACCGCCGGACCTAGACTGCTCAAACCTGCATTAAATTAGGATTTAGATACTGAAAAACACATTAAACACAGTTTCTGATTTGTGAAACCTTCCTCTGATTTGTGAAAATGTGAAATAGGTTGATTTTTAGCGCATTTTACGCACTGAGTCCATTTCAGACCAGGTCCTGTTCAAAAACCACGGGACCTGGACTGCTCAAACCTGGATTAAATTATAATTTTGACACTAAAGATCACATTAAACACAGTTTCTGATTTGTGAAACCTTCCTCTGATTTGTGAAAATGTAAAATAGGATGATTTTGACCGCAATTTGTGAATTGAGTCCACCTTATACCGGGTCCTGTTCAAAAACCGCCAGACGTAGACTGCTCAAACCTGCATTAAATTAGGATTTAGATACTAAAGAACACAATAAACACAGTTTCTGATTTGTGAAACCTTCTTCTGATTTGTGAACATGTGAAATAGGTTGATTTTTATCCCATTTTACGCACTGAGTCCATTTCAGACCAGGTCCTGTGCAAAAACTGCTGGAACTGGACTGCTCAAACCTGGATTATATTATGCATTAGATAATAAAGAACACAATAAACACAGTTTCTGATTTGTGAAACCTTCCTCTGATTTGTGAAAATGTGAAATAGGTTGATTTTTAGCGCATTTTACGCACTGAGTCCATTTCAGACCAGGTCCTGTTCAAAAACCACTGGACCTGGACTGCTCAAACCTGCATTAAATTAGGATTTAGATACTAAAGAACACAATAAACACAGTTTCTGATATGTGAAACCTTCCTCTGATTTGTCTTCTTCTTTCTCTTTCGGCTTTTCCCATCAGGGGTCGCCACAGCGAATCATCCTTTTCCACCTCACTCTATCATGGACATCTTCTACCCTAACATTAGCCAACTTCATGTCCTCTGTTAAGACATCCATGTATCTCCTCTTTGGCCGTCCTCTTGCCCTCCTGCCAGGCAGCTCCATCTCCAACATCCTTCTACCAATATATCCACTATCCCTCCTCTGAACATGTCCAAACCATCTCAGTCTGGCTTCTCTGACTTTGTCGCTGACACAGGCAACATGAGCCGTCCCTCTGATGTACTCGTTCCTTATCCTGTCTAACCTGGTCACTCCTAAGGAGAACCTCAACATCTTCATCTCCGCTACCTCCATCTCAGCCTCTTGTCTCTGTCTCACTGCTACCGTCTCTAACCCATAGAGCAGAGCTGGTCTCACCACTGTCTTGTACACCTTTCCTTTGAGTCTTGCTGGCACTCTTCTGTCACACAACACTCCTGACACTTTCCTCCAACCGCTCCAACCTGCCTGCACTCGCCTCTTCACCTCTTTTCCACAATCCCCATCACACTGAACTGTTGACCCCAAGTACTTAAACTCCTGCACCTTCTTCACCTCAGTCCCCTGTAACCTAACGCTTCTACCTTGATCCCTCTCGTTCAGACACATGTATTCTGTCTTACTACGACTGACCTTCATACCTCTTCTTTCCAGAGCAAACCTCCACCTCTCTAGCTGTTCCTCCACCTGCTCTCTACTCTCACTGCAAATTACAATGTCATCCGCAAACATCATTGTCCAGGGAGATTCCTGTCTTACCTCGTCTGTCAGCCTGTCCATCAGCATAGCAAACAAAAAAGGACTCAAAGCTGATCCTTGGTGTAGTCCCACCTCCACCTTGAACTCCTCTGTCTGACCTACAGCACATCTCACCACCGTCATACTTCTCTCATACATGTCCTGAACTACTCTGACATACTTTTCTGCCACTCCAGACGACCTCATACAGTACCACAGCTCCTCCCTCGGCACCCTGTCATACGCCTTCTCTAAATCTAAGAACACACAATGCAGCTCCTTCTGACCTTCTCTGTACTTTTCCATCAACATTCTCAAAGCAAAAATGGCATCAGTGGTGCTCTTACGGGGCATGAAACCATACTGCTGCTCACAAATCTCCACCTTCTTCCTAAGCCTGGCTTCCACTACTCTTTCCCACAGCTTCATTGTGTGGCTCATCAACTTTATTCCTCTATAGTTGCTGCAGTTCTGCGTGTCACCCTTGTTCTTAAAGATTGGGACCAGAACGCTTCTCCTCCATTCCTCAGGCATCTTCTCACTCTCTAAAATCCTATTGAACAACCTTGTTAGAAATTCCACTGCTGTCTCTCCTAGGCACTTCCATACCTCCACAGGTACGTCATCAGGACCAACGGCCTTTCCGCTTTTCATCCTTTTCAGAGCCTTCCTAACCTCATCCTTTCCAATCTCTGCTACTTCCTGCTCCACAACAACCACATCTTCCTCCCTTCTTTCCCTGTCATTTTCCTCGTTCATCAGCTCCTCAAAATACTCCTTCCATCTTTTCTGTACACTCTCTTGGGTTGTTAGCACCTTTCCATCTCTGTCCTTAATCACCCTTATCTGTTGCACGTCCTTCCCATCTCTGTATCTCTGTCTGGCTAGCCTGTACAAGTCCTTCTCTCCTTCCTTTGTGTCTAACCTGTCATATAGCTCATCGTAAGCTTTCTGTTTGGCCTTTGCCACCTCTCTCTTCACTTTACGCTGCGCTTCCTTGTACTCCTGTCTACCTTCCTCTGATTTGTGAAAATGTGAAATAGGTTGATTTTTATCCCATTTTACGCACTGAGTCCATTTCAGACCAGGTCCTGTGCAAAAACTGTTGGAACTGGACTGCTCAAACCTGGATTAAATTATGCATTAGATAATAAAGAACACAATAAACACAGTTTCTGATTTGTGAAACCTTCCTCTGATTTGTGAAAATGTGAAATAGGTTGATTTTTAGCGCATTTTACGCACTGAGTCCACCTTAGACCAGGTCCTGTTCAAAAACCACTGGACCTGGACTGCTCAAACCTGGATTAAATTATAATTTTGACACTAAAGAACACATTATACACAGTTTCTGATTTGTGAAACCTTCCTCTGATTTGTGAAAATGTGAAATAGGTTGATTTTTAACGCATTTTACGCACTGAGTCCACCTTAAACCGGGTCCTGTTCAAAAACCGCCGGACCTAGACTGCTCAAACCTGCATTAAATTAGGATTTAGATACTGAAGAACACATTAAACACAGTTTCTGATTTGTGAAACCTTCCTCTGATTTGTGAAAATGTGAAATAGGTTGATTTTTAGCGCATTTTACGCACTGAGTCCACCTTAGGCCAGGTCCTGTTCAAAAACCGCCGGACCTGGACTGCTCAAACCTGGATTAAATTAGGATTTAGATACTAAAGAACACATTGCCCGACCCTGAATTAAAAAAAAAAAAAGTGATCGTGTCCCCAGTGGGGAGGAAAGGCAGTTATTGAACAAAAAACCATTACAATGACAAACACTTTTTCAGCTGACAAGCTCCTTTACACAATTTATCTGGCAATTATAAACAAGCCAGGGATACAAAATGAGCTACAAAAACTATCAGAGTGTGATAGATGGATATCAACTTTACTCCATATCTTCAACCTTTTTGAGAATGAGGAGTGGGCACAGGGAAAAGCATTGTGGCTCAATGAGTTAGGTAGATTCACAGGATCAACCTGGGATGCTTTTGGGGCAGAGGAGGACATGGTCACATGTAGACTTGAATTCCTTAACAGTACAGAAGTTGTACAAACATGTCTTAATCCAGCCTGTCCAACTGCAAAAAGAAGATACAACTCAATAGATATTGTGTAAGTACATTGTAATTATTGATACAACTTTTACATACACTTATTTAACAAACTGTTTGCTTGTTTTTACTGTTATTGTAAGAGAAACAATAGTTTATGTAACATGTAGCCATACAAGTTATTTATTTATTTTAAATTTTGTTGCAAGGTGTGAAGACCTCACTAAGTTGCAGGCTGACGTTGACAAGTGGTCCAATGAGATTATCGTACTACTTCCATGCAAAAGGTATGTATGAAGTAGCATATATATATGTTTCAAAATATTTGAAACAAATTGTGGACTTTCTAACTTTTTAAAATTTTCAGAGGTGCAGGGCCATGCACAGAACAAAAACAGAACATCAAGACGTACCTTTGTGCACGGGTTGCCATGTCTTGTACTGGTATCAATCTTTCACAAAAACGCTTTGACTAAGAACCAGCATCCAACAGCGTTGCCACATCAGATCGAACTTCTTGGTGAAAAGTAAGGCGTAAATTGCAGAACTAATGTAGAAATTTATAGCATTGGGTTAAATTTAATTAGCATCATGTGTTTTTTTTGCTACGATTGAATTTTTGAGGGAAAAAATAAATCATTAAATCACTGACATTTTTTCTATTTTTATTTTTTTATACTGGATTGTACTATTGTATTTGTTTACACAGGTACGAGCCGGTGGCCATAACATATCACCTGAGTGCGCAAAGTCATTTTGTTGCATTCCACCGACTGGGAACAGACAAAAGCTGGCACTTTTATGATGGACTACAGGAATCCAAGAAGGCTGGAAGAGGCGATATAAAAATCTCAGACATCAACATACAAAAGAAACTGGGAAACAGATGTCAGATTGGACACATAGTTATGGTCAGGGTTAGCATGAGCCCCTGACTTAAATTTTAGTTTTTTTTGTTCAACATTTCTTGGTTTGTTTCCTAATTTACTTTAAAATTCCTGTTTTGGTGTTTTGCTTCAGGTTGTCCTTCCCTTGTCCCCATTACCTTTGAATTGCATAAAATCAAATACGGTGTATAATATATTCTTCAGTATCTAAATCCTTATTTAATGCAGGTTTGAGCAGTCTAGGTCCGGCGGTTTTTGAACAGGACCTGGTCTAATGTGGACTCAATTCACAAATTGCGGTCAAAATCATCCTATTTTACATTTTCACAAATCAGAGGAAGGTTTCACAAATCAGAAACTGTGTATAATGTGTTCTTTACTATCTAATGCATAATTTAATCCAGGTTTGAGCAGTCCAGTTCCAGCAGTTTTTGCACAGGACCTGGTCTGAAATGGACTCAGTGCGCAAAATGCGCTAAAAATCAACCTATTTCACATTTTCACAAATCAGAGGAAGGTTTCACAAATCAGAAACTGTGTTTATTGTGTTCTTTATTATCTAATGCATAATATAATCCAGGTTTGAGCAGTCCAGTTCCAGCAGTTTTTGCACAGGACCTGGTCTGAAATGGACTCAGTGCGTAAAATGCGCTAAAAATCAACCTATTTCACATTTTCACAAATCAGAGGAAGGTTTCACAAATCAGAAACTGTGTTTATTGTGTTCTTTATTATCTAATGCATAATATAATCCAGGTTTGAGCAGTCCAGTTCCAGCAGTTTTTGCACAGGACCTGGTCTGAAATGGACTCAGTGCGTAAAATGCGCTAAAAATCAACCTATTTCACATTTTCACAAATCAGAGGAAGGTTTCACAAATCAGAAACTGTGTATAATGTGTTCTTTACTATCTAATGCATAATTTAATCCAGGTTTGAGCAGTCCAGTTCCAGCAGTTTTTGCACAGGACCTGGTCTGAAATGGACTCAGTGCGTAAAATGCGCTAAAAATCAACCTATTTCACATTTTCACAAATCAGAGGAAGGTTTCACAAATCAGAAACTGTGTTTATTGTGTTCTTTATTATCTAATGCATAATATAATCCAGGTTTGAGCAGTCCAGTTCCAGCAGTTTTTGCACAGGACCTGGTCTGAAATGGACTCAGTGCGTAAAATGCGCTAAAAATCAACCTATTTCACATTTTCACAAATCAGAGGAAGGTTTCACAAATCAGAAACTGTGTATAATGTGTTCTTTACTATCTAATGCATAATTTAATCCAGGTTTGAGCAGTCCAGTTCCAGCAGTTTTTGCACAGGACCTGGTCTGAAATGGACTCAGTGCGTAAAATGCGCTAAAAATCAACCTATTTCACATTTTCACAAATCAGAGGAAGGTTTCACAAATCAGAAACTGTGTTTATTGTGTTTTTTATTATCTGATGCATAATATAATCCAGGTTTGAGCAATCCAGGTCCAGTGGTTTTTGAACAGGACCTGGTCTAAGGTGGACTCAGTGCGTAAAATGCGCTAAAAATCAACCTATTTCACATTTTCACAAATCAGAGGAAGGTTTCACAAATCAGAAACTGTGTTTAATGTGTTCTTTAGTGTCAAAATTATAATTTAATCCAGGTTTGAGCAGTCCAGGTCCAGTGGTTTTTGAACAGGACCCGGTCTAAGGTGGACTCAGTGCGTAAAATGCGATAAAAATCAACCTATTTCACATTTTCACAAATCAGAGGAAGGTTTCACAAATCAGAAACTGTGTTTAATGTATTCTTCAGTATCTAAATCATAATTTAATCCAGGTTTGAGCAGTCTAGGTCCAGCGGTTTTTGAACCGGACCCCATCTAAGGAGATCTTAGTGCAAAAAAAACAGTGGAATGCTCCTTTAGTGCACTCGCAAATCGGAAGCTGTGAATCGGAAGCTAACTTCAGCGTCGTCAACAACAGGTTATATGACAGAGACCAGGGGCCTGTTTCAGAAAGGAGGTTAAGTGTAAACTCTGAGTGCGTTAACCCTGAAATCAGGGAAACCCTGGGTTTTCCGTTTCAGAATGGGAGGTTTGTTAAACCAGAGAAAGCAGAGTAAGTCAAACCCGTTTCTGAAAGAGAGGTAACTTATACTCGGAGTCAGTGTCCATGGTTACTTACGCTGTGAACCTAACCTGGTCGGGAGCAGGTTTTATTCCCTAAACTCAAGGTTTCTGCCGGTCCCCTCCCCTTTTTAAAGACGAAGCGGTATTTTTCGCTTTAACCTTCATTGCCCAAATTTCCGTCACACAGAGACGGTCTAAGTGACAACAATGGCTTGTCCTTTTTTGGAGGACCCAATAGACGAGGAGGCTGCATTAATTCCTAGAGAATTACATTTACGTCGTGCGAGGATTTTGAGAAGACTCGATTTTTTGTCATTTCCCCATACGTTTTTGTTTGAGCGTTACCGTTTTTCGTTGCAGTCAATTACATATATACAATGAAAACAACATTAGGGATTGCTATGTAGATGTTTCATATGTCAAATATTGTCAACAAAGCCTACATCCATGACATGCTCATATTTGACCTGATTGAATTATGTTTTTATACTTCATTTTTAGCTGCTGCCATGTTCTTTTAATTCCTGCAGGATTGCGTCTACATGAAAATTAAATCAGGGATATTGAATTAGATTAATGTAACAATTACTTTTTGGAAACACAATTTGCTAGTACTGCTTACTTTCTTAATCCCATATAAACCTATCCCACTTGACCAATACAAGGGTAGTGTTGCAGCGTGTGTGTGCTGAGCGGGGTGCAGGTGCGAGTGCAGGTGCAGATGGGGGGGGGGGGGGGGTGAGCACGGAGCGGAGGTGTGTGCGTGGAATATATTGTGTGTTCGGAGGACGGAGCACTTAGTTAAATAAAGAGAAGGTGTCATTCCCAGAATAACTGTTTTGGAGTCATTCTTTATCCGCTCTGGAGGTTGAGGGTTTCGAACGGGAAGTGAACCCCGAAGGAGAATTCCCTTCGGCCCTGAAGGAAATCTCCCCTGCGCTTCTGACCACGGTCGGTCGGAAAGACGAGAGAAAAGAAAGGAGAAGTCTTCGCGCAGCGAAAGGTTCAACAGTAGACAAAAGTTCACTTTTAAAAACACAATTGCATGTATTAATATTAAACTGACCAACGTTTGCAAGAGGGGAAGGTTAACAAAAAACACTGCTCTAAACATTACCGACGTTAAATGCATTTTCCCCCCAGATTGGTTCTGTACACTATGCAGCATTTCATGCAATTACACCAGGAATAACACTTCAAAAGTACACCTAAATATCGCCATTTTTTATTTCACTCCTTACGCTATTTAAAAAGTTATTACAGCCAATATTTTATAACAATGATTTAAATGCAAACTTAGGCATTAACTTGAGCAGCTATGTTTTCCCACGCTAACTGTCTCTGTTTTGCAGATGCAGCGGTGTTGCTTTTCTTCTGGAATATGTGCTCATATTCACTGTAACTCTGCAGCAGCACATCAAGTTCAGCTGGCGAAAAATACGCAGACCTCTTTTTTTCACGGTTGCCATGGTGACTCGTGATATCTGCGCTCCATTGATAATGGCTTCTCATAGTCGCGGTGCCCACGCTCACCTCCGAATCAGTCCACTCAGAGTTGATTGACCTAACTCGGACCAGCTTCTCTGAAACAGAAAACTCAGAGTTGTTAATCTCCCGATTGACCAACTCAGAGTTCAAGTTCAACCTCAGAGTTGGTTGAACCTCCTTTCTGAAACAGGCCCCTGGTCCTAGACTTCCCAGGTCCCCTACACCACAGTCATGTCATTTTTGATGTATTTTTTGATGTTATTTATTGTTGCTGCCACAGATAAATGAATTTCCCCATCACGGGATAAATAAAGTCATCTAATCTAATCTAAGAAGTCAATGGGCCTGTTTCAGAAAGGAGGTTAAGTGTAAACTCTGAGTGCGTTAACCCTGGAATCAGGGAAACCCTGGGTTTTCCGTTTCAGAATGGGAGGTTTGTTAAACCAGAGAAAGCAGAGTAAGTCAAACCCGTTCCTGAAAGAGAGGTAACTTATACTCGGAGTCAGTGTCCATGGTTACTTATGCTGTGAACCTAACCTGGTCGGGAGCAGGTTTTATCCGCTAAACTCAAGGTTTCTGCCGGTAGACGAAGCAGTATTTTTCGCTTTAACCTTCATTGCCCAAATTTCCATCACACAGAGACTGTCTAAGTGACAAGAATGGCTTGTCCTTTTTGGAGGACCCAATAGACGAGGAGGCTGCATTAATTCATAGAGAATTACATTGACCTCGTACGAGGATGTTGAGAAGACTTTTTTGTCATTGCTCCATACGTTTTTGTTTGAGCGTTACCGTTTTTCGTTGCAGTCATATGCAGTCATCCTTTCTGAAACAGGCCCCAGGGGCCCCAGGGGCCTGTTTCAGAAAGGAGGTTCAACCAACTCTGAGGTTGAACTTGAACTCTGAGTTGGTCAATCGGGAGATTAACAACTCTGAGTTTTCTGTTTCAGAGAAGCTGGTCCGAGTTAGGTCAATCAACTCTGAGTGGACTGATTCGGAGGTGAGCGTGGGCACCGCGACTATGAGAAGCCATTATCAATGGAGCGCAGATATCACGAGTCACCATGGCAACCGTGAAAAAAAAGAGGTCTGCGTATTTTTCGCCAGCTGAACTTGACGTGCTGCTGCAGAGTTACAGTGAATATGAACACATATTCTGGAAGACAAGCAACACCGCTGCATCTGCAAAACAGAGACAGCGTGGGAAAACATAGCTGCTCCAGTTAATGCCTAAGTTTGCATTTAAATCATTGTTATAAAATATTGTCTGTAATAACTTTCTAAATAGCGTAAGGTGTGAAATAAAAAATGGCGATATTTAGGTGTAGTTTTGAAGTGTTATCCCTGGTGTAATTGCATGAAATGCTGCATAGTGTACAGAACCAATCGGGGGGGAATGCATTTAACGTCGGTAATTATAGGACTTTTTTGTTAACCTTCCCCTCTTGCAAACGTTGGTCAGTTTAATATTAATACATGCAATTGTGTTTTTAAAAGTGAACTTTTGTCTACTGTTGTGTTGAACCTTTCGCTGCGCGAAGACTTCTCCTTTCTTTTCTCTCGTCTTTCCGACCGACCGTGGTCAGAAGCGCAGGGGAGATTTCCTTCAGGGCCGAAGGGAATTCTCCTTCGGGGTTCACTTCCCGTTCGAAACCCTCAACCTCCAGAGCGGATTAAGAATGACTCCAAAACAGTTATTCTGGGAATGACACCTTCTCTTTATTTAACTAAGTGCTCCGTCCTCCGAACACACAATATATTCCACGCACACACCTCCGCTCCGTGCTCACCCCCCCCCCCATCTGCACCTGCACTCGCACCCCGCTCAGCACACACACACTGCAACACTATCCTTGTATTGGTCAAGTGGGATAGGTTTATATGGGATTAAGAAAGTAAGCAGTACTAGCAAATTGTGTTTCCAAAAAGTAATTGTTACATAAATCTAATTCAAAGTCCCTGTTTTCATTTTCATATAGATGCAATCCTACAGGAATTAAAAGAACATGGCAACAGCTAAAAATGAAGTATAAAAACATAATTCAATCAGGTCAAATTAGAGCATGTCATGGATGTAGGCTTTGTTGACAATATTTGACATATGAAACATCTACAAAGCAATACATATCTAATGTTGTTTTCATTGTATATATGTAATTGACTGCAACGAAAAACGGTAAAACTCAAACAAAAATGTATGGGGAAATGACAAAAAATCGAGTCTTCTCAAAATCCTCGTACGAGGTAAATGTAATTCTCTATGAATTAATGCAGCCTCCTCGTCTATTGGGTCCTCCAAAAAGGACAAGCAATTCTTGTCACTTAGACAGTCTCTGTGTGACGGAAATGTGGGCAATGAAGGTTAAAGCGAAAAATACCGCTTCGTCTTTAAAAAGGGGAGGGGACCGGCAGAAACCTTGAGTTTAGCGGATAAAACCTGCTCCCGACCAGGTTAGGTTCACAGCATAAGTAACCATGGACACTGACTCCGAGTATAAGTTACCTCTCTTTCAGGAACGGGTTTAACTTACTCTGCTTTCTCTGGTTTAACAAACCTCCCATTCTGAAACGGAAAACCCAGGGTTTCCCTGATTTCAGGGTTAACGCACTCAGAGTTTAAACTTAACCTCCTTTCTGAAACAGGCCCCAGGTTTAGTTGAAGCTTAGTTTGTTTTCAGAGAGGTGAGGCAGCATGACGTGTCCATTTGAAGATAATTTAGTGGATGAAGAAGCTCAGATAATCCTTTTCCACCGTGAGAGGGTGATAAGACCACATATGGATGTTTGAAAGATACAAATTTTTACATTGTTGATCTAACTTAATTATTTGCTTCAGTGAAGATAATTAAAAATATTTTTTTTTGTTAAGTCAGTTTAAAAATAACACGTAGTTTTCAGACAGTTATTTTACTTTCATTCAAATTAATTCAATTAAGTAAGTCTAACTTTGGTGCTGCTGTTAGATCGGCACCACAAGGGATTGTGGGATACCATTCCCTTTGCCTGTCTGGACGGATTTGGGTTTAAGTGTGGCTTTTTGACCAAAGGTGTTTAGTTGTTTAGCTGTTTTACTATGTTTTGCCGAGTTATTTTGTCCTACTTTGCTTAAGTCTCTGCACCATGAGTGAGAGGGAGGGAGAGGATGATGAGTTTATATAGCACCCCTACAATCTACTGTTGTAATGGTAATGTGGAAAATTCTTAAATGGAGGTGCGGATTATTGCGTTTTTTTAATTCTTGTAAAAATGAGTATATCTGCCGGCTCAAACTAAGACATTTGAGAGTTCAAGAATTATAATTCATTAAGATGGAAAAAATATTAATTGAATTGGAGTAGTATGACATTTAGTTAAATAAATATGTAAATTTGAGTTGTATAAACAATTATTGAGTTTTATAGATGTAAGAAATTAGGTTGAATAAATAATTAACTAAATTACTTGTTACCAATAGAAGTAATTCATTTAAGGTGGCAAGATTGGATAAGTTATATATATATGCGTCACAAGGAAAATGGAAATAAGATCAGAAACTCGTGCATTTACTTTGTCTGTTCTTCTACTACAAGCAGAAACTATTTCTTTTGCTGATGATGAAGCCGTATTCCTTTTTTGATGGTCGTATAATCTTCATATGCCGTCTTTAATCTCTGACTCCGTCTCACTGAAGTATAGCGCTCTCTTTTTTTCACCACGCGTTTCCATGGTGACTTTGGAAATCGGCGATCCATTGAAAATGTCTTTATGTACTTGACGTGCACGCTCATTAACCCAGGGTTACCAAGTCGAGCGTAATTACGCCAACTCATATCCGGTCTTTTGGAACCGACATACCCCGAGTAACCAAGTTCAGGCGGATTTCAGCCGCCTGAACTTGGTTACAGGGTTAAATTCAGGGTAGTTTAAACATGCTTCCTGGAATACCCTCCTGTGCTGCTACTCCAGTGTTTGGATTCTGAATTTGACTGCTCAATTTTTGTTTTTTATGAAACATTGGCATTTAAGGCCACCTACATTATTTTTTAGCCAACTTGATATACAATTAGTCCATTCAGGGAAATGGAATATAAAGAGAATATAATTGTTCAATCAACAAGTCATTATTTAAATCAAATAAGTATGAATCTTGTGATCTTGTTTTATTAGAGCCCTAAATTTTCTGTGAATAACAGCAATCAAAGAAAAGAAGAATACTCTTTTCCATAAAAAAAAGGAAAACAAAACTACTGGAAAGTAGCATCAGGCGTGTGGCAACATATCTGGGCAGCTCTATCCTTTTGTGCTCCTTACTTTGCGTTTTTTAATATTTTCTTCCACCTTATGTGTGTTTTTTGTATTTTATTAATATAAAATAATATTGATTCTGCAACAAAGGACAGGAACATCATTACTTTTGATTTTTTTGTTTTATTATCCGTGTTAGCTGTTGGCCGAGCTGAGATTCTCCTCGCTGGAAAGCCAGATTTTCCAGCTGAAATATGGAGGATACAACGAGGCTGCAGAGCTGGAGTTAAACGACGGGAGAGAAGACGGAGGTACAAGCCATATTTACCATCTGTTATTATGGGAAACGTCCGCTCTCTCTCTAACAAGCTGGACGACCTAATGGAGGGACAGTAAAATTCTGGACCTTTCCATATGCTAATGTCAAAAATGCATATACATCTGCCCCCCTACCCCCTTTAGGACGCTCTGATCACAATCTGGTCCATCTCTCCTCTGCTTACACTCCAGTGGTGAAACAGCAGAAACCGCAGGTCACAGATCTGGACTGAGGAGGTAACAGAGCGACAAAAGGACTGTTTCAACACCACAGACTGGGATGTTCTCTGCAGTCCACATGGGGAGGACATTGACAGTCTCACCAACTGCATCACGGACTATGTTAATTTTTGTGCGGAAAACACAGTGCCAACAAAAACAGTGCAGTGTTTTTCCTACAATAAGCCCTGGGTCACTCCTGAGCTGAAGACCCTCCTAAAAGAAAAGAAGAGGGCTATTCTCTCTGGGGACAAGGAGGAGCTGCGCAGAGTACAGAGGGACCAGAAATACAAGATCAGAAGGTGCAAAGACTGCAACAGGAAGAAGCTGGAGCAGCGCCTGGAACAGAACAATGTCCGTGATGTGTGCAGAGGTCACATCTCAGGCTACGGTGAGGCTGGAAATGGTCGCCAGGTGACAGGTGACCAAGCAAATGAACTGAATCCGAATTTGTTCTTTAACAGGTTTGTTTCTGCCCAGACCCCAGTCTCCACCAACACGGCCCCCTCTTCACACCTTTTCAGCTCAGGCGTCTCCTCCCAGCTGCAGCTGTGACCATCTCCCAAGCAGTCCACTCTGCCCTTCTTCCAACTGGAACAAAGGGACCTCCCCAACAACTTACAGCTCCAGACCAGCCTCCGTCCAACCACCCACTAACCCCCCTCTGCGTCACCCTGAACCAGGTTAGGATGGAGTTAAGGAGAACAAAGGCCAGGAAGGCAACAGGCCCTGACAACATCACCTCCAGGCTCTTCAGGGAGAGGCAGACCAGCTCTGTGAGGTGGTGCAGAAAGTACCAGTCCTCTGGAGGACTTCCTGCTTGGTTCCGGTTCCAAAAGTACCTTGTCCTATGGAACCGAACTACTTCAGACTTGTCGCCTTAACCTCCCACCTGATGAAGGCTATGGAGAGGATCATCCTCAGCCACCTCCAGCTCAGCACTGGACCCGCTGCAGTCCACCAGGCATTGGGCTGGATGACGCCATCATCTACCTGCAGCATCGGGCCCTGTCTCACCTGGAGGCCCCTGGGAGCACTGTGAGAGTAATGTTTTTTTATTTCTCCAGTGCTTTCAACACCATCCAGCCTTCACTACTGAGGAGGAAGCTGGAGGTTGCAGGTGTGGACCAACATCTTACTGCTTGGACCATCAGCTACCTCACAAACAGGTCACAGTTTGTGAGGCTGCGTGACTGTGTGTCGGATGTGGTGGTCTGCAGGACGGGGGCACCTCAAGGGACTATGCTCTCCCCACTCCTGTTCACCCTGTACACATCGGACTACACCTACAACTCCCACCACTGTCATCTGCAGAATTTCTCAGAAGACAGTGCCATTGTTTGTAGTTTGCCATCTCTCGGTCGGTGGAGTGTCCTTGCCCCTGGTGGAGGAGTTTAAATACCTTGGGGTCTTGTTCACGAGTGAGGGAAGATCGGAGCGTGAGATTGACAGGCGGATTGGAGCGGCGTCCGTAGTTATGCGGTCGCTCTATCGGTCCGTTGTGGTGAAGAGAGAGCTGAGCGGAAAAGCAAAGCTCTCAATTTACCGGTCGATCTACGTTCCAATACTCACCTATGGTCATGAGCTATGGGTCATGACCGAAAGAACGAGGTCCCGAATACAAGCGGCTGAAATGAGCTTCCTCCGTAGGGTGGCTGGGCGCTCCCTTAGAGATAGGGTGAGAAGCTCGGTCACCCGCGGGGAGCTTGGAGTAGAACCGCTTCTCCTCCACATCGAAAGGAGCCAGCTGAGGTGGCTCGGGCATCTAGTCCGGATGCCCCCTGGACGCCTCCCTGGAGAGGTGTTCCGGGCAAGTCCCACTGGGCGGAGGCCCCGGGGAAGACCCAGGACACGCTGGAGAGACTACGTCTCTCGGCTGGCCTGGGCACGCCTCGGGGTCCCCCCAGAGGAGCTGGAGGAAGTGGCTGGGGTGAGGGAAGTCTGGGCATCTCTGCTCAGTCTGCTGCCCCCGCGACCCGGTCCCGGATAAGCGGAGGAAGATGGATGGATGGATGGACATTGTGGGCTGTGTATCGGGAGGGGGGGGGGGGGAGGGGGGGGCAAGCAGGAGTACAGGGGGGTCATCACTGACTTCGTGGGCTGGTGTGAAGTTAACCACCTGCTGCTAAACACCAGCAAGACGAAGGAGCTGGGGCCTGTTTCAGAAAGGAGGTTAAGTTTAAACTCTGAGTGCGTTAACCCTGAAATCAGGGAAACCCTGGGTTTTCCGTTTCAGAATGGGAAGTTTGTTAAACCAGAGAAAGCAGAGTAAGTCAAACCCGTTTCTGAAAGAGAGGTAACTTATACTCGGAGTCAGTGTCCATGGTTACTTACGCTGTGAACCTAACCTGGTCGGGAGCAGGTTTTATTCCCTAAACTCAAGGTTTCTGCCGGTCCCCTCCCCTTTTTAAAGACGAAGTGGTATTTTTTGCTATAACCTTCATTGCCCAAATTTCCGTCACACAGACAGAGACGGTCTAAGTGACAAGAATGGCTTGTCCTTTTTTGGAGGACCCAATAGACGAGGAGGCTGCATTAATTCGTAGAGTATTATATTTACCTTGTACGAGGATTTTGAGAAGACTCAATGTTTTGTCATTGCTCCATACGTTTTTGTTTGAGCGTTACCGTTTTTCGTTGCAGTCAATTACATATATACAATGAAAACAACATTAGATAGGTATTGCTATGTAGATGTTTCATATGTCAAATATTGTCAACAAAGCCTACATCCATGACATGCTCATATTTGACCTGATTGAATTATGTTTTTATACTTCATTTTTAGCTGCTGCCATGTTCTTTTAATTCCTGCAGGATTGCAACTACATGAAAATGAAATCAGGGACATTGAATTAGATTAATGTAACAATTAATTTTTGGAAACACAATTTGCTAGCACTGCTTACTTTCTTAATCCCATATAAACCTATACCACTTGACCAATACAAGGGTAGTGTTGCAGCGTGTGTGTGCTGAGCGGGGTGCGAGTGCAGGTGCAGATGGGGGGGGTGTGAGCACGGAGCGGAGGTGTGTGCGTGCTATATATTGTGTGTTCGGAGGACGGAGCACTTAGTTAAATAAAGAGAAGGTGTCATTCCCAGAATAACTGTTTTGGAGTCATTCTTAATCCGCTCTGGAGGTTGAGGGTTTCGAACGGGAAGTGAACCCCGAAGGAGAATTCCCTTCGGCCCTGAAGGAAATCTCCCCTGCGCTTCTGACCACGGTCGGTCGGAAGACGAGAGAAAAAAAGGAGAAGTCTTCGCGCAGCGAAAGGTTCAACAGTAGACAAAAGTTCACTTTTAAAAACACAATTGCATGTATTAATATTAAACTGACCAATGTTTGCAAGAGGGGGAGGTTAACAAAAAAGTCCTCTAAACATTATCAACATTAAATGCATTTTCCCCCCAGATTGGTTCTGTACACTATGCAGCATTTCATGCATTTACACCAGGAATAACACTTCAAAAGTACACCTAAATATCGCCATTTTTTTATTTCACTCCTTACGCTATTTAAAAAGTTATTACAGTCAATATTTTATAACAATGATTTAAATGCAAACTTAGGCATTAACTTGAGCAGCTATGTTTTCCACGCTAACTGTCTCTGTTTTGCAGATGCAGCGGTGTTGCTTTTCTTCTGGAACATGTGCTCATATTCACTGTAACTTAACTCTGCAGCAGCACGTCAAGTTCAGCTGGCGAAAAATACGCAGACCTCTTTTTTTCACGGTTGCCATGGTGACTCGTGATATCTGCGCTCCATTGATAATGGCTTCTCATAGTCGCGGTGCCCACACTCACCTCCGAATCAGTCCACTCAGAGTTGATTGACCTAACTCGGACCAGCTTCTCTGAAACAGAAAACTCAGAGTTGTTAATCTCCCGATTGACCAACTCAGATTTCAAGTTCAACCTCAGACTTGGTTGAACCTCCTTTCTGAAACAGGCCCCTGGTCCTAGACTTCCCAGGTCCCCTACACCACAGTCATGTCATTTTTGATGTATTTTTTGATGTTATTTATTGTTGCTGCCACAGATAAATGAATTTCCCCATCACGGGATAAATAAAGTCATCTAATCTAATCTAAGAAGTCAATGGGCCTGTTTCAGAAAGGAGGTTCAACCAACTGTGAGGTTAAACTTGAACTCTGAGTTGGTCAATCGGGAGATTAACAACTCTGAGTTTTCTGTTTCAGAGAAGCTGATCCGAGTTAGGTCAATCAACTCTGAGTGGACTGATTCAGAGTTAAGCGTGCGCACCGCGACTATAAGAAGCCATTATCAATGGAGCGCAGATATCACGAGTCACCATGGCAACCGTGAAAAAAAAAGAGGTCTGCGTGTTTTTCGCCAGCTGAACTTGACGTGCTGCTGCAGAGTTACAGTGAATATGAACACATATTCCGGAAGAAAAGCAACGCCGCTGCATCTGCAAAACAGAGACAGTTAGCGTGGAAAACATAGCTGCTCAAGTTAATGCCTAAGTTTGCATTTAAATCATTGTTATAAAATATTGACTGTAATAACTTTTTTAATAGCGTAAGGTGTGAAATAAAAAATGGCGATATTTAGGTGTACTTTTGAAGTGTTATTCCTGGTGTAAATGCATGAAATGCTGCATAGTGTACAGAACCAATCTGGGGGAAAATGCATTTAACGTCGGTAATGTTTAGAGGACTTTTTTGTTAACCTTCCCCTCTTGCAAACGTTGGTCAGTTTAATATTAATACATTCAATTGTGTTTTTAAAAGTGAACTTTTGTCTACTGTTGAACCTTTCGCTGCGCGAAGACTTCTTTCTTTTCTCTCGTCTTTCCGACCGACCGTGGTCAGAAGCGCAGGGGAGATTTCCTTCAGGGCCGAAGGGAATTCTCCTTCGGGGTTCACTTCCCGTTCGAAACCCTCAACCTCCAGAGCGGATTAAGAATGACTCCAAAACAGTTATTCTGGGAATGACACCTTCTCTTTATTTAACTAACTTAGTGCTCCGTCCTCCGAACACAAAATATATTCCACGCACACACCTCCGCTCCGTGCTCACACACCCCCCATATGCACCTGCACTCGCACCCCGCTCAGCACACACACACTGCAACACTACCCTTGTATTGGTCAAGTGGTATAGGTTTATATGGGATTAAGAAAGTAAGCAGTGCTAGCAAATTGTGTTTCCAAAAATTAATTGTTACATTAATCTAATTCAATGTCCCTGATTTCATTTTCATGTAGACGCAATCCTGCAGGAATTAAAAGAACATGGCAGCAGCTAAAAATGAAGTATAAAAACATAATTCAATCAGGTCAAATATGAGCATGTCATGGATGTAGGCTTTGTTGACAATATTTGACATATGAAGCATCTACATAGCAAGACCTAATGTTGTTTTCATTTTGTATATGTAATTGACTGCAATGAAAAACGGTAACGCTCAAACAAAAACGTATGGAGAAATGACAAAATATTGAGTCTTCTCAAAATCCTCGTACGAGGTAAATATAATTCTCTACGAATTAATGCAGCCTCCTCGTCTATTGGGTCCTCCAAAAAAGAACAAGCCATTCTTCTCACTTAGACCGTCTCTGTGTGACGGAAATTTGGGCAATGAAGGTTAAAGCGAAAAATACAGCTTCGTCTTTAAAAAGGGGAGGGGAGGGGACCGGCAGAAACCTTGAGTTTGGAGAATAAAACCTGCTCCCGACCAGGTTAGGTTCACAGCATAAGTAACCATGGATACTGACTCCGAGTATAAGTTACCTCTCTTTCAGAAACGGGTTTGACTTACTCTGCTTTCTCTGGTTTAACAAACCTCCCATTCTGAAACAGAAAACCCAGGGTTTCCCTGATTTCAGGGTTAACGCACTCAGAGTTTACACTTAACCTCCTTTCTGAAACAGGCCCAATATTTGCTGGTTGTAAGCAATCAAAAAGAAACTGAAACCAGATTGAATGTGTTGCAATAGGATACATATAGGGTCTGTTAAAGAATGATTTGGTTTGGTTTAGAGAATTGTATTTTGTGAAACTTACTTTTTTTCTTCCAACGTACTTAAAAAGGCTTCAGGTATCATCCTTCTGCATTTTAGAAGAAAAAAATGCATGCTTATTTTAACCTTTGACAATAAAAGAATAAAAATTTCACACAGCACTTATTTCCTTTTGTGACATCTTTAAGGAAATATTGATCATCAATCAAACGTAAATGTATGTGTTAAGAGATTATTTGCAGACAAGAAGTCTAACCCCAGCAAATCAAATTGAAATCACATCCATTTTCAATTGATTATTCTGGAGCAGCATGATCAGAGTGTGACTGAAAAGGCAATGTGAGGTGGAGCTGGAGAGGGGGACTTGTACATGTGACTGAGGCCCAGCTAAAGTTGTGGAACCTAAAATGAATGTTTTGTTTTTTCAACATTAACACTTCATTAATATAGAGAAACTTTATGCCTGCATCAGAGACAGAAAGACCTGGATAAAAGTTAATTAACTCATCCTAAACCCAGAAGAAACTGAGGTCATTATACTAGGTCCTAAATACCTGAGAGATGCTCTGTCTGATCAGATGGTCTCCCTGGATGGTGTAAGTATAGCTTCCAGTTCCACAGTTGGAAACCTAGGGGTTTTTGTTTACCAGGATTTATCATTGAAGGCTCACATGTCTCAGGCTTGTAAAACTGCATTTTTTCACCTGCTTGCGCATCTAAGCTCTGAAATATACTAATTAAAAGTCATGGTGAAAAGCTCATCCATGCATTTGTCACATCTAGGCTGGATAACTGTAACTCTTTGTTAGCAGCGTGTGTGAAAAATTCCTGTAAGAAGTCTCCCGCTTGTTCAGAATGCAGCAGCAAGATTGTTAGCAGGAACTAGTAGAAAAGAATACATCACTGCTGTGTTAGTTTCACTTCACTGGCTCCCAGTTGATTCTAGAATTGAGTTCAAAATCCTCCAGCTAACCTATAAGGCCTTACATGTTGTGACCCCATTGTGACAACGAGCAGTTGTCACATTAAAGAAACAGGCAGAAAAGGTTAACTTACAGAGTTTATTAGTTTAATGCAGTTAAAGTGAAGCAGCAGCAGCAATGTTCTTCTAGGTCAGGAGTACCTGTGAAAGCACATAGATTTAAATATTTGTTTACACCTGCTGCATGTATGGCATGCCTTGTCTGATTGTGGTGACTCACCTCTTCTTTCTATATCAGGAATGGTCCGCCAGCAAAAGAGGTCCCTAAGGGTACAAGGACCTTATATTGGTTCCAGGGAGGGAACCAAAATCATTGCAAAGTTAACAGGGGAGATTTAGATGGAGTGAATTATTGAAATGTTTTAGGAACAGTCTGTGAATTCTATTTTTGCATGGGGAAATTATCTATTTTTATAGGGGTTGGGGAAACTTTGAATGTACATATTTTAATATTTTGTGTAAATAGATTATCTGTGGGAACCTTGGTGAATGGTAGCTCCCAAAGGTGAAATCCTATAAAGGTGGGAGTTGTAACCATTGGGAGGTTGTTGTTGGTTAGCAGTTAGAGCTCGGGGCATGACTGTTAGATGCCAGTTGAAGAAATTGGAAATAAAGTTTGAGCTAAAACCAAGTCCTGAGACTCCGCCAGTGCTTCTACCATGAGGATGGCCTCCGAGACTACGAGCTGAACGTGACACCCATCCTATATCAAAGACCTCATAGGGCCTTACCCCCCAAACAGAACCCCTCACTCACAAAATGCAGGACTGCTTGTGGTTCCTAGAATTTGTAAAAGCACGGTTGGAGGTAGAGCGTTTAGCCACCTAACCCCTGTTTTATGGAATAAGCTCCCAGCTCATGTAAGAGAGGCCGACACAGTTTCTACATTCAAAGTTAGGCTTGAAACCTTCCTCTTTGGACAGGCTTATTGCCAGACTAGCTAGTAATCAAAGAATTACTCTGATTATATTACTGTTAATTTTTTTAAATTAAACTTCACAATAACAATAATCCATTTATTTTAATTGTCAAATTAGACATTTCTAAATGAATTTCTCTACACATTTACCAGAGAGCTTTTTGAAAATGAAATGTCAAATACCATTTTCTTTATCATTTTAATTAAGTGACAGAATAAGCAGTGTTGAAGACTAAAATGAAAATGCATTTTGAACGATTGCTTTTTCATTTTAATTTTGAGTCAAAAAATGCAGTTTCATTTTGTAAATGAAAAAGCATTTCTGGTTTTGACTTTTATTTTTAAGAAACGCTTCCATAAAAATGGGACTATGGAACTTAATTGCTTTTAATGTAAAATGTATTAACAACCCTTTTAAGAGGAAAAAACATCTGAGGCAGTTAAAAACGTTGCAATGCGCTGTGCTCCGAGAAACACATCTTTTAGGAACAGAGCACCTCAAGCTAAAAAGTGAATGGGTGGACCAAGTTAATTACAGCTTCTGTCAAAACCATAGAAAATGAGGGGTTGCCATTTTGTTTAGAGATGTGTGTATTCTAACTGTGAAAAAGTATTTCAAGACAGAGAGGGACAATGCATACTTCATACTTCAATTAGAGAGGAAATACGGTCAGCAGAATATTTTCATTTTAATGATATTGGAACGGTCTCACCCTCGGTCAATGGGATGCAGCAAAAGCTACCATACGGGGAAAATTATTCTCCTTAGGTTCTAAATTAAAGAGAGATAGGCTTCAGAAACAGTACAAATTGAAACTGAAATAAAAATAAAAATTGGAGTTTGAACACAAACAACAGAGAAAACAAGCGATTCTTGACAAACTTAAAGAAAATAGAACTAAACTTGACGAGGTATGAACTTATAAGGTAGAAGGTAGCCTTCGATTTGGAAATAAAGCCAGTCGATTATTATCATTTCAGTTAAAAAAAAACACAGACAAGCTGCATAGTTCCTAAAATTAAACAATCCAATACCAAAATTGTAACTAATCTTAGAACTATATCAGAGATGTTTGCAAAATATTATAAACAACTATATAAAAACCAAGTCTTAGACCTTGTGCTATCCTAGGCACTTCAACATTGGGAGTTGGGTCATCTAGACCAACTAGACAGTGCGCTGAACCTTTTTTCTTCAATGATTTGTGAACCTCACTGGTGTCTATGGATTACATGAAATCTTTCCACCTTTATCCACCTTTGTCATGGTAGGGAAAACATGTCAATGTAAGGGTGGGTTCATCTAAGATAGCACAAGGGTTAAATGGAAAACGAGAGAAAATCGAGGAGTTTTTGACAAAGTCTCAATGACCAAATTAACACCAGAAGAGGCCTCTAGATTGATAGAACCTATTGGAGAAGAAGAAATTAGAGTAACATTAGGCAAAGTAAAACAAAACAAGTCACCTGGAACGGATGGGTTTGCTGGAGAATTCTATAAAATATATGTAAATGAGCTGACTCCCGTACTATGTAAACTATATGTTTTAGATTCTGCGAGCCCTCCAGAGTCATGGTCTGAAGCTATCATCACGGTTTTACATAAGGAGGCAAAAGATCCACTGCAGTGTTCAAGTTATCGAGTATCGAGGTAGTAAAATGGATTAACCCTTGTGCTATCTTAGATGACCCCACCCTTACATTGATGTGTTATTCATACCATGACAAAGGTGGATAAAGGTGTGGAAATATTTCATGGAATCAATGGACACCATTGAAGATCACAAATCATTGAAGAAAAAAAGTTCAGCACACTGTCTAGTGGGTCTAGATGACCCAACTCCCAACGTTAAAGTGCCTAGGATAGCACAAGGGTTACAGTGGAACAAGGTGAAACTAAAAGGGTCTACTCTTCCATTTATTGACCTAAAATCCGTCAGCATAATTAGAATTGGATATAACTGGATCAAACATACTCTAAAGATTTGGACTGTAGTTAAAAAAATTCCTTGACACAGGGTAAATTTCCAAACCAATGATTACTGTTAGTAATATAGGCTTTCCGCCTTCAACGTGGGACCACGACTTTATGACATGGGCCACTAAAGGCCTTAAAACTCTTAACCAGCTGTTCAATGGAACAGAATTTGAGTCCTTTTCACAGCTTCAAGGACAGTTTGGTCTTCTGCCGAATGATTTTTATAAATATCTACAAATCAGGCATTACATCACGTTTTCCAACTTGCATAAGAGACTAAACTGCTGCCAGATAGAATACATATAATATCAAAGAAAAGTGGGAATTAGAATCCAACTGCATTATAGAAGACGAACAACGGGACACATTGTGTGAGGACAGTCATAAAGGAATTAAACGCCAACTATGGAAAAAATTTAACTGGAAAATCAAAATGCGGTTCTTTCACACCCCTCTGATGACCTCTAATTTTACCAGGGGTTTAACCAAAGCCCAATGCTGGATGCGACGTGGAAAAACTGGAGATCATACACGTATTTTCTTTGACTGCCCAGTTATTAGTGAATTTTTGAAAAATATTAAGACGGAGATTGAAACAATTGTAAATCATGACATTCCTTTGAGTACCCTATCATATTTGCTTGGTGTATTCCCACTTTGATCCCGATCAAATATATATACTATATATATATTTACTATTGGTCGCTAAAAAACCATAACAGGAAATTTAAAAAATGTAACATCACCGTCTGTAATGGAATGTAAACAAATAATCAAATACATTTAGTCGATGGAAAAAATGAAAGCACCCCTACAACTAAATACAGATGTCTTTGAACGTAGATGGCACACGGTAAAACTTTATTTGGGGTTGTGACTGTTCTTTGTACCTTTATTCATGGTTGTACAAGTATCTTTTTAATTGAACTACATGCCTCATCTTGCCCCGATGCAGTTTTTTTGCTTTAACTAGAAAACTTACAGTACACTATATTGGATGTGGACTTATGGTTGAATGTGTCTCAGGGAATTGTTGTTCGTTATGTGTTGTGATGAGAAAACAAAAATAAAAAGTTCAAAAAAAACATATATAGTTGAATTTAATTGAATTTAATTAAAATCCAGCAATCCAAAATGTGCTGCTTCATAGTTTCTTGAGGTACATTTGTAAATCACCTGTGCCATTAAACCTGCTGATTCCTTTATAAGTTCATCACGTGTCTAAAGCTGGTGGGAACATGCAGAGGTTTTGTGACCATAAAAGAGTCAGTATAAACAAAGCACTCTTTCTGGTGTTTGAATTGGATTGAAGTATTACACAGAACCAGAGTCATTGTCAGAGTCTTCACCCATCACCAGATTGTATTCACTCCATCAACCCCTTGACCCTGAAGTGAAATTTGTGGGGATGGAAAATGGATGGAGGGCAAAGTCAATCCCGCCCTTCCAAGTCCCGCTGTAGTTGCCCACTAGGAGGAGAATAGAGTACACCAATGCGGTACATTCCAGTGCCACTCCAAGAGACACCAATAAGGCCAGGTACTTCGAACTGCAGTTCAGCCTGTAGGCCAAAAACATAGTCAGAGACCCTGGGTGCCAGAAAGAAGGGGTAAAGGTAACTGATTCTAGGGGCCCAGACTGAGGGGGAGGCCATAGAGGCCCTTAACGATGATGAACTGATAAAAGTGAAAAAATAATTTCAGTGAGACATTAATTAATACATAAGTTAAAATATTTGATTTTCAGTGTCATGATAACACATTATTTGTTTTGGAAACAGTAACTTCTGCAGGGCTCCCACTTTACACCCCATATTTATTTTAAAATGGTTCAGTCCGACTGGATTACACTTTCGCCGGAA
The DNA here is from genome assembly GCF_053564925.1 of Oryzias latipes. Taxonomy (NCBI): domain Eukaryota; kingdom Metazoa; phylum Chordata; class Actinopteri; order Beloniformes; family Adrianichthyidae; genus Oryzias; species Oryzias latipes. The sequence continues at coordinate 15,744,481 of NC_136254.1, forward strand.
GCGCAAGCACGCTGTTTGTGACAGGGCCACAGTGTGTGAGGTAGAGAAGACATGCCTCAAAATCAGGATGCCAAAAAGGAGGGAAAACAACTTAAAAGAGTAAAAGTAGTTGAAGAAAATACAGTGTTCCTCCGCTTTTTTCCATTTCAATATTCGCAGATTTTTTTCCAGTCACGGGACTCCTCATCACAATAGCTCAGACAACTCAAGACGCTCGTATGAGATTTTTGCGTCCGGGGAGGTGCTGCTGGAATTTCTGAGGGGAACAGAGATGAAGAGCACGCCGGACCATCTGTAGCTAAAGAATATTTCACACCAAGCAACAGCTGGTTCCACCAATTCTTGAATTGGTATAACTGAAGTTTATGTCCCTGCATGGAGAAATGTTATCAGCTGACTCAAAAGTGGCCAGAAAATATCCTGATACGCTAAGGAGAATAATCGTGGAGAATAACTATCATCCCGATGAAATCGGCCTTTTCTGGAAGAAGCGATGCTCAAAACACGCTGGTGTCGGACTGTTGCGCAAAGCACAATATTTCTCAGTTGCCAATTTGTTTTCGCGCCATTCTGAAATCCTGTTTTTGAGTTCGGTTTGATTTTAAAAAAGTCGCTTTTATTTTTTACGGTTTTGATTCTAAAACCTGTTGACACGTAAAGTCCGCGACACGTCAATCCAGGGGAGGGGAGGTGGGACATCCCCGACATCCAGTAGCTCATTGGTTACCGAAGAACTCTGAGTCTTACGTCAGAATTGTACTTTTTTTTTTTTTTTAAATAGGGATGAACTTACAGCAATGTGTTGCCATGTTCAATTCCCTGTGTAATCCCTAAGGAAATGTTGAGAAATCTTACAAGTTACACGTTAATGTACTTCTTGAAAAAATAATTTTGATTAATCCTAGTGACAATTCACGGGCTATTATTCCCAGGTTTGACAAGACCGATCCTGACACTGTAGTAAAATATCGACTTTGTTTAATCCGTAAAAGCCATGAAATGAGCCGGAAACCCCGCTAGCATTGAGCTAGCTAGCATGGCTAGCACAGGAGAACATTGTTTACAATGAATGCGATAGTTTTACATGCAACATCTTACTTTCTAACACCTTTTTTCACTAGCAGCTACTGGTGGAGCTCACCTGACTATGCTGGCGGGCTCTGGTTACATAAAGTACACGTTTGATCGTTTAATATAGTAAAAGATTTAAAAACATGAAAAACTCACCTTCTAAACTGGTATGTTGACGTTAGACTCCGAGTCATTCGGTAGCCAATGAGCCACTGGATATTGGGAATGTCCCGCCTTCCCTCCCCTTGACTGAGCGTGTCACTGATTTTACGTGTCGACAGGTTTTAGAATCAAAACCGCCAAAAATTAAAGCGCAACTCAAAAAGACAATTTCAAAATAAAACTGCATGAAACAAGATTTTAGAATAGCGAAAAAACAAATCGGCAACTAAGAAATATGATCGTGCTTTGGGTTATAGCTTTTGGTTGCAAATTATAGGTTTTGGTTCTCAATTTATGCATTTTGATTTGCAGATTTGGGGTTTTGATGCACGGTTTTATGGTTTGATGCACAATACTTTAGGCACTGAATTGACACCATACACGGGCTCCTGCAGGAACAGTGGGACAGAGTGCCACTCTTAATGTGCGTTATGAAGTATTCTATGGTGCAGTATATTGCTCTGAATAAAAAAAAATTCTATGCTGAGCGATGTTCCAATGTTGTTTAATAAGTGTTTCACAAAGTATCAGAAGTATATTAACTTTGTCCCTTTAAGTTAGCTCATTTTTCTTAATATGATAGCTCAACAAAAAATAATTTTTACATTTCAGTATTGTATTAGTTAAAAAATCAATCCTTTCAAACATTTATCAAGCTGTTCTTATTCAATAATAGTTGGTGTCAAAATCTTTCTGAACATTCTGAACAGTCAAGTGCACCAGCTTCAGCAGCTGCAGCATCCGTCTGTCAGTTGCCCCTCCCCCTGAACCTGAAATTTAAGAAGGTTGGTAACACTTTATATTAAGATTCCTTAACAAGCTTTGTTAACACATTAACAAGCATTATAAATGAATTTATAGGGTGTTAGTAAGACATTTATTAGTACAATAAGTCTAATAAGGTTTATTAAATTACTTAGTTAACACATTTACAAGCATTATTATTAGGATGTTTTCAAGATGCTTATGATGCATTTACTGATATTATTAGTGCCTAACAAATGTGTCAGTGTTAATAAGCTTAATAAGATTTATTAACAACCTTTGTTAACAAATTAAAAGTATTATTATTGTTTGGGGTTCTAGTAAGATATTTATTAGCATTATAGATGTCTCACACAAGCCTAAGTGTTCATAAGCTTAATAAGTTTTATCAACTAACTTAACAAATTAATAGGCTTTATTAATGTGTCAGATGCTAGTAAGATATTTATTAGCATTATAGATGTCTTGCAAATACCTGAAAGTGTTAATAAGATTTATTAACGTCTAAAGTCAGACCATTGTCTTCTAAATCCATATTACTAAACTGCTTATAAGCTTTACAAATGTATTAATTAACTCTGTTAACAGTTTATTAATTGTTTTGCAGCACCTCATCTAAAGTGTGGACGTATTTTACCACAAACAACCACAAAGCATAAAGATTGTAAAAAGAACTTTATGACATTAAAACAGACTAAACATACACAAATCGTTCTGTAAAAGATATAATAATTTAATTCAGACAAATGAATTTTTTGGTTAAAAACATATATACTGGTGTTGGATGACTAGCATCATAGCTAATAAGGATAAAGTATTAGCATCTATCCTGAGTGAAACATTCATTGCAAATCCCATCACCAGGAGACAGTTCTCTGCATTCAAGGCCAACTGCCTTCAACCACTGTTGCCTTGCTTCAAAGTCCACAAGAAAGTTGCACAAGCCAGTGATTTTTGAAGAACGAAGACAAAAAACCTACAGGAGCCATGCTAAAGCTAACACGCTAACGACCGACCGGTAAAGAATCAAAGATGGGCGGGGCTTTTTTCGTCACCTGTGTGAAAGCAAAGCCTAAGAGGCCATTCAATTGGCTGTAAGTGAGCATGCCTGTTTTGCTGATAAGTTTGATTGACAGATTCATTAGCCAATGGGGACATTAGTTAACCTGCCCATCTTTGATTCTTTTCATAATCAAAGGTGGGCAGGTTAGCGTGTTAGCTTTAGCACGGCTCCTGTAGGTTTATTGTCTTCGTTCTTCAAAAATGACTGGCTTGTGCAACTTTCTTGTGGACTTTGAAGCAAGGCAACAGTGGTTGAAGGCAGAGAACTGTCTCCTGGTGATGGGATTTGCAATGAATGTTTCACTCAGGATAGATGCTAATACTTTATCCTTATAGCTATGATGCTAGAGTCAGCCAACACTAGTCTATATGTTTTTTAAAAATTTTTATTTGTCTGAATTAAATTGTTATATATCTTTTACAGAACGATTTGTGTATGTTTAGTCTGTTTTAATGTCATAAAGTTCTTTTTACAATCTTTATGCTTTGTGGTTGTTTGTGGTAAAATACGTCCACACTTTAGATGAGGTGCTGCAAAACAATTAATAAACTGTTAACAGAGTTAATTAATACATTTGTAAAGCTTATAAGCAGTTTAGTGATATGGATTTAGAAGACAATGGTCTGACTTTAGATGTTAATAAATCTTATTAACACTTTCAGGTATTTGCAAGACATCTATAATGCTAATAAATATCTTACTAGCATCTGACACATTAATGAAGCCTACTAATTTGTTAAGTTAGTTAATAAAACTTATTAAGCTTATGAAAACTTAGGCTTGTGTGAGACATCTATAATGCTAATAAATATCTTACTAGCATCTGACACATTAATAAAGCCTATTAATTGGTTAAGTTAGTTAATAAAACTTATTAAGCTTACGAACACTTAGGCTTGTGTGAGACATCTATAATGCTAATAAATATCTTACTAGAACCCCAAACAATAATAATACTTCTTAATTTGTTAACAAAGGTTGTTAATAAATCTTATTAAGCTTATTAACACTGACACATTTGTTAGGCACTAATAATATCAGTAAATGCATCATAAGCATCTTGAAAACATCCTAATAATAATGCTTGTAAATGTGTTAACTAAGTAATTTAATAAACCTTATTAGACTTATTGTACTAATAAATGTCTTACTAACACCCTATAAATTCATTTATAATGCTTGTTAATGTGTTAACAAAGCTTGTTAAGGAATCTTAATATAAAGTGTTACCAGAAGGTTTTATTGATTGTATTGTATTGATTGATTGTATGGATTTCTTAATCTTTGTCAATAATGTTATAACATTACCCGCGGTTACATGGGCAAAATATCTTGATCGGATCAATGGTTGGATTAGATTTCATCTGTGTACATGGGCCCAGAAAAACCTTTTCCGATTAGAACAAACGTTCACATGGGTCAGGTCGGAATAAATCATTTGGTCATGCGCAGCAGTGTTGAAAATACCGGAAGAGGAAATGAATTCCACAGTAAATTAAGTGAGCTGCCACATACATTCATGCAGCAGCTTTGTAATATACAAGATGATCTTTAAATGTGCTTTTATTAATGTTATGAATTTTGTGAAGCGCCTGTTCACTCATCATTTTATTATTAATCCGTGTGGTCCGTGCTTTTTTTCTGGAAGAACAGAGCCAGAAGAAGCCAGGTTTGGGAGTGGGCTAACACGCGCTAACAATATTAGCCTTGTTTGATGAACACAAAATCCATGCGGGAAATGCCGCAATCTGCATCTTGGCTGTTTGTTTGAACGGTTTTAAGGACTGAGCGGCATTTCTGCTTTGAAAACCTCACATACACACCCCAAAGCCGGTGTGTGTGAGCTGGCGGTCCGACCTCTGCTTGGACACACAGTCCTCCTGAGTCTGGCAGCCGTATGTGCTCCAAAGCCTTCTCTGAAGCACTGCACCTTCTGTGCATGACGTAAACCAGAGCAGTAGTGACACACGATCGGAATGAGCTGTTTACATGGAACTAGATCGGATAAACAATCGGCACAACCCACCTATCTCAATCGGAAAGTAATTTTGATCCATAACGAGTCTGATAGGGCCAGAGTATTCCGAACGGCGTGTTTACATGACACATTTTTCTTCCGATCAGGCGTTCTTTCTGATTACTTTTGTCCATGTAGAGGCTAGTGACTAATTGACTAAGAAATTGGGGGGAAAGTATGAAGGAAGAAAGCTCTGCCATCCAATGCACACGAAATTAGCTGCGTTGATTGCCCTTCGGGCAACGCCAATCTGGTTGACGTAGTGAAATCTTGCAGTATTTTTATCATAAAGGGGTTTCCTAATCGCTCTTTGGCTCGTCACCCAGGAGCTGTCTACCACTGTAGACACCACAATGGGCAAAAGCCCCAGATAGCTTAGCTCTTGGGATAGGTCTCAAACCCCTCCACCACATTAAGGCGGCGGTTCACTGAGAGGCTATCGTTACCTATGCAACAAAAATGGCAGTATTGCAACATTTTTTCTGCAGCAACTGTTAAAAGGACAAATATCAAAGACAAGCTCTACGTAAGAATAACTCTCTCTTGCAAAGCCTGCTGAGTTTCATTCATTTGCATGCTGCTGACAGCATTTATTTCATATATGAAAATATTTTCCATGTTACTACAGGAAGAACATATTTTACTGTCCTGTCAGTCACCAGCAGAAACAGTAAATAAGATCTTGTATGCTTATGTCCATAAGTCGGTTGGTCTCAGCTCATTGGCTTAGCCAAAGGCGTGTGAGCTGTATAACAAGAGGAGGGGTGGAAAGGTCAACAGGTCAAAGTCCTTTGTATTTATCAAATAAACCACCTACCATCAAGAGAATGAGAAATGTGAGGATGTCACAACACAAACAGAGGGGTGGTCACCTCTGAGGAGAAAAACAACTGTCATGGTGGAGCTTTGGAAGTGAAACAACTGCTGAAGAATCATCAGAATGAGACTGAAACTTTTTTGTGTCTGGTATATGTCCTGAAAATGACTTACGTAAACCTACAAAGGTTATCTGAAGCAAAGTAAATGTTGACTGATTTGCACTTGCAAAGGAATTACAGTTTCACTTCCATGTGAGGCACTTTTGCTGTTTGTACAAGAATATACAGTACAGAAAATTGAACAAGAACATTTACTTAGTAATCCTTTCAAGTGAAAAGTTTTGTATGTAATTAGACTGTTAATTGACTTCAGATAATTCAATTACCTTTGCTGCTATCTGATTTTGAGGTATCACATCAATTTTGATCCTTCCTTTATGAATTTTTGTTCTAAAATATAGATGGTAACTCAATGCAAAAAGACTATGTCCTCTGTCTTTGCTGGGAAAAACAATTTAATATTAATAAAATTAGCTTTTTAGCCACACATTCCATGTACTGAAGCAGACATAATATGGACACATCTGCCAACTTGTTATGTAATTTGGCTCCCATATGACACAAACATTCATGATGCACGTATCTTAAAACTAATCATCAGCTCCAAATGCTTCAAAATGCAATTACAATATTATTTTTGATGTTTTAACTCGTTCCTATGCAAGAATAAGATAATAAAAATGAATGCCATTAGACCTACTGTAATAAAAATTGTTTTTTGGTGTTTTTAACTTGTCCTGTCTAACAGCTGATCAAATAGATAGGAGTTAAAGGGCTCTTGTGTTGAACAGATTTACTGTCACAACAGGGGTTATACATTGTCTGATGCAAAAGGTTTATATTTATAAAACCCTTTTTGTAATTTAGACTAAACTTTATATCATTTAGATCTTTTTTTGTTTTTTTGTTGGACAGAATCGAACAGAAAAGAGAGTGGGATGTTAGAGACAGGGGATATAGGTACAAAAGATAGGGGATGAAAGAGGAGGAAATAAAGAGGGGGATGGGTTAAGGACGTTGTAGGATAAATAAGGAATGGAGGGTGGGGTGGGATAGAATCATAGGTTTAACTGTTCAGATGTTAGTCAAAAGGTGTGGGGCCTATCCACACATACACACACACAAATGTTGCCAACATTCCTTCCTGTTGTCTACAAAAAATCTTCACATTAAAACATGTCAACACGTACACAATACAACTACATTTTTGCATACAAACAAACACATGTAAAGAATTTCATTCTGTCACGCATAATATTTGTGCAAAGGTGAGATGGCATCTGTGCTTAGGTGAGTGTTTGACTGTGGTGAATGATGGAATGTAAGAAGAGATGGAATGCCCGGTCACACAAGACTCCGCCTGGCAATCACGTGGGCTACCCACACTTAGACCAGCAGGATCGCCACAGCCCCCCCCCCCCCCTATACCGTAGAGCCGGGGGGCACAGAAGCACAGAGAGTGCAAGCTCAAGCCCAGCCAGAAGAGTAGCCCTACCACTGCGCCAGGGCCCCACGTACAGGTCTTCACCCCAGCGAGCCCCCCAACCCCCAGACAAGCACCCCAATTCTGAATATCCCCCAGCCCAACCCCAGGCACAAGCCAAGGCCCACCAGGACTCTGATGTGATGCAAAGGCTTTCAGGCCAGGCTCACAGACATCTCCTTTTAACTGAAATAGGTTTTATAATCGAAACCGGAAAAAATAAAAGCACGAGGCAAAAAATAAAAGCGCGACTCAAAAAGACTATTTCAGAATAAAAGCGCAACTTAAAACGACGATTTCAGAATGGTGAGAAAACAAATCGGCAGTTGAGAAATATGATTGTGCTTTGGGTTATATCTTTTGGTTGCAAATTAAGATAAGATCAGATGAGAATAGATATGTTTTTTTTCTGTATGAAAATAGTTTCTTCTGTACCCTTTTTCAGGTAGGCAGTGATTTTTTTCTGATGGCTGCACTTTATCTCATTTGAGCCACTCATCGTACAATCATACTGAGCCCGTGTCCTGACATTAAGATATAAAAATATATCTTGTTCCCACAGATTAATATCTTGTTCCCACAGGTCTAACAACAAGACCAATCATTGGTCTTGTTGTTAGACCTTGGTCACAGGGACACGGTGATTGGCCAATGATTGCAGCAAAGCATTCTGGGAAACGTGACGTACTGCTATTGTTGTTATGCTACAAGCTAAAGGTAAGTGTTTAGGCGAAGCAGCCAGTTTAATATGATATTTTTCAGATTTTCATCGAGACAATAACAGATCGACCATTCTTGCTTTTATTTTTACCCCTATTGAATGCTCACAGAGACACGGAAGTAGCGGCAGGAAGCGGCTTTTGCAGCAAGATGACCGGAATACGATGGATGCTTTTGTGCTTTTTAAAATAAATAAATCTGTTCTCTAAACATCCTGCGTGTCTTCAATGCAATGTAATGAGACACACACAGACAGAAATGTGAAGGTATCTGCTGTAAATCTATGACGTAAATGAATAACAGGATCAATGATCGGCTAGTCAGTTAGCATGTATCCTTATAGCCTTCGAATGTAAAGCAACTGACTGCTAAAGTTAATAAAAGACAAGTCCTGAATATTATTATTCCTATTCGACCCTAAACTACAATATCAGCTGTCTGTGAACCGACCAGCCAGTTGCCCAAATGCCGGCATACATCAGAGAGCTCTGCGGCGGAGCTAGTAGTAGCCTAGCAGGAGCTATCGTATGCCAAAGCAGCCTAGTTATCATAAATCTTTTGATATATTTCTTATATTCATTAAGACAGTAATAAAGTGATCATTTTTGTTTTTCATGTTCCTTTTTTGAACGAATATGGGTCACAGAGACACGGAAGTCACCGCTGAAAGCGGCTTAGTTTTGCCGGCGTACAGAGAGCATATCCGCGTGAATGACTTATGACGTGAATAATTACTGCGTTCGAACGGATTAATTATTGCGTTCGAACGACATAATTATTGCGTTCGCACGAGTTAATCATTTCGAGGGAATAGAATAGTATTTTGAGGGAACGCAATAATATCTTGTGGGAACGGAATAGTATCTTGTGGGAACGGAATAGTATTTCGTGCGAACAACATAACCTGTGGGAACAAGATATTAATCTGTGGGAACAAGATATATTTTTATATCTTAATGTCAGGACACGGGCTCCGTACAAATACAAACATTGCGTTTGCCGTCTCACTGAGACCATTGTCATCTGGACAAAGCAGGTACTGAAATAAAATTTATTTTTTAATGATCTTGATTGCTCTGTTTAGGAAAAAATGTTTGCAGGAAAATGTTACAGATTGAGTCCTGACTTCTGTGAAAGAATGTTTCTGTACCCGTCAAGTCAGAGCCTAAAAACTAAAAGGAATAAAGAAGTCACTGAAAGAACAAGGGTTTAGGCCACTGAAGACACAATAACTAGAATCCAATCTCACAGGAATCAGTTAAAAAAGGCTCTTTCACTACATTGGCCAGACTTCAAAGAAATCATTTATCAAAGTTTGATCATAAAACACTTTTTCCAAATATACAAAATTGTTTTTATCCAACATATTTATCAGTGTACTCTACAATTGTACTAAAAACAACTTTACTTCAAATAAAGTGTCGATTTATTTAAAAATATTCTAAAAAATAATGGAACAAACAGTTTTCCCAGTCTGAATACATCCTTAGTTTCCATTGATGTCCATTCATGAAGCCAATAGAAATTGTCTGACTTAATTACAGTAATTCATAATTTGTGTCAGGGTTGTTTTCAGCTGAAGAAAAAAAGTGTAACATTTTACCAGAAACAGCCAGCCTTCAAAAAGAAAACATTAACTGATGCATGTCAAGTGTCAACTAACTTACAAACTATATCTCAATTGTGAATTCAACTACACAAGTATATTTTGCTAAAATGAATAATAAAGTAAATCAAATAATAGTTTGTTCCTATGTTTGTTTGTATGTATGCAGGCTTTGACTTATGGGGGTGGGGCATGAATGGGGTTGGAGAAACACCATCCAGCGTTTTTCCCAGGACGGCAAACTAACCAGGACCGCCTCTGTCTCCAGAGAAAGATTAATTATCTTGTCTTTTAACCCTTGTGCTATCTTAGATGACCCCATCCTTACTTTGACGTGTTATTCCTTCCATGACAAAGGTGGATAAAGGTGGAAAGATGTCATGGAATCCATGGACACCAGTGAAGATCACAAATCATTGAAGAAAAGAGGTTCAGAGCACTGTCTAGTGGGTTTAGATAACCCAACTCCAAATCTTAAAGTGCCTAGGATAGCACAAGGGTTAATGTCTCTTTTGCGCTCTCACACATTCATTAATGCATGTCATTGTTCCATTTCACATTTATTATGGAAAATGTATTACTAGTTATTCAGTCAAGGTGACCTTCCTCATGATTGCATGCGGATTAAAGTGTAATCATGATTCAGCAGATGTTCTTTTTTTTTTACATCCTGATAAACTAAATGTTCTCAATTATAATACAAACGTTATGTGCAGGTGCCAATGACGTTTAATTCAGGAACACAAGCACACACGTGAGGCAAGCGTACACATGATAGAACAAAACATCATAAACACACCTTGTAGCAAAACATTATCTGAAATGGATCAAAGGGTTATTGAGGAAGCAGCTTTTGTGCTAGACGTATTACAGGGAAAAATCATCATGCAAAACTTAATTAAAAAAAAAACATTTTTATTTAACATTCAAAAAATTAACCCAGACATTTTCCACAAGTCATCTGGATCACCTTCCTCGAGAAATAGCTGATATACTTTGTAAAGGAGGCTCACATTTTATTTATTTTTAACTTTTTATTTTTGTTTTCTCATCACAACACAAAACAAACATAACAATTCCCTGAAACAAGTTTGACCGTAAGTCCACATTTTATATTTTAAAGTATTTAGTAACTGCTTTAAGAAAACATCCCAACATGTTATTGTAATATATATTTTGTGTGCACCTTGTGTTATTTTCCTGAAAAGTTAATAAAGTTTAATTACAAAAACATTTTTAAAAGTTTATAATCATGTAAAAATTTATCATGGAACCTTTCAGTGTTTATATGTTTATTCTTGTTTTTATATTTTTAAAAAATTAATCACCTTTGTTGTGAAATTTTTTCATGTTTGGATGGATGGAATTTTTAAAACGAAAAGAAGCACTTTTCTATTTTTTAGTATCTTGTACTAAGGCGTGCTTTGTGAACTATGATATTTTTGATAAGTCACTTTAGTCTTAAGTTTTAAATAAACAAGATTTTTTTTGGTATCACTTACTGTACTTTGTATTCCTTTGGTCCCTCTGCTCAATTTCTTTGGGTTTTTTTTGTTTTGTTTTTTGAGATTTTATTTAGTTTTTTATTCAAAGTACCTGTGTAGAGTAACGATTCAAACAAGTAATAGTTTTAGAAATTAAATGATTTCTTTATATTTATATAATTCCTGAGATGCTTACTTAGTATTCCTTTGGTAACTTATATATATACATATATATATATATGAATCCTTGCTGTTTTTGTTGATACTGGAAATGTGTAAACGGCAGGAGCACCAAGCATGTGTTGTTTAAAACAAAATGTTACTTATTCACGCAGAAATTTGGCGTCATGTCTTGTTTTGCATTTATTGGCATAACTGGAATGCGCCATAAATCAATAATGTACTGACTGATCCTTTCCTGAACAATAAATCAGCAGATGTTTGGAGAAGATTGCCCCTTTCTGCTGATAATGATGCAGATTTTACAGCTGAAGTGAACAGCACAATAGTGGTGCTGGGAAGTTCTTGTCATTATAAAGTGGATTTTTAACTTTTTTTTTAACTATTCATGAAAAAGGCGAAGGTGTGTCTGCAGAGCCAATGACGCTGCAGCTTGTCGTGCGTCATTGCACGAAGCACGGGATGGGAGGAGGAGGGGAGGTCTGTGCCTATAATAAATTCGGCGACCAATCCTTCTTCTCAGGCTGGACAGAAAAGAGCACCGCGTCATCTGGGACCACGGAGAAGAAGCTTTAACTTGAGAGAAGAAGAAGAAAATCTTTTAAAAGTTTGAAACTAAAAATAAAATCAAAAGTCTTCCCTCTTGGAATTTGGAGCGCATTTTTACTTCTCCAAAAGAAAGTTTGAAATTTGATCTGTAGTGATGTTTCCAGAGGCAAATAAAGGGTAAGTTCTCCTGTGAAGATAATATCTTAGTATGCTGCAGAGCACGTGGATTCTTTATTGCTCAGTCGGGACGCTGGACATGTCATGAAATATGACAGCATGTGCGGGCATGAAGGCTAAAGAGACGCGCATGCGCGCGTCCCTATTTAGCAGCCAATGCGGCTGCCAAAAAGGGATCACATTGTTATTAGACTGTGATCTCTTTTGACCGACTACTCCGAAATAATTACAGTGAAAATCTATATTTCTGTTCAGTGTAAGGACCTAGATGAGTGCCAGCATGAATGCCTCCTCTTTTTAATGATTTCTAGCTACAGCTACGATGACTGCAAAGCCACTGCTGATTGGCTGTTAGCACAGACGGACATTCAGCCCAGAGTTGGTATTGTTTGTGGATCGGGACTTGGAGGGCTGGCTGAGATGTTAAAGGACCAGGTGGCCTTCAACTACAAGGATATCCCCAACTTTCCGCAGAGCACAGGTGAGTGAATCAAACATCTGAGCTGAGAACTTCTCACTCTGCACCATGGGGATGTTTCCAACTTTTTTTCTCAGTGCACGGACATGCAGGACGGCTGGTGTTTGGCACCCTGAAGGGAAGGGCATGCGTTTGCATGCAGGGTCGCTTCCACCTCTATGAGGGTTACGCAGTCCAGAGGGTGAGTGTCCCAGCTCCAGATCTCCCCCTCCGCTCTGCTGCATGTTCTTCATCATTAAAAATGCATGTTTGCTTTCAGATCACACTGCCTATACGCATCTTTAAGCTACTTGGTGTTGAGACAGTGATACTGACTAATGCTGCTGGGGGGCTGAATGAGGATTTCAAGGTGGGAGACATCATGGTGATCAAAGACCACATCAACCTACCTGGCTTTGCTGGGAACAACCCTCTGGTTGGACCAAACGACGAGAGGTGGATTTTTGTGTCATTTCCTTCTTTTTACTGCCTTTCAGTGTAAAGACATTCCTTACCCAGACCCCACACTTTTTCCCAGGTTTGGTGTCCGCTTCCCCTGCATGTCAGACGCATATGACCGAGAGCTGCAGCAGCTGGGCATGGACGTGGGTCAGGAGCTGGGATATGGAGATTTCTTGAAGGAGGGCGTCTACTGTGCACTTGGTGGTCCTTCATTTGAGACGATTGCTGAGTGCCGCATGCTGCACAAACTGGGCGCGGACGCAGTTGGTGAGCAGCTTTAAATACATACACATAGAGTGTTACATAATTTCTCAAACAAAGAAGCTCCATCAAAATGGGCAGATCATTAACATAATAAAGGCAGTAAACTGGCCTATATTAAAAAAATGTACGTTCTGCCTCTCCTGGAAGGTGTTTCCGTTTGGCCATTAAGTGGAGCTCGAGCTATAGCATTACACTTTATTCCACAAGATTTGAGCAAAAAACTGTGCTTTAGTCCACAAAAAGTTACTTTAAAAAAAAAAGGTTTCCTTAAGTTTGGAAAATTCCTGCCTGTAAGTTAAAGCTCTTCAATTCGTCAATAATGCATGTTTAGTTCGACTGAGCGTTAGCACTAGCCGTCCTACAGGAAATTCCAATACAGGTTAGCATCAAGCTTGCAAACTTTGGCGTTATTGCTGTTATGCGTTTGGTCACTGGAAAAGGAAAGGCATAAAAGATTGATCTATACTTTAATGGATCAATTATTGAACTATTAAGCTTGGATTGATTCAGATTGATGAATCCATTTTATCAACCCAACCCTTAAAGATAATGTTATAGTTGAGTTTCTAAACAGCCTAATATCACATGTCAAACATTAACGTGACCTTTTCCTCTGTAGGCATGAGCACAGTCCATGAAGTGGTGGTCGCACGCCACTGTGGCATGCGCGTCTTTGCGCTCTCGCTAATCACTAATCAGGTGGTGATGGACTACGACAGTGAAGAGAAGGCGAACCATGAAGAGGTCCTTCAAGCCGGCAAGCAGCGAGGCTTACAGATGGAGCACCTGGTTTCCACCATGGTGACCAGGATCGAGCACAACAACAGCTACATCTGAGAAGAATCTTTATAATGTTCTCTATGTGCATGGACAAGGACAATTAAATTGTTATGGCTTACCTATACTGTCAAACCAAAGAAAATCTGTCTTTGTGTACAAGTTTGAGGATCAAAAACTGTCAAATTTGTCTTTATGTTCTCTCCTCTGTGCTGTATAGGACACTCATTCCTTTAATTGGCTTTGAGTCTTTTTTGTGTTTTAGTGGAAACATTTTATAAAGCACTTTAAAAACTTTTTCTGCCATAGAACCTTCCTAAATGAGTCTCCATTGATATTTTTGTGTATTATTTTTCAATCTCATGATCCACTTTTAAAAACCATCGAAATTTAACTTAATTATCATAAATTTACCTTAAATGTAACATTGCTGGTTAACATGTGTACACTAAGTGTATAAGTTCTTTTTTTAAATATGACTGTTGTTACTAAAAGTGTTATTTATTACTGAATTCAGTTTGTGTGGTTATTTAAACTTTTTTCTTTAAATCACACTTCTATCACTCAAACACAAATCATTATTTACTGTTGTTTAAAATCTTTAAAGTCTGACTCTGATCCTCTTTTGATCTATTGTGAAAAGATACTCAGTAGTCTTTTAATTATGATTATGCCATTTTAGCCCAAATCATAAAACTTGTGAATTTCTACAAGTTCATTAGAAATTTACCTCTGAGTTGTGCCCCCCTTTCCCCATCCCATTACTGAGAGCTCTCTTATTAACCCTCGTGCTATACTATGGTTTCAAGATGACCACTGACGTGTTCTCCCTACCATTCCGGTTCCGGGTTGCAGCGCGGACGTGTGTGTGGCTTGCTGCTGCTATACAGCTATCTTCAAATGACTTAAAAAGTTGATTTTCTCCAAAAAGGAGAGCTGACCATGGCCCCCAAGAAAAACACTGACTACGAAGACCTTAAAAAGTCTCTTGATGATCTCCAAGCTGCTTTGTATCCTTTTAAGGAACAAGTGAATGCTAAGCTAACTCCGATCTTGGATCTGATGGAAGACTTTCGAAGATTCCGAGCTCAAAACGAGCAACGAGAAAACAGGGTCGACATCCTGGACAAAAGACTGGACGATGTGGAACTACAAGGATGAATAATGTCATTCTCACTGGATTACCGGTCAAACCTCGGGCAAAGCTAAATACAGCTGGAGTTAGCATTGCTAAAGCTAATAGCGCTAGTATTGCTAGCAGTCCCTCTCAAACGGAGAGCTGTGGAGAGTCTCTGGATCAAGTGGAATCATTTCTCACGTCTAAAGGGATTTCCCTGGATCTAAACACCATCGTGACCTGCCACCCGCTCCCCAGGAGAAAGGAGACGGATAAACCAGCGATCCTCATCAGGTTTGTGAATCAAAAACACAAGCTAGCTCTGATGAATCAAAAAAAGAATCTGAAAGGTTCTGCTGCTTATCTGAACGACCATCTGACCAGAAGGAATGCAGAAATCGCCAAACATGCCAGGCTTCTCAGGAAGCGTAAGCAGATTGAGAACACTTGGGTTAAAGGCTGCAGGATTTACGTCAAACCACTCGGTCCACCGGACCGGTCCAAGGTTCTGGTTGTGAACAACATGAAGGACTTTGAGAAGTGTTTGATCACGGACGTCTGAAACAACATGGAGTAATAAATCAAAGAGCCAAATAATTTCAAGAAATATGACACCTAGATTCATAATTTTCTCCAAAAGTCTGAAGTGACCTAAGTAACAGCAAAGCTCTGACCTGCAGACAAGTTGACCTCAACTCTTAGGCGCCGCTGTTATCAGCTGAAGAAGAATATGGACCTCTATTTAAT
Organism: Oryzias latipes; assembly: GCF_053564925.1. Taxonomy (NCBI): domain Eukaryota; kingdom Metazoa; phylum Chordata; class Actinopteri; order Beloniformes; family Adrianichthyidae; genus Oryzias; species Oryzias latipes. Next base: position 15,760,460 of record NC_136254.1, read on the forward strand.
TTCTGCAGACATAACATCGAAGAGAACTATAAACTGTTTAAACCAAAAAGAACGGCTGTTAATCAGAAGAAGAAGAAATGCCAACCTCGGTCATTCAACAAAATATGGACCCTTCTTATTTTACTTCACAGCATTACTTTATCATAAAAAAATGAAAAAAATAAATGAAAAAATAAATAGAAATTCAAAAAAAATAATAAAACAAATGATTAATCAATTATTGAAAATGGTTAAATTGATCGACTTTTAATGATACCACTTCACTTGCTCCAAAATAAAAATTGGTAAATTGATTCATGATTTTTCCTAATGTAGCATAAGTTTGCACATACCTTTAACTTTTGATACTTGATCAAATTTTGCTATGAAAATTCCTAAAACAGTGATATGTCTATTTTACTGATAAAGTATAGTTTTTTAATCATATCAATGACTTTTATAAGTACGATAATCTTCATATATTTGGATACTTCATTGCCATGTTGATTTCTAAAAGTTAATATAATTTAAAAATAATTTAAGTAATTCATCTTTGTCATGTGCTTCATTGATATTGCAAGATTCTTAATTCTGTCTGATAAAAGTTTGGAACCGGATATTGATAAATCATGTTATAAAATGGTTACGGTATGTTGTGTATTCAATTGCTCCACCACGACACTAAAGGGCGCTTTGTATGACTGACTGAGTTCTGTATGTTACGTTGTGAAGAGGAAGCATTAAAGAATATAGCGGGAAAAGCATTCTGAGTCACGTCCTGATTTCTGTGCAAATCTGAGGATTACTTCTACAAGAATACAACAAATTGGTGACGAGGATGGCGAATCTTGTCCCCTGCCCTGCGTTGTTTCTACAGTCCGCCGGACAACCTGCTATTCCATTCAAGATGTGGATGAAAATGTTTTCCAACTACCTGCTTGCTATCGGCGCAGAGGGGGATGAGTGGCCCGACAAGCGTAAAAGCGCGCCGCTTCTACATTGCCTGGGAACGGAAGGACAACGCATATTCTACACACTGAAGGACGGAGGTGCAAGTTTTGACTCAGCCGTAGCTGCATTGAAAAAACACTTCACACCAGCAATCAACGTGGTGGTGGAGCGACACAAGTTCAGACAGCGGCTGCAGAGACCGCATGAGACTGTTGCTGAATATGTGGGCGCACTGCGTGAGTTGGCGACGACATGTGAGTTCGCTGAAAATACGGATGAGATGATATGGGATCAGCTCATCGAGCATGCTAATTGTCCGAGAATACGGGAGAAGTTGTTGGTGCAAACGGAGGGAACACTTACACTGGACATGGCAGTAAAGATGGCGTCTCAAGTGGAGTCGGCAATAGGACACGCACAGACTCTCGCATCACCGCCGGAGGCTCCGGTGCACGTCATGACTGCAAAGCCAAAACACCCACCCAAAGTAAGGAGCAATAAACCAAACGACCCCGTAGCAGCATCTAAACGGGACCGGTGTTGTTTTAGATGTGGCTCTTCAGCTCATCTTGCCAACGCTCCAGACTGCCCTGCACGCAAAGTGACCTGCCGAAACTGCTGCAAAACTGGACATTTTGCCCGTGTATGTAAGTCCAAAGCTACAGCTAAGGTGGGAGAAGTGGTTGTTCTTGAAATGAATACAGTACTGATGTTACAAGATGAGCTAGTCGATAAAAGATTACCTGTACAGTGACCATAAGTACACAGTCAGCTTCATGCTCTGCTGCATTAGTGGTGGACACAGGTTCTGCTGTATTAATTATCCCTGAGCATCTCTACAGAGAGCATTTTAGAAATGTGTCACTTTCTGAGCCAGCTTCAAGGCTAGTAACATACACTAAGTCCAAAGTCCCCGTGCTAGGCTGTTTCTCAGCTACAGTGAAGCATGTTAATGCTAAAGTACCAGCTACACTGTATGTGGTGAAAACAGGCACAGCTTTGCTAGGATTGGACTTGTTTAGAGCGCTGAGGCTCATCATTGACAACATTGCAGTACTTCCTGAAGCAGCTTCTTCACCGACAGTGACTTCATCTACAGCTCCAGTAGCCGAGATTAAAACTGGAGCAACAGCTGAAAAGCTGGGTCTTGCAAAAGGTTTTATTCATAAAGTGAAGATCAGAGAGGATGTTCAACCTGTCCAACAAAAGCTCAGAAGGCTTCCGGTCTCAGTCAGACAAGCTGTCTCTTGTGAAATTGAGAGGCTGTTGGAGATGGAAGTCATAGAGAGGATTGATGCCTCTCCCTGGGTGTCTCCCATTGTAGTGACACTAAGAAAAAATGGGAAATTGAGAATGTGTGTGGATTATCTTGAGCCAAATAAGGCAATAGCGATGGACAGTCATCCTCTTCCACATATGGATGACATTTTTTCAAACATGTATGGAGCTACAGTTTTCTCCACTATTGACTTGGCAAATGCTTATCATCAGGTGTAAGTTCTGAGCAGTTCTAGCTGCACTTAATGAAGCTGGTCTCCAGCTTAATATGGAGAAATGCCATTTTAACCAAAAGAGCTTGCAGTTCCTTGGGCATGTCAAAGGTTTGCTGCCTAATGAGGATCACCTGAAAGCTATTGCAGAAGCTCCAGCACCGAGCGACGCCACTACTCTGCGCTCATTCCTGGGACTTACTGCGTGGTATGCAAAATTTGTGAAAAATTATGGATCCTTGGTGGAGCCTATGAGAGCATGCCTGCACACTGACACATTCAAGTGGACTTCAGAGGCACAGGCTAGTTTTGATGCAGTGAAGACTCGCATCATCAACAGTTCTGCATTAGCAGTTTTTAAGCCCAGCCTCCCAACTATTGTGGCTACAGATGCTTCAGATTATGGATTGGGAGCTATTCTAACACAGCTTCATCCTGACAAAACAGAGCGAACAGTTGCTTTTGCGTCACGCTCCATCACTCCTGCAGAAAGGAAATACTCCATTGTCGAGAAAGAGGCCTTGGCCTGTGTTTGGGCCGTTGAAAAGTGGAGAACTTTTCTGTGGGGGACTAGATTCACTTTGCGCACGGATTACCAAGCCCTGACCACTCTCCTAGCTACAAAAGAACTGGGGCGGGCGGGGATGCGCATTGCGCGATGGTCAGCTGGACTTTTGTGTTTCACGTATGATGTAGAATATCTCTGGTGCACAAAATTATGCTGCTGACTGTCTCTCCAGATTGCCTCTTCCTTCAGTCGAGAATGCAGAACGAGTGTGGAGCCTGAGCTGGTGGCTATCCTGGATACAGAACTGAAAGCCCTCACAGTGAAAGACTTTACTGCAGCGTGTCAGGTATGTCCAAAACTGACCACCCTAAGAGAGCAGATGAAGCAAGGATGGCCTAAAACAGCACAATCGTTACCTGCCATGCTCCAACCTTACTTTGCTGTTCGAGATGAACTGTCCGTGGAAGAGGTAATAGTTTACAGAGGCCCTTACCGCCGGTTAGTTCCTGTAGCAGTGAGAAAGCAGATTACTAATCTGGCACATGAAACCCACCAGGGCGTTGTCCGCACCAAGCAGAGGCTGCAAGACCTGTACTGGTGGCCACATATGGACTTGTGTGTGGAGGAGACCATAAAAGCATGTGTGATATGCCAGCTGAATGATAAAAGTGCCAAAATACATCCTGCACCGCTTCACCCAATTCCATTTCCAGATGTTCCATGGCAGAAAGTGGGGATTGACATCGTTGGTCCATTTGACTCTGCAGTTGGGGACTGCCGCTATGCAATAACACTGATCGACTACTACACCAAATGGCCAGAGGTGGCGTTTACCCCTTCCATCACAACCAGTGCAATCACCACATTCCTGTCTACAATATTTTCCAGGTTTGGCAATCCTACAGAACTGATTAGTGACAATGGGACACAATTTACCTCCACCGAGTTTGCAGACTTCCTAGCAGTGAGAGACATCAAACACAGGAAGGTGTCTTTATATTACCCTCAAGCAAACGGAGCAATAGAGCGCTGGAACCGCGTTCTAAAAGAAACACTCCTTACAGCAGAGCAGGAGAGGAAGCAGTGGAAGCCCTTCATACAGAACTTCCTGCTCACTTACCGTGCTACTCCACACAGCACCACAGGAGTGTCACCGTATGAACTCATGTTCAACAGGAAGATGCGCACAAAAATGGACATCGGACCGGCAAGTACTTCTCCTTTTCCATCAGAGAAACAACTACGTACCCGTGTTACCTCAAAACAGAGAGCATCAAAAGCCTACACAGACATTAAGAGAGGAGCGCGGGTGCCACAGATCAGAGAGGGAAGCCTGGTCAGAGTGAGAAAGCCCTTTCATGTAAAGAAAGGACTGTCAAAGTTTCACGCCCCAGCCAGATTGATGAAGAAAGCAGGTGAAAGTTCGTACGTGCTGGGGGATGGACGCACGTGGAATGCGTCTCACCTGTCTCTGGTTCCAGAAAGTGCACAAGACACAGGCACTGGCGCTGCGGATGCAATGCCTGAGCCAGAGGTCACACCACCGCTGGATGATAGGATGCCCAGACCCGCAAGGGTTAGAAAGAAGACTGCATGGCTTAATGATTATGAACATTAGTCATGTCTTATGATTAGTGAAAAAAAAGTGGGGGTGAGAAGAAGTGTTACTTGATGCAGATTTCTTGAGTTATCGTTTTTTAAAGGTTTGTTAGAGAACATCTGAGTTAGAGGTAATGTGGAGACAAACGCACAAAGAAAATTCTTATTGTTTGAAATTTTAAATTTTCCATTACAGGTCTGTTAAACTCTTAAACAAGGGGGAAAATATGTTGTGTATTCAATTGCTCCACCACGACACTAGAGGGCGCGTTATATTACTGACTGAGTTTTGTATGTTACGTTGTGAAGAGGAAGCATTAAAGAATATAGCGCGAAAAGCATTCTGAGTCATGTCCTGATTTCTGTGCAAATCTGAGGATTACTTCTACAAGAATACAACACGGTAGAACAGGGGTGGGATTATATAAATTTGCTTCCTTCCACTCCCTTTCAAGCAATATTTATTTATATGTCTAATTATCCAAAATTTGATTAGTTATTGTACGAATGTATAACTGATGATTGTATTGATTTTGTGTATTATTCCTATTTGATTGCTTGAAATAAACCATTTCAAATCAAATAAAAAATGACAAAGGTGCATAAAGGTGGAGAGGATTTCATGTAATCCATAGACACCAGTGAAGATCACAAATCATTGAAGAAAAAAGTTCAGGGCACTGTCGTGTGGGGTCTAGAAGACCCCACTCCCAATGTTAACGTGCCTAGGATAGCACAAGGGTTAATTGCTTACAGCCACTCACATCACCAACCTAACATTACCCGTGCAACAAAAATGCTATAACAAGCTATAATCGCAGCTATTCAGGCATAGTTTTGAACCCGATGCCAGCTCAGATCAGAAAAACAAAAACATACATGGATCTAGTCATTTACAAGTGGATGCATCCGAATGGAGTGGAGCAGGGAGGTTGTGACCACTGACTGTAATATAACTGGACAAATTGCGTGTGACGTCAGCTATAGAAAATGCCTTGCTTCCGGTTCCAACCAAATGTCAAATGTTCGACGCGAAGCTGCCAACTTTTATTGAGGCATCCGATTGGTCAGTTTATAACTTGAACAACTTGTGCTACAGCTAAAATATAATTAAAAAAAATTTGAGATTAGCAAGGACGTGTTAAAAAAACAAAAGGGTAGCTGAACAAGAATGGTTATTCTGACAAACATAATTATGGAAGCATTTCTGTAGCATAATAAAAAATAAAAGTAGATACCAGAAATGCCTTTTCATTTTCAAAAAGAAGCTGCATTTGTTGACTCAAAATTAAAAAGAAAAAGCAATCCGCCAAACTGCTTTTTCTTTTTCTTCAACGCTGCTCATTTTGTCACTTAATTAAAATGATAAAGAAAATGGTATTTGACATTTCATTTTCAAAAGGTTTTCTAGTAAATGTGTAGCAAAGTTCAATTAGAAATATCTTGACTATTAAATGGGATTAACAGAAATGTTTTTTCATTTTCACAGTGTAACTGCATCAAATTACTCAAAAATAAAATAAAATTAAAAAGCAATACTTCAAAATGCTTTTTCATTTTCCACCTAAAAACCGCTTATTCTGTCATAATTAAAACGATAATACAAAGAGGGGATTGCATTTTCGTTTTCACATCCACCCTGCGAACATTGTCGCATTATTCAATTCCAGTTAGCATTTCCAGGGGGGAGGTGGGGCGATGACTTTGATGCGTGTTGGTCCAACCAGCAAACGCCCAAAGTTTAGCATGGCGAAATCTGCTAGAGCTGTTCATGGAGCTGTAGTTGTCCTCGAACAGCGAAAACAGCAGGATGCTGCAGGATACTTATCTTCTAAATGTGCTTACGGTTATGATTATTATAAAAGGCATGCTTGCTAATAATTTTTAAAATCCGTGCGGCCAGTGCTCCTTTCTTGGCTGCAAGGACCTGGAAGAAGGGTTTGCATTAGGCTAATACGTGCTAAAAACATTAGCCGTGGAGGAACTCCAAAATGCCGCAATGGGCATCTTGGATGTAAATGTGTGGGAATAACATCAGCCTTTATTTTGTCTGGACACCCCTAGAAACACAAATTCATATGGTTTACAGTTTCTCGGGTTTGCGTACCAGCTCTTCAGCCTTAGGCAATCCATAGTTCTGGAACGCGGGCCTTTGCGGGCACCGAGGCGGCTGCCGGTCAGGAGACAAGCTTCGAGGGGAAGCTTCGACAAACCGCGGTGCGTCCGAAGGAGGACAGCAGAAAATGGAAATACTGCTACGTAGTCCAGAGAAGCTGTGTACAATCATCACAAAGCCCTCTCCCCTGCCGCTAACACAAAGCTACAAGCATAGTCACACTGTTCCTATACATATACATCTGTCTCTTAGCAGCCGGACACATGTAGCAATGACATGTAGCAGATAGCAATGACGTCATCGCCCTGCCTCCCTCCTGGAAATGCTGAGTGAAATTAACTTATGCTACACATTTCGCAGGGTGGATGTGTAAACTAAAATGCAATCCCCTCTTTGTATTATCGTTTTAATTATGAAACAGAAACCACTTAAAAAAGTGGTTTTTAAGTAGAAAATGAAAAAGCATTCTGAAGTATTGATTTTTAATTTTATTTGAGTCATTGGATGCAGTTACACTGTGAAAATGAAAACGCATTTCTGTTAATCCATTTTGATTTTCAAATTCGACATTTCTAATTGAATTTTGCTACACATTTACCAGAGAACTTTTTGAAAATAAAATATCAAATACCATTTTATCTATAATTTTAATTGAGTGACAGAATAAGCAGTGTTGAAAAAGAAAAAGCAGTTTGGCAGATTGCTTTTCCTTTTTAAATTTAGTCAACAAATACAGCTTCATTTTGATAATGAAAACATTTTTCTGTTATTGACTTTAATTTTTAATTATGCTACACAAATGCTACCATAAATAAAAAGTGTAATGGCTGTTTATTTCTCAATATAAGTCTATGGGATTTTGGGTTTTTGGGACCAGAGTGTACTTCCTATTTGGAACACTAAGGGGGAGGGCTTGGTCAGTCCAGTTCCATTTACTATCAATGGTTGCGACCCACCGATTGCAGCACCTTGGTCACAGCTACAAGCTTTTTCATCCTGCACTTTTTCCATCTACTTCTCATTCAGAATATTTTTATTTAAAAAAAAATACAAAGAAATGCAATTTTAAGCTCAATTTTCTCTATATATGCTCTCCATCATCAGAAAAATGCTGCAATTACATGTTAAAAAACACCATTTTGATCAGAGTGGGTCTTTCAGAATTTATGGTTGAAAAGCAAAACAAAAAATTAGAGAGTCTTTATTTTCAAACTGAGAGGTTGAACATTAAAAGGTGTACTGTAAAGTACAGAGTTGCAAGGTGTGCAGGTTCAAAAGACCCAGGCCGATTGCCCCTGTAAACATTGAACAGTGTTACATAAGCATTACACTGCAGTACCTGAACACAGGTCAGAGTGAAGTTTTAACAGCTGCTTTTTTAATGAAAAATGTTTCAGATAGACTTGATTTGCCAAAAAACAAACAAAACAAAGCTGTAGAACTGACTTTAAAGAGTCTTAGTAACATATGAAATACCTAAAGGCTTAAAGTAAACACTTTGTTTCCCAGATAAAATCAATTTGGATGACAGAGAGAGGTTTCACATTGCATGCTCAAAACATATCCATCCATCTTGCATAAATCTTCACACCCCCCTTAAACATAAACATACTGATTCTAAAAAACACAAAAGCAATTCAATTTTAAATGTTGCTTTTGTCAGAAAAGCCCTTTATGATCATTAAAGCTGAGATACAAAGAAGTAAACAAATTCCCTGTAATACAGTGCAATACTATCGTCTCTTCATAAACATAAAGGTCCGCTCAATCATGGACCCTCTGATGTTTATGGAGGGGGTCACAAAGTTTGCCAAAAGTTGGAAGACTGCGCCAAGGCCATCAGCACTGCTAAACACCCACATATATGCAAACTCTTTTCAATTCATTTAAGTCACCTAGTTCATCTCCTTAGAGTTGATGCAGCATCAAATAGTTAAAAAAAGACAAAGGTAACATAACTCAGAGGCATTTTAATGTAATGGAAAAGTAGAAATAAATGAAAACCAATTAATAATAAACGAAAAAAATAGATTATAGGGAACTCTTAGACTACCAAATGATAAATAAACAAAATGATTATGATTTTTGACACGTAAAAATAAAAATTAGTATCAACTATTTACCTAACCCATATGTATGATCTCGATCCTCAAAAAACGGGGTGAAATGGCACTCATGGTCTTTGTGCATTTTAGATTCTCAGTATCAGTTACTGTCAAACTTAAGGATTTATTCTAATGTTAACTACACTTGGATCTCTGACCTGGGATCCAAATCGCATATGTTTAACTTGAGACCGTCTTTCTAAAATGCAACTTTCAGCAAGATATAACAATGCTACGCTTAAAAAAAAGAGTTTACAAGAAGAACACCAGCCATTGTTTCAAGGAGGTAAAAATGTCTGCCAGCACCAAGAGTAAGCTACAGTATTCAGGAAGTGGATTGGTAGAGAGGAGAGACAGAAACGGCTTCTTTCATTCGGCAAAACAGGATATTTCTTTTTAAAAATTGGCACATGGCTCCAATGCAGGCCCTACAATCATGAATGTAGGCTCTGCTGAACCATTTGAAAACAGAGGAAGAATTGGTTCAGAGAAGGCACTTCTGAAACAGTAGATGCCAATGCCTGGAGCCGGGTGCAGCAAACTGCTGAGCGAGTCTGGTCGCCTAGGCAAACATGGTCAAGGTGATCCACTGAAAAAAGCAGAGGGGGAAGCCAAAGAATGTAAGAAATATCCGGGACCAATAAAAAATGAACAATCTTTAAAAAGAGAAATACTAAGGTTTTTCTAATTGTGCTGACAAACCTGAAAGAAATTGAGGGATATTTGACCATCTGCATCTGTGTCCAAGGTTTTAAAGGTTTCTGCGGAGAAAGGAAAAAAAAAACATCTCAATTGGTGCAGGAATGTTTGCTTTTCATTTAAAGGGCCTATATCATGCAAGATCAACCTTTTTGAGCTTTGAAGTGTATTATAATGTTAATTCCTCACAAAAAACAACCCCAAATGTTATTTTAATCCATTCTAGCACTCATGAGTATTCCACAGTAAACCTGAGTACCAGCCCCTTCCAATCTCTGAAAACGAGTGGGTTCTCACATTGGGATGTAGATAAGTGAGTAACAGTCCCTTCCAGGAAGAGTATGCACTTCCAGTATTGCCCCCAGGTTACCACACACACACGCTGAGAAAGCTGCCATGGACCCTGTCTCTGGCTCGTCTCCCACCCCCACCCATTCCCCAATACCATCTGGATGAGGCCCATCTGCTTGACTATTTAAACATGTAGTTGTAGGGTTAGATAAACTAACTCTTCTCAAGGACTCTCCGTCCTGGGAGAGGATCCCTCCTTCATGTGGACATCCATGAGGTTTCTTCTTTTTTTTTCCCATTTGTTTTTTAGGAGTTTTTCCCGTACCGAGAAGGAGGGTCTAAGGCCAGGGATGCCCAGCTTAGTTAAGTCTGTTAAGTTTAGTTTAGCCATTACCTTTTGAATTCTATGATGTCATGTTTATTATACAATAACCGGTATGAAGCCCATTGAGCTGACTATTGTTGTAATCTTGGGCTATATATCGTAATGTCCGGATTATAAGCCACTACTTTTGTCACATGCTTTCAACCCTGAGACTTATTCAATGATACGGCTAATTTATGTATTTTTTTTTAAATAAGTTTTCAGCTTTACAGTACAAAACAGTATAATAAACATTACAATTTGAATTTGCTTAGAATTTCTTAATATACAAACATTGAAACAAAAGTTTTTTTTAAATAAACTATAAGAACACTGAACTATTGGGAGTGACCAGTGTTTATCCATTTGTTTGTATTTTTGAAATAATATCTGGCATATGTAAATTAGCATATTGGAGCCACTTTTTCCAGCATAACATAAACCGGCTTTCTTTATTGTTCAAATGTGCCGTTAGTTCTTCCATTTTATATATTTCTAATGTTAATTCCCACCATATTGTTAAAGTTGGTACATCAGTCCAGTATGGTATGATGAGAGGGCAGTCCCACATGATGTGGACATGTGCTCTTTGGTTTCCACATTTTCTCTAACATAAAGGAGGGTTTCCATCATAATGAGTCTTTTGAAGAGGTGTGATTAAGAATCTGATCAAACTTTTCCATCCAAATTCTCTCCATCTTTGTAAAGCAGTACATTTCCATTGGTGTTTCCATATCGATGTCCATTCCTCTGGCGTTATGTTCATTCCGGCCTCCTTCTCCCATAATGTCTTCACATATTCAGTTGAGTGAGGGTTCTTGTTTGTCAAAAATGCATACAGACCAGAAATGTGTTTCCTAATAACGCCACCTTAAAGGCCTGTTCACACCGGGACGAATTTCGCCTGCGATTTTCGCCGACGTTTAACGCCTCGTGACTAAACAAAGGGCACCAATGTGAGTGTGCACACCGACGCGAAAGAACGCCACACGTCAAAGCGTCAAAAAAAAAACCGCCTCGGGTTCGTTTTTTTTTTTTGACGCCTCGCGTCGAAATCTATTCGACCAATGAGAATGGCGCTTTTGCACACGTGTCTGGAGCTTCTGAAGTTACAGTAAAACACAACTTGGGGGCGCTCAAACACAAAACTGCCTTGCTGAGCACACATACCAGCAAAGAAGATAGACGCCAAGTAGCGTCTACACTGCAGCGAAGAAATAATGACGGACATTCTAAAATATCCCCGAACCAAGCACCAGTTGGAGCTACTGGTGCTTGAAATATTCATGTTTTCTTTGTATTATTCTGACAAGCACGTAAATACTTGCTCTCTTCTTTTGAGTGAAAAGCGACTTTAAGAAGGGTAAAGTTGCGCAGCGCCACCTTGTGTACAGGAGTATTTCTGTTTACATTAAGCGCCATCTAATGTCAGGGAATGAAATTGCATGTTTGCTCGGTTCATCGTCAGCGAAAAACGCTGGCGAATAACGCCTGGCGAATATTCGTCCCGGTGTGTACGGGCCTTTATGTGTGTGTGCAGACTAATTGTAGTCATCAAACCATCATTTGGATGCAAGGCTGTGTGCAGCCTTTTTTTATTAAATATTACACGTGTAATACAAGTTCTTTCTAGCTCAGTTTTATGTTATTTTTCTTTATTAAGTTTGATCCTTCATTAATGGAATTAATGGAATTATGTGGGTTTTAATTAGTGGACAAAATTTAAAAGGATTTATGCTAGAGTAACATGCAAACATGTGTTTTCTATGCAACTGTAATTGTCACTTTAAAACGTTATAATAAATAATTAGTTGTTTAACAATAACGAGTAGTTACATTTATTTTTCATTAGATTTAGTTACATGTATAAGTTATATCTGGCCCTTTGAGGACAACCACTATAGTGATGTGGCCCTCGGTGAAAATTAGTTTGACACCCCTGGTCTAATCGATTGTGTCAGCAGTTCTAAATATTAGGCAAATAAAAGTGGAGACCAGGCACAACCTTGTCTATTTCCTCTCTGGATTGTAAAGCTGTTTGAGAGGTAACCCTTAACTTTAACTTTTGCTGTAGGAATAGCATACAGACTCTTCACTGTTTCAATAACTGTGTTGTGCAACCCAAATTTAGTCAGTACTTTATACAGAAAATCCCAATTTACTGAGTCAAATGCTTTTTCTGCATCTATACTCACGAGCATAGCTTTATTTTTAGATGTTTGTATCTTCTCTATTATATGCAGAGATCTGCGTATATTATCTTGTGTCTGCCGGTTTCTTAATCAGACTCTATACAAATTCCTCCATTCGGCTGGCCATTATTGAGCTAAACAGTCTGTAGTCTATATTAAGGACAGAGATCGGTCTATATGAGCCTCACTCGGATTTATCTCTACCTTCTTTGGGAATGGCCGAAATAATGGCTTCAAAATACAAATACAAACTTCCAACTTGATGGTATTTGGGATTTCTTTAACACCCATCTTTAAATTCCTTGTACCCCTCTGCGGTAAAGCCATCAGAGCCCAGTGACTTATTGGTTTTCAAACGACTTGTGGCTTTCCTAAGTTCCATTTCTGTGACCTCTGCTGTCATTTTCTTATTTTGTTCATCGTTCAGAGTTGGTAGGTTTATAGAGTTAAGAAAATAATCAATCTCGTCGTCAGTCCTACCAGGTACTTTGGAGTACCATTTTTTGTAAAATACTTAAAATACCCCATGCATCTCACTTAACTTGGTCATGATGTTTCCAGTTTCTGGATGTTTGATTTTGCTTACAGTGCTGTCAGCAATTTTCTTTTTCAGTTTCCATGCTAAAATTTTCGTTGATTTGGATCCACTTTCGTAGTATTTCTGTTTCAAATACATTACATTTTTCTTTATCTCAAGTGTACTCAGATTATTTCATTTCTAAATTCTTTTAATTGTTTCAGCATGCCCGTTAAAGGGTTCTTTTTATGTTTGCTTTCTAATTGTGTTAACTTCTTTGGTAATTCTTCAGCCTTTCTATTACGCATTTTCTTCCAATGGGAGGCGATAGATATAATTTTCCCCTTATGACAGCTTTCAATGTGTTCCATAGTATTGGAAATTACACACAATTATCATTTATTTTAAGAAAATCATTCATTTCTTTTGTTGTTTCTTTTTTAATATTTATGTTTTTGATCAGGGATGAATTTAATTTCCTAGAGAATAGTTGTGGACATGTGGTTAACTGAATAGTCAGATATAATGGTGCATGATCGCTTATATCTATTGATTCTATTTCACATCTCTGAATTCCATCTTCATCTTTACCAAAAGTTAGGAAATAATCTATTCTGGTTTAAAGTGAGTGTGTGGCCGAGTAGTGAGTTTTAAAAAAAAGATGTAATGCATTTTTTCTGACGCCCGCTAGGGGCGCTCAAGCAGAAAGGGTAAGAGTGAGACAGGGGAAATAGGGTATATGTATTGAGGAAGACGCAAGTTTAATGTAAATTCCTGCTTTGTGAATGATTAGCACGAACAGACCCTCATCATGGAAAATGCAAGAAGAAATGCATATGACGTAGCTTTCAAGTTAAAACAATTGTTAAAAGCAGTGTGAAAAAATCCACCATCGCCAACGGGTTTGGAAAAGCCGATCTGCAGCGTGACGGATAGGACAGCGCAAGTTCAGGAGTGAATTTGCCTCAGGATGAGAGTGACACTGACAGCGACAACGAAGGAGACACAGAGAGTGTGGCGAAGACTATCTGACGCTATTCCAATCTGACTGAGGAGGAAGACTTCTATGGTTTCAGTGCACAGGAGGCGCATGCCGAGCAGAGGCTATAAGTTACTGCTGCTCTCACTGACTTTTACAGGTATGTTTTTTTAACCAGCCCTGTTAGTGCTGTTACTACCATATTGCTGCCGTGTTACTGCCGCGTCACAGGCACTGTTTGGAATAGAGCTGTGAAGGTGTGGGATTTTTGATCTCCGCGGTGATGAAACAGCAGGAGTTGTGGTGAATTTTGACTACACTGTGAGTGTATAATCTTTAGTTGTGCAGCAAGAGTCTGTAATTTGCTTTATTTTGTAATAATCACTGTATTATTATTTCTATATTTAATGTTCCTTTATCCTTCATTAAAGGAGGGCTAATGTTCAAATTATAACTTGTATTGAGACTTCATTAATTATTTTGTTTTCAAACTCACAGTAGAGTTCCTGCTTACTTTTTAATATAGTGCCATCGATCCAAAACAATATTACTTAACCTATAAGTAAATCTGTTAAAAGAACAAGAACCCACAGCCCACTCTTTTACTACATAAGCACAGAAGGGTTACATGCGCAATATTTGGGGGCGACAGTGGCTCAGGTGGTTGAGCGGGTCGTCCAATGATCGAAGGGTTGGCGGTTCGATCCTCGCTCCCACCAGCCAAAATGTCGTCGTGTCGTTGGGCAAGACACCTCACCCTCCTTGCCTCCAGTGTGGCTCCACTGGTGTGTGAATGTGCATGAATGATCCCGGTGATGGTCAGAGGGGCCGTAGGCGCGAACTGGCAGCCACGCCTCTGTCAGTCTGCCCCAGGGCAGCTGTGGCTACAACTGTAGCTTACCGTCACCAAGTATGAATGAGGAGTGAATGGATAATGGACACAATGTAAGCGCTTCGAGTGTCTTGAAAAGCGCAGATAACTCCAATCCATTATTATTATTATACGCTCTTCCATTTTTGCAGAAGTCCGAATGTTGTTTGCTGGCTCTTGTTTAGTGTCCTGAAATGGGTGGCACCAACAAGGAGCGAAAGGTCGTGCCTCAGAGATACAGTCGTCTTACTTCCAAATACAAAGTTAGGCTGAGAAAATAACTTAAAATTTTACAAAATTTGTTCTTAAGTGTATCAAATGTAATATATTATCATATGCTGAAAGGCTTAAAGGTATGATATAGACCCTTGAAAATGGTCATTTTTTTCACTTTGGTTGCTAAATAAGATAATTTCTTTGATAATTTTTTTACAGTTGAACAATAAAGATGCAAAATAATGTTTAGAGTCCCACTCCAGTCTTCTATTGAAATATTGTAAAAAGCACTCCCAGTGGTCTTTTAATCATGATTATGAAATTTTTTAAGGGAAAAGCAGAAAACAATTTGCGAGTGGGAATGTTGAAATATAGTAAACCCGCTCCCTTCCGATCATTCATCTGTTTATTGTCTCTCCTGCTAGCTTACAGTCCCTCACACCCCAAACCTAACATTACTAGTACAACAAAAAATGCAAGCAATATTGGAGCTATCGATTATTATCCAGCCGTACAGTTTTGAGCCAGATGCCAGCTCAGACAAGGAAAATGAAGTTGTTAATGGATCTAGTTCTCTACAAGTGAATGCATCAGAATGGAGCAGGAGCTTTGGTGCCATAGCAACGTCTATGGCACACTTACAAGCTTTTAAAAACTGCATTTATTCGTCTGTTTCTGATTCACAACAATTTGAAAAGAGAAATATTCAGAAATGCAGTTTTGAGCTTAATTTTCTTAATATATGTCCATCATCAGAAAACTGCAGAAAGAACGGGTTAAAAACACCAAAAACATGATTTTCATCAAAGTGGGTCTTTATTATTATTATTTAATTAAGTCAACTCACTGAACATGGTCTCCAGTCTGACCAGACAGGTGACAAAGTTGTCAAAGTCAACACTCATGTCCTCCTCTGTATACCGCAGGATGATCAGCTGGAACAAGTGGTTGGTCAGCTTAAAGCCTAAAGGGGCAAATGAACAGTACAAGATGACAAAGTATGAGAAAAGACAAAAAAAAAGTATTTTCTTCTTGGATTGCTTTATTTTATGGGACAAAAGGAAAAATGTTCAATACCTGCAGATTCAAGAGCAATTCTCATCTCATAGGAGCTCATGGTCCCAGATTTGTCCAAGTCAAATTGTCTGAAGATGGTCTGACATGTCACAAAAGATAGTGATCAAAATCAACAAAAAATAAGAAAGGGGGGGAGGGGTGCAGATTTAGAGCTGAAAAAAGTCTTTTGTTTTTCTACATTTCTTGAGCCATTTCCTTTTGAACTTGTACCAATTATCCTTTACATGTGTGAGAAAAATAACATACGGCTGATTGTTTATGCTTATATTCATACTTTAAGGCAAAACTAAGAAAAATAGCAGCCAAGGTTTCTTTAAAAGCCATGTTCATGTGACATTAGTTCACCCTCACCAAATATCTTTTAATCTTTTCCCAGAGCACATGGAATTCTTTCAAGCCCAGTTTGCCACTGCCATCCGTCTTTGAAAAGAAGTTCAGGAGTATTTTATGAATAAAAATGAACTTAAAGATATTCAGATTTTCTTTTTTGTTTTTTTTAACCTAAGCTTAGCGGTATTTTAAGGATACATCCATGAGGTTGATCATACTGCGACAAGCTTCAGGTGTAAAGCCGTCCGTTTTCAGGTCCTTATCTGGTTTTCAGAAAAAAAAAATACAATAAGACCAACGTTGCATAATATAGCAAGTTTAGAAGTCCACTGAAATGAGTTAACATTTCTAACGTTTGCTGATGATCTTGTTGAGAATGTTCTGGAGCTCTGTGACACTGATCTCCATGTCCTGTTGACACAAACAGAGGTCAGTTACCCTGACAATGTCCAACAACAAACACAAGCAGCTCCACTTCTCTGCAGGAGGAAAGCCTTACAGGTCCTGCCAGCTGTTTGAAGAGACTCTTAAAACCTGCGTCAATCTGGCTCTCATCCAGGAGAATCTTTTACAAAAAAAAGTGGTAAACATTTAAAAAAAAAATACATTAACGCAGTAAGACTAAGTAATGGGAGGCAATATTTACTTCTTACCTCTTTTGGAAGATCGGCTACTACATCATCGTCAAGCTCCCTATAAAATTCAAAAGAAGAAAACCAATCATTTATCTGAAAAACTCATTTGAAACAGGTTTAGAAAATTAATGAATGGACAAATTAGGATCAGCTTAAAGAGAATAAAAACACTCATTTTATATTAAGAAAACTTTCATTTTATATATGTATAGATATGGATACATAGATACAGTACAGATCAAAACTTTGGACACACCTCATTCAAAGAGTTTTTTTTTATTTTCGTGACTATGAAAATTGTAGATTCACACAGAAAGCATCAAAACTGTGAATTAACACATGTGGAATTATATAAATAACAAAAAGTGTGAAACAACTGAAAATTTGTCATATTTTAGGTCCTTCATAGTAGCCACCTTCTGCTTTGATTACTACTTTTCACACTCGTGGCATTCTCTTGAGCTTCAAGACGTAGTCACCTGAAATGTTTTTCACTTCACAGGTGTGCCCTGTCAGGTTTAATAAGTGTGATTTCTTGCCTTATAAATGGGGTTGCGACCATCAGTTGTGTTGTGCAGAAGTCAGGTGGATATACAGCTGATAGTCCTACTGAATAGACTGTTAAAATTTGTATTATGGCAAGAAAAAAGCAACTAAGTACAGAAAAACGAGTGGCCATCATTACTTTAAGAAATGAAGGTCACTCAGTCCGAAAAATTGGGAAAACTTTGAAAGTGTCCCCAAGTGCAGTCACAAAAACCATCAAGCGCTACAAAGAAACTTGCTCACATGTGGACCGCCCCAGGAAAGGAAGACCAAGAGTCACCTCTGCTGCAGAGGATAAGTTCATCCGAGCAGCTCAGAGTAGAGAGCAGGTCAATGGTACACAGAGTTCTAGCAGCAGACACATCTCTACAACAACTGTTAAAAGGAGACTGTGTGAATCAGGCCTTCATGGTAGAATATCTGCTAGGAAACCACTGCTAAAGAAAGGCAACAAGCAGAAGAAACTTGTTTGGGCTAAAGAACACAAGGAATGGACATTAGACCAGTGGAAATCTGTGCTTTGGTCTGATGAGTCCAAATTTTTGATTTTTGGTTCAACCACAGTTTCTTTTTGCGACGCAGAAAAGGTGAACGGATGGACTCTACATGCCTGGTTCCCACCGTAAAGCATGGAGGAGGAGGTGTGATGGGGTGGGGGTGCTTTGCTGGTAACACTGTTGGGGATTTATTCAAACTTGAAGGCATACTGAACCAGCATGGCTACCACAGCATTTTGCAGCAGCATGCTGTTCCTTCCGGTTTGTGTTTAGTTGGACCATCATTTATTTTTTAACAGGACAATGACCCCAAACACACCTCCACGCTGTGTAAGGGCTATTTGACCAAGAAGGAGAGTGATTGGGTGCTGCGCCAGATAACCTGGCCTCCACAGTCACCGGACCTGAACCCAACGAGATGGTTTGAGGTGAGCTGGACCACAGAGTGAAGGCAAAAGGGCCAACAAGTGCTAAGCATCTCTGGGAACTCCTTCAAGACTGTTGGAAGACCATTTCAGGTGACTACGTCTTGAAGCTCATCAAGAGAATGCCGAGAGTGTGCAAAAGAGTAATCAAATCAAAAGGTAAATCAGTAATCAAATCAATAGGTGGCTTCTATGAAGAACCTACAATACGACATATTTTCAGTTGTTTCACACTTTTTTGTTACGTATATAATTCCACGTGTTAATTCATAGTTTTGATGCCTTCATTGTGAACCTACAATTCTCATAGTCATGAAAATAAAGAAAACTCTTTGAGTGAGGTGTGGACAAACTCTATGTGAGAGAGAGAAAGAGAGAGAGAGAGAGAGAGAGAGAGAGAGAGAGAGAGATGGATAGACAGATATAGATATATATATACACACACACACACACACATACATACATATATATATACACACACATACATATATACACATACACACACATATACACGTATATACATACACATATACAGTACAAACCAAAAGTTAGGACACAGTTTCCCATTCATTTGAATGCTGAACTTTTGGTCTGTACTGTATGTACACTCTCACATACACACACACACCCACACGCAGACACAAACACACACACACACACTCTCACCTCAACTTTCACCTAAGCACAGGTGTCGGCTCACCTTTGCACAAATATTATGCATAACAGAATGAAATGCTTTACATGTGTGTGTTTGTGTGCATGAGTGTGCATGTGAGTTGAAGTTCTTTGTGTATGTGCTGACATGTTGGTATGTGAAGTTTTTGGAGCCACAGGTATCTTTGCGATATTTGAGTGTATATGTGAACAGGCCTCGCCCCTTTTGACTAACATCTACATTTGACAGTAATGAGGATAAACCTCCAGCAACTTGGTACTTCATGATTCTACCCCCCCCTCTTAATTATCCCCAAACTTCCGTAACTTAATTTTTTTCCCTCTTCTTTTATCCCCCTATCTTTTGGACCCTTATCCGTCTCTAACACCCCACTTTCTTCTTCTTTTTCTAACAATAAAATGTGTCAAACAAAAGAGGCCTTCCGCTCTCATCTGTTAGCTCAGTTGTTAGACAGGAAAAGTAAAAAAAAAATAAAAAGAAAATATATTGTAAATTTGAAACTTGAATTAAAAAAAAATCTTTTAACCTACAAACTGTTTCCAAATGAAAAAGAATGTTTTTTGTTACTACTACTAAAAAGACTTCTGTATTTTAACTTTTGCTTTTTTGTTTGTCTACCTTTAAACTTTAAGATCTAAACTTACAGTTTCAATTCAAATATTTTTTTGGTGTGACGGCTAATTTTAAGTGGGGGTGAAGCTATGAGCCCATTGGCTACCGGGACACGATTGACACACAGTTATGATGCTGTCAATTCTGCTTCAGAATAGCATCTGCTGTTGTCGCTGCCTGTGTCAGCTCTCCTCTGGTACGTAAGAGATGATGGCTGATGAGATGACCATTATCAGAAATTAATGGACAGCGTGGAAGCCTGAATCGTTTGATCTAATCGTTTGATATCTTATTTAAAATTCATCTCACGAGAGAAATCTAAAGTAAGACACATCCATTAAGAGAATCCAATATATAAAAAAAAAAGACAAAACACAAAGCAGATATGGACTCTGATAGATCTCTTTCTAAATTTCTATTTTTAAAATCTCATATTTAAAGAATGTATTTGTTTATTTGGCTTTTTGCTAATCAAGGCTGGAACAGGTTCTTAAAATAATAATTATTTAAAAAAAAATTTTTTTTTCAAAAACTAGCATTCTTATTGACTATTAGTGATTAATTAAGGGTTTTTTATTTGGCTCCTCAATTTAATTTAGAAATATATTGAAACATTGTGCAACTTATTCAAAGTTAAGCCAGTCCTCCATTTGAAAGCATCCCAACAATCATGACCACAGATTTTTCTCAGAGGTTTCTTTGTCACCTTTCACGTGCGCTTACTCTGAATCTGCTGGTTTCTCAGAGAAAACTCTGAGCACAAAGTCAGCTTCTTTGTTTGGCTCAAAGGTGGAGGGAACAACAATGTACTCTCCAGCTGGCAGCCGCAGCCGAGAGCTGACCTCACGCAGGTTGATGAAGAGTTCGGATCGAGCGCTGGAGGCGTGGGTGAGGAAAAAGTCTCGTTTGAGGTGAACATTCGAACTCCCTTTAAACTAACAGGGGAGTTCAGAGTTAGTATGATTTCAAAAAACAAATAACGTTTTTAATATCTAAAACACTTGTTCTTTAAGGAGCTTTATGGGAATTTAATTTTACTGCATGCAAATTTAACCACAATTTTTCAAATGTTTGAATATTTTTGGAAGACATCTCAAATTTCAAAACCACAACATAGAAGAGCTCACCTCATCTGGAACCTGCAAAAAAATGGAAATGGAAAATCAATATTGCTCATAACTACGCAATAGCAGAAAGTAAAATAAAAAAGGTTTCTTGCAAGCCACTGACTTCATACAAAGCAAATCCTATAGTTTCCATGTCTTTGCCCTCTTGCCGCTTCTTCCGGCGGTCTTTTTGCATAAGGCCGACCAAAAAGCTGCAGTCTGGTTTACCAGATACATCTGGGTGCTGAAGGCTGATCTTAAACTGAGGGTTTAGCCAGAAAGTTGCTGCAGAAAAGAAGGTAAAAGGGCAAATTACTCCTCCTTTTCAGGCTATAATTTAACCCAAAGCTTTTCAAAAAGTGCAAGTTGAAAGGGGAGTAGTGACAAAATATGTTCAAGTCCTAAAATATAGCAGGCGCGAAGCTAAAGGGTAAAAAAAAATACTTTGCCCCCCCACTTTCTCCACAGTTTTAGAATCAATATTAGTATCATTATTGACAAAGAGTAAGAAATCATCAAAAATCATTAAAAGATTATTTAAGCATTGCAAAAATAACAAAAATCTATATTTTTAATGGAATAATAAGCCTCTAAAATGATTTGCTTCACCCCTTTATTGTGTATGCTGGCCAAACTGGGCTTTCAAGAATTTCTAAAACAGTAATTTCTACCAGAATTTCTGGACTGTAGAGACGCACGTACAAAATTAAACAAAGAAAAAGATAATTGCACATATTCACCATTGCACATTTTCATCCATCTGCAACCAGTCAGTTGTTTCTCTGCTTGTTCCTGTCAAGGTTTCATACCTGGGTAGTTTCTGCACCCTCCAGCTGTGCTGCCTCTCCTCCACTCCCCCTGAAAGAGTGAGGAGCTCCATTTTTTCATCTGGGTGTTATCCAGGGCATCCGCTGTCAGGTTGCAGATTTCCACACGACTGAACTCCCGCAGAAAGTCACTGAATGCCATCCTGAGAAGACGGGAAAAAACATCACCATTAAGTTTTAAAAAACTGGATCAGATGAAAAAGCACACATGCAAGTATGGTTTGCACAAATTTATCCATGGTCACTTACCAAAATTCACCGTCTTCACTGCGGTTTTGTAGTCGATCCCTGACAGAGCTATCCACATAGCTCCACTCCTTGGAGCTGAGAGGTTTGCAAGAAAAACCGTGAATTTCACAACAGCAAAGAGACTGGCAGAGCTTAAGATGTTTGGTGTCTAAAGATCCATCAGAAAATGTATACAGAATATATAAAAAAAAAAAAAAAAAGCTAAATTAAAGCCGCACATGGCGTTGTATGGCCCACAGGCGCAACACGCCTTCCATGCCCACCTCTACGCACCACCTCCGTGCTATCGCTGTCCATCTCTACGCAGCACCACCACCCTCAGCGACCACCTTTTGACAAAGGCTAGTCAAAGCTGCAAAGGCTAATTATGCTAACTATGTTAGTACTAGCATTGCGATAAGCACTGTCAGCTGCCTCAGAAAAACACTTTGCTTAAGATGCTAATTATGCTAACTATGCTAGTTTTGCTAATGTGGCTAAAACTGCTAGCTTACCGATGAGCGTCATGAACTCACACAGAAAAACACATTGCTCCATTGGTAAGAGCTACCTGTCATAAGTCGATAGAAAATCCACTTTTTTCAAAATGGTGGCTTTTCTGTTGATTTTATCTCCATAGCAACTATTTTATGTTTTGGTTGCCTGGAGATAACCAACAGATCGACCTAAGTTTCAGATGAATCGGAAAAAGTATACTTTTTAATATCCTCAGAGGTTTAATGATAAACATTCCCCACATTCCATATATGTGTGTAACAAGTCTTTGTCATTATGTCCAGTTCCAGCCATGGATGCATGAATTCAATTTTCACAGTATTACATTGGAAGACATGGTAGTTGTAACCACTTTGCTAGCTAGCCACGTGCATGCCGTTGAAAATTTAAAACTTTTAATTGCAACATTTTTTTCCACAGTAGCTTTACATTGATGCCCAAACAGTTCTGAGAAGATCGATAAAAATCCCAACGACAAGTTTACGTTTGCATGTGGTAGTAAAGGTTCTTTTCGTGAAAAATTCTAGATGGCAGCCTTTTCCCGAAGTCAAAGGTCGCTGAAACTCCAGATTTGATTGTAAACTTACGCTAGCTACATGTGCGTGAGGGGGGGGGGGGGAAATCGCTCAAAAAAGTTCATTATTCCATCTTTTGTTTAAATGCGAAAATCGAAAATTCTCAGAGTTCGCCACAAAATGGCCCCCAAGCCGTAGGTCATGTGGCCGTCCAATATTGATTTCAAAACTTTCTTGGGATATCCCCAACACGTGCGTTTTGATTTTGTAACTGTATTTTGAAATACCTTTTTTTCGACCCCCTAAGCGATTTTCAACCCATTCATTTTTTTTACGGGATTGCTCGCCGTGATGTCTTCGTCTTCAGGGGGGTGACGTTCACTTTGTGGAAAATTAATTTTCAATTTATCCTAGGTGTGTGCACATTTTGGTGACTTTTCAAGTATGCAGCAGGGGTCAAATTTTCGCTGAAAGGTGCAGAAATCTTCCAAACTGCGAAAACAATATGGTCCTTGCAGTCAGTGACTGCTGCTGCGGGCCATAAAAATGGTCCATTTTTAAAGTCTTCCATGGTATAAAAATGCCTTTTTTTAGTAGCACAGTCTGTTCAGAAACCCACTTGTGCGGGAGCGGTGGAATAAAAAGTTGGGTGAAGCGCTCTCGGCGGGAGAGATTGAGGAGTTGCTGAACAAGTTGTACGCCGTTAGTTTATAGCCTACAGTAACCAGAATACAAAACCTTGAAAAAGGTTAAGTCTCCGTGCCTCAGTGCGGGAAAGGGACACTACAATGTTGTATGGCTCTCACGAAATTACACTTGAAAATATGTGGTGTTTATGGCTCTCACGGCCAAAAAGGTTCCCGACCCCTGGCTTAAGGTTTTCTACTTTCGAGGAAGGTAGAAAACCGCTATACAAGAATACGTCGTTTACCATCATCCTACCTCCAGCTTGATAACTCGCCATGTCATAAGGCTGGAATCATCTCAGACTGGTTTCTTGAACATGACAATAAGTTCACTGGACTCAAATAGCCTCCACCGTCACCAGATCCCAACCCAATAGAGCACCTTTGGGATGTGGTGGAACAGGCATCATGGATGTTTAGAAGACATATCTGCAGCAATTGTGTGATACTATCATGTCAATATGGACCAAAGTCTCTGACTAATTTTTCCAATACCTTGTTGAATATATGCCACATTAAGGTAGTTCGGAATGCAAAAGAGGTTCCAAACCAGTACTAGCAAGCTTTGTAGAATTTGTTTTTGCTTTTATCTATGCGCTTTAGCAAATCTGAGCAAGAAAATAGTTTTATTATAGATTAATTTATTAATTTCTAGTTTATAAAGAAATACAAATAGGCCTATTGCATAAATGCTACTATAATAATGCTAAATCAACCCAACACACAGTCTGGATGAACTCCCTGCAGAAGACTGCAGAGTATTTCAATGTGAAAGTTTGACCAAAAAAGAAGCTATTTTTGGTAGAAGCAAAGACTGTCAGCTTTCTGCGCTTTAAGACTCATCAAGTAAAATGGAAAAAATAAACTGTATTAGATCAGACAAAAATCTCTAAGTGTTTGCAAACAGACTATTCCTAGATTTAACAATTACAAAATAGGAAAAGCAGCAAATATCTATGGAGTCCTATACTGTTCATAATTAAATACATAAATATTTAATTAAATAAATAAATATGACCTCATGCAAATACACAATCAACCAAGAAATCTCTTATAAATATATAAAAAGATCACGAAATTGTGAAAAACCTGCACACCGATTTTAAATTAGCCATTATATTATTCAATATATTTCATTTTGCTTTAAAAACATGTTCATTATTTTAAAACAGCATTTTAAAATATTCATTTTATTTATGTGGAATATTATTATAATTCTACGTCTTTTTCAGAACCTTGGATTTCAAAATCAATATTTTCCAAAGTAGCTTTGTTTTTATTTCATGTTGCTGTTTTTCACAATGGCGTATTTATTTCATCAAGAGCTTTTTCAGGAGATTGTGTGTCTGTCAATCAAACTAGACAAGGCGGATACACTTTTGTGATTGGCTAATCCTTTACTCAGACATGAGCAGCAGCACCCTGACTTCATCGATCGAAGATACTTCACCAAACGTGACGGCGCAATGCACACTCCTCAACACTAGGGGGAGTATGCACCTCAACACATCCACAGTGTTACACGAAATTGGGCAGTTTTTGTTCTAAATTTGCGGTTAAAAGTGGCTTTGGCAGAGTATGCATAATTCAGTTGGTTATGTGGTCGGTTCGGCAATTTTCATCTTCTCATTAACATCTAATAGTGGTCTAAATTAGGCTGGGTGGTTGATGGAGTTCCACAAAACTTCTATGAACTGGAGTTCCATGAACGCAACATCCCGCATGTGGGAGGGGCTACCAGCTAATGTTATTAGCCTGATAGCCACATGGAGTGGTTGCCTGTGCTTATCTCAGTAAAAAGCATGGATGCACAATGTACATGGAGTGTTAAAGTCATGATCAGGTTTATTTATTTTGAATAGTTCTACATGATAACAATGTTTCCATGTTTGAGTTCATGAGATCATCCCAGAGAGAGTCTCTGCTTCAGATCTTGCAGTCAAACTACGTCTTAAAATACGTGTAAATCAGAGCGCCCAGGCATCGCGAGAGTGAGTGTGTGAGCGCAAGTTAAGGGTCTGTTGCCCTGTCCCCCGGAAAAGTAATAGTAAAAAAAGTACAGAGCCTGATTCTTGGAGTAAGCCCTGGCTGCAGAATTGCTCAATCAATCCCGGATCTCCGCTGCGTTTTCCGACCATGGTCAGAAACGTCATCGCGGGAAAGGTTCAACATATTCCCGGGAGGGAAAAATAAAATCAGAGGACCTGATTATAATCATTGTCTCATTGAAAATAGAAAAATATCATAAGGTTCAGGAGGCCTGAGCAGGCTTGTTTCGCTTTCCACAGCTGCCTGGTCTGACTGTCGGTCCGCCAGTTCACCTCCTGCGAGCCGACACAGTGTAAGGCACGATGTGAGCTCTGAGTGAATGGCGTAAGAATGAGGAGTGTTTCAACGGGGGACTTCGAGATGTGGAAGACCGGAGCTCCTCTGTGGTTTGGTCCACACAAACCCTCAAACTACAAAAACAGAGTCGTCCATGTTTGCATCTTCTGCAGCAGACAGTTTCTCTCTATTTGCCCTCTAATGTCAACAAAGCCGCGCAGATATCGCTGAAATATGTCACCTCTGACTGGCACACCACAGAGCGGGTCTCGAGGAGTAAGAGTCGATTTCCATGGATGAGCCAATGAGCGTTTAGATCCCGCCCACTTTCACTGATTGACAGACTCATTCTCCTGAAAAAGCTCTTCATGAAATAAATAAGTTGTTATGGAGGACTGTGAGGATGGAGGACTGTATTGCTGATTCGGGTTAGGAGTTTAACCGTAAACAAGATGGGGTGTCGGTCAGGACACAGGGAGGAAGAAAAAGGAGAGATGACTCCACTTGTCAAACGTTCTGCATTTATTCCTTTGCTGAATATTCCAATTTAGTCTGCAAACAACAAAAATCCTCTCATCACTAAATAAATAACACAAATAGCCCTACTGTAAATAAATAAATTACATAAAACAAGGAAAACTGATCAACTGATCAACTGGTCGGGTGTACACATGTCCATTTATCTCAACATCAGCCGACCGGATGTGTCCATCATCACTCCGATGAATCTTAACTCTTCCTATAGGCCAGGAAGCTCGGGGCAGCTGAGGATCAACTAACATGATCACTGCACCCATGTAGAGTTCTGGGGTGGCTGAATGCCATTTCTGCCTGGTCTGCAAGGTGGGGAGGTATTCCCGAAGGAATCTTGCCCAAAAGTGGTCCGCGAGCACCTGTGAGTGCCGCCAACGTCTCCGACTCAGGATCTCAGTGTCTGGATAGACCACCTGAGGCAGCGATCCGTCAGGCTGCCCCATCAGGAGACTGTTAGGTGTCACAGGGTCAATGTCTGCCACGTCCGCAGAGACGTAGCCCAGAGGTTTAGAGTTAAGGATCATCTCCACCTCCAAGAGCACAGTGAGAAGCACTTCTTCGTAGACTGGTTGGGCTCCAACAGATGTGTATAGGGCCGTCTTCACAGAACGAATTTCCTGCTCCCACACACCACCAAAGTGTGGAGCTGCTGGTGGGTTGAAGTGAAACCTAATTTTCTGCTGAGCAAGCTGTTGCTGTAGGGCAGGTTCCATGCTTGTAAAGGCCTCCTTGAGTTCACGTTCTCCACCTTTGAAGTTGGTCCCCCGATCAGACCAAATCTCCGCTGGTGTCCCACGTCTGGCGATGAATCTTCTTAGGGCCATGAGGTAAGCGTCCACGTCCATGCTTCTCAGGAGATCCAGGTGCACTGCTCTGGTTGTCAGACACTTGAAGATTATTCCCCAACGCTTTTCATGGCATCTAGCCACTTTAACCAGCATTGGACCGAAACAATCTACACCAGTGGAGTAAAAAGCTGGCTTGAATATTCTTAGGCGAGCAGCTGGAAGGTCTGCCATTTTAGGGATGGCTGGTCTGGCCCTCCAGCGCCGGCATTCCACACAGGTGTGTTGGTATTTGCGGATGGCCTCCCAGAGTTTGGCAACTTCACCACACTGACTGAGATAATGTTCATTGCTGTCACAGTAGGCGCAGTACACTTTACTCTTAATCTTCTCTTTCATGTAACCAGCTTTAGATGACAAGGTTGGTTTTGACTCACCAGCGCCATGGAGGACCATCACACTTTGTTTAGCTGTACGAGTCTCGTTCTTCATGCTCGGCCTGTCTCTGGAAGTCTTTGGAGTGGTTTGGTTGTCAAACCCTTGACACCAGGACTCATAGCGTAACCACTCTGACAGGTCGATTAAAGTGTGGCTGGTTCCTGCCTGCTTGAACTGGTGTCTGCGGAAATCAGCACGCTGTTCAGGTGGAAGCTTGCTGAGGAGACGTGCAACGTGTGATCCACAGTTCAGTTCAACTTCACCTTCAGGGCCCAAGGTTTGCAGCAGCCCCACCAGAGACTGTATTTGGAGGGCAAACTTCTGAAATGCAGCGATATCTCCACGCTTCACTTCCAGTGCATCGAGAACACTTGCTATCTTCCTGAGGGCAAGTTGATGGGGTTGGCCAAACTTATCATGGAGAGCTGCCAGTGTGTCTGTGTAAGGGGTTGGAGAGTTCAGATAAGCATCCGCTATAAGCCTGGCTTCTTCCAGCTTAAGGTGGTCTACTAATACTTGGTATCTGAACAGTTCGGTGGTGTTAGCAGGAAGCAGGTTCTCTAGGGCTATGCGGAGCCTGGCAAACTCACTGGGGTCTGGATTTGTGAACTTAGGAATGGTAGGTTGAGGACCTCTATAGAGCTGTTCAGGTACTGCAGGTGGCATGTGGGGTTTAGCAGGCGGAATGCGGGGTGCTGCCCTCATAGCTGGAGATGGGGGCTGAGTTGGCTGAAAGAATGACTGCTTTGTATTAACAGAGGCTGCAGCCAGTGGTATATGTGGTGGAGGAGGAGGAGGCCACTGAGGGGAAGTATCAGAGTCTCTAGAAGAGTAATATGCTTGGTTACTTGCCCCTTCGATCTTTAGCTGCTTCATATCCTGCTGCAAGTCTTCTTCAGGTTCAGGCCAGGGGGGAGGATCAGGCCAATCACTCTCCTCCTGAGGTTCTAGTTTAGGAAAGGAGATCTGGGGAACTGCAACTCTAGAATGTTGAGCTGGACTGTGGGACTGAGCAATTTCTGATTTCAGTGTCCGAGCGACATTGATTAGCTCTTTGATCTCACTTCGAGCTTCGTGCAGTTCTTTTAAGCCTGACTGGATCCACTGTTGTGACTGAAGCAGCTTGGCATTCTCCTCTTGAATAGCTCTGATCTCTGCAGAGAAGTGGGGGCCGTGGTGTGGGACAGCCTGGTATGAGCGTGTGGGTGCAGACAGCGTTTCCCATCCCATATTTCTCCTCTGGAAGCAGTTTGGGGCTAGCTGAGGCATCTCGGAGTGAGCAGCATTCTACATGAAGCTTCCTGAGGGAGCTTGAGGTGGTTGGAAGAAACTCATCTGGGCTGGGTCCTCTTGCAGGGGGGCGAGAGTCCTCAGTGGAGGTGGTGAGCTCCACTGTGGTAGATCTCTTGGCTGATATCCCACATAATCTACTTCATAATCTTGAAGTCTGTACGTAATATCCAGAATGATCTCCGCAACTCCGCAAAGACCCGCTCTGGACCTGGATGGCGGAGGTCTTGGTCGTACCTTTTAATCAGCAGCAGCTTAACTGGATGTGTCGGATCTAGGACGATCGGGTGCAACGTTAAGTCACTAAGGCCCTCTAACCGACACAGCCGACCACCTACTCTTATTAGGCCTGATGACTGGTCCAGCTCAGGAGAGAGGGTAAGTAAGCGGCTGCTAGATGAGACTGACTTTCCTGCTGCTAACAGTTTGTAGTCCTCTGGGAAAGACTCTTGTTGTGCCTGCTGTATGACAAGTTTCTCCGCTTGGCGATACTCTTCGGCGATCGGAGGAGAATCTGAAGGGCTCGATGCATGGAGGGCATGGACTTTAGCCTCGATGCACTCCTGCCAGGTCTTGTAAACAGTAGCACTTTTGCTGCTTGGTGAAGTAACTGCTAAACCACAGAAGGCAGTTTTCCGAAGCTCTGTAGAGTCTTCCTGTGGCTCCGTGCTAGGTCTCTCTGGCCAGGTGTCTGGGTCTTGGAGAAGAAAAGGGGGTCCTTGTGACCACCTATTATCGGGGCGGCCATGGTGCAGCGGTAGGGCGGTCGACCCATGATCGTAAGATTGCAGGTTCGATTCCCGCCTTGCACGCCCATGAGTCGAAGTGTCCTTGGGCAAGACACTGAACCCCAGCTTGCCTCTGGTGGTAGGCGGGCGCCTGTGTTTGGCAGCGGAGCCGCCACCAGTGTGTGAATGTGTGAGTGAATGTGTGTGTGACTGGGTGAATGGGTCTGTGACTGTAAAGCGCTTTGTCCTTGTAGGAAGAAAGGCGCTATACAAGTGTACGCCATTTACCATTCTATTATGCTCTGTGAGGGCTCTCAGGGGTTTCCCTCTGGTCAGGTCATCCGCCGGATTGTTGACTGAATCCACATAGCGCCAGGTACCATTCTTTGTGAGCTCTTGGATCTCGGCTACTCTTCCTCCGACAAAGACCTTATAGCGACAGGATTGTGATTGCAGCCAGGTTAAAACTGTTGTGGAGTCGGACCATAACACCATCTGATTCACTGTCAGGGTGAGTTCTTTCTCCAGGACATGAGCTAGTTGGGCCGCTGTGAGGGCAGCGCAGAGTTCCAGACGGGGAATCGACTGGACGCGCTTAGGAGCCACTTGTGATCGTGCAAGAATGAAGGACAGGTGTACCTCACCGTTGCTGTCTTGAGTTCGCAGGTAGGCCACTGCTCCGTAGGCTTGCTCAGATGCATCAGCAAAAATGTGCAATTGGTGCGTGGTATCTCCTGAGGTGGTACTTACAGACACATAAGGCCGTGGGAGAGACAGCAGAGATAGAAACTGAAGCTCTGCCTCCCAACTGGTCCAGGCTTGAATGAGTTCTGAGGGCAGGTTGGAGTCGTCCCAACTGCGTTTCTTGTCCCATAACTGCCGAATGATGAGCTTTGCGCGGGTGGAGTAGGGCAACAGATAACCTAAGGGGTCATACTGTGATGCTAGGACTTTGTAGATGTTCCTGAGAGTTGGTTTCTCATAGGTCACGGACCTATGTTTGTAGCCCAGGGTATCTGTCTCCCAGTTCCAACTGAGGCCAAGGGTAGATTCTTGTGGATCTGACTTATCTTGTGCGAGCCACAGCTCCAGGCTCTCAGATCTGGCATCTTGAGGCAAGTGACTGAGTACACTTGCATCATTGCAGGCCCACTGGCGTAAGTCAAAGCCTGCTGATGCTAGGAGGGCTCTTAGACGATCCACGAGGGACTTCGCTTCCTTTGATTAGTCCAGACTCTGTAAGCAGTTATCAACGTAGAAGCAATTTTCCACTGAAAACTTCAGGTCCTCACTGGGATGGCTCTGATCTGCAACGAGGCGTTGAAGAGCATAAGTGGCGCAGCAGGGGCTGCATGTTGTTCCTAAGGGAAGGACCTGCCACTCAAAAACTCTCGGAGGTTCATCCACTCGTAGGAACTCACAGGAACTTGAGGAGGGGAGGGGAGGGAGGGAGCGATTGCCAGGAAGGAGGCGGACCTGGTGGAACATCCCTTTGATGTCACCACTAACTGCAATGGGGTGCTCTCGAAATCTTAACAGGACTCCAAGCAATGAAGCCCCGAGGGTGGGGCCCAGTAGGAGGAATTGATTCAGGGACTGTCCATGGTACTCATGAGAGCAGTTGAAAACTAGCCGGGATTTCCCATTGTGGGTAACGAGATGATGGGGAATGTACCACTCCTCTTGGTCAAAGGTTTCTTGAGGGACTTCCTTCACAGCACCTGCATCTATGAGCTTCTTTATTTCTTTCTTGTACACCTCAGCTTGTTCTGGGTTCCTCAGAAGGCGTCTCTCCGTGCTGCGCAGCAGAGCCAAGACAGATTCCTTTGGTGCAGCTAGCAGTGGCATGTCTGGGTGGCGCAGTAATGGGGTGGCATATCTGTTGATGCCGTTCACCTCTGTGCGGATTGTCTTGGCTTCGAGCATGACCACAGCCTGTTGGTCCTGTTTGGAACGCACAACTTCCTTTTCAGGTCGGTACGGCACAGTGTCCATTTGCCAGAGCCTCTCCACATGCTTGTAAAGCTCTTCAATCTTTGTTGGGGATGAGGTAAACAGGCACTGCACTGCATTGGTAGGCTGCCCCGTCAGGTGAACTGGGCCTTGGAGGGTCCACCCTAGTCTTGTGTGAACTGCTGCTGGGCTGCCGGGGGGACCGAGTCTGACTGGCTCAATTGGTGTGATGAGGTGAGGCTGGTCAGAACAGATAAGGAGGAACGGTTCTGCATCTCTAAGAGCAGGAATGGGAAGACCACACAGGTGCCTGAACTTCTTCTGTAGCCGTTCAATGGGATAGGTGTGCTGGGCTAGGCTGAGACGGTTAGCTGTAAAAGCACCCTCAATCTTGTAGCTGGTGTGAGGCCGAGCCACTGAGGAGATGTGGAAGGTCACAGCATATCCATGCAGGACCTGAATATCCTGTCTGACTGTGCGGAGAGGGAGATCTTCAGGTGTCCCCTTAATGCCCAGAGCTTTGGCTGCTGATGGTAGCAGCATGGACCTTTCAGACCCATCATCCAGAATTGCGAAGGCGCTCAGGGTCCGTCCACCATAATGGATGAGAATGGGAACCACCTTCAGCATGACTCGGCTCCCTGCTCCTGGTCGATCTAAGCAGAGGGTGTTGGAGGCAGAGCTGGTTAAGCAGCTTTCTTGCTTCGCTACTTCATGAGGAACTCTTTCAGTCTTTGCATTAATCTCATGAAGAGGCAGGAGATGCTTTCCATTGCACAAGCTGCAAGGTTTCTTTAATGTGCACTGAGCAGCAAGGTGGGTTTGTGCACATCTCCAGCAACGCCTATTGACTTGAATCCAGTCTTTTAGCTGCTCTTTGGAGAGTTTGGCAACTTCACCACACTGACTGAGATAATGTTCATTGCTGTCACAGTAGGCGCAGTACACTTTACTCTTAATCTTCTCTTTCATGTAACCAGCTTTAGATGACAAGGTTGGTTTTGACTCACCAGCGCCATGGAGGACCATCACACTTTGTTTAGCTGTACGAGTCTCGTTCTTCATGCTCGGCCTGTCTCTGGAAGTCTTTGGAGTGGTTTGGTTGTCAAACCCTTGACACCAGGACTCATAGCGTAACCACTCTGACAGGTCGATTAAAGTGTGGCTGGTTCCTGCCTGCTTGAACTGGTGTCTGCGGAAATCAGCACGCTGTTCAGGTGGAAGCTTGCTGAGGAGACGTGCAACGTGTGATCCACAGTTCAGTTCAACTTCACCTTCAGGGCCCAAGGTTTGCAGCAGCCCCACCAGAGACTGTATTTGGAGGGCAAACTTCTGAAATGCAGCGATATCTCCACGCTTCACTTCCAGTGCATCGAGAACACTTGCTATCTTCCTGAGGGCAAGTTGATGGGGTTGGCCAAACTTATCATGGAGAGCTGCCAGTGTGTCTGTGTAAGGGGTTGGAGAGTTCAGATAAGCATCCGCTATAAGCCTGGCTTCTTCCAGCTTAAGGTGGTCTACTAATACTTGGTATCTGAACAGTTCGGTGGTGTTAGCAGGAAGCAGGTTCTCTAGGGCTATGCGGAGCCTGGCAAACTCACTGGGGTCTGGATTTGTGAACTTAGGAATGGTAGGTTGAGGACCTCTATAGAGCTGTTCAGGTACTGCAGGTGGCATGTGGGGTTTAGCAGGCGGAATGCGGGGTGCTGCCCTCATAGCTGGAGATGGGGGCTGAGTTGGCTGAAAGAATGACTGCTTTGTATTAACAGAGGCTGCAGCCAGTGGTATATGTGGTGGAGGAGGAGGAGGCCACTGAGGGGAAGTATCAGAGTCTCTAGAAGAGTAATATGCTTGGTTACTTGCCCCTTCGATCTTTAGCTGCTTCATATCCTGCTGCAAGTCTTCTTCAGGTTCAGGCCAGGGGGGAGGATCAGGCCAATCACTCTCCTCCTGAGGTTCTAGTTTAGGAAAGGAGATCTGGGGAACTGCAACTCTAGAATGTTGAGCTGGACTGTGGGACTGAGCAATTTCTGATTTCAGTGTCCGAGCGACATTGATTAGCTCTTTGATCTCACTTCGAGCTTCGTGCAGTTCTTTTAAGCCTGACTGGATCCACTGTTGTGACTGAAGCAGCTTGGCATTCTCCTCTTGAATAGCTCTGATCTCTGCAGAGAAGTGGGGGCCGTGGTGTGGGACAGCCTGGTATGAGCGTGTGGGTGCAGACAGCGTTTCCCATCCCATATTTCTCCTCTGGAAGCAGTTTGGGGCTAGCTGAGGCATCTCGGAGTGAGCAGCATTCTACATGAAGCTTCCTGAGGGAGCTTGAGGTGGTTGGAAGAAACTCATCTGGGCTGGGTCCTCTTGCAGGGGGGCGAGAGTCCTCAGTGGAGGTGGTGAGCTCCACTGTGGTAGATCTCTTGGCTGATATCCCACATAATCTACTTCATAATCTTGAAGTCTGTACGTAATATCCAGAATGATCTCCGCAACTCCGCAAAGACCCGCTCTGGACCTGGATGGCGGAGGTCTTGGTCGTACCTTTTAATCAGCAGCAGCTTAACTGGATGTGTCGGATCTAGGACGATCGGGTGCAACGTTAAGTCACTAAGGCCCTCTAACCGACACAGCCGACCACCTACTCTTATTAGGCCTGATGACTGGTCCAGCTCAGGAGAGAGGGTAAGTAAGCGGCTGCTAGATGAGACTGACTTTCCTGCTGCTAACAGTTTGTAGTCCTCTGGGAAAGACTCTTGTTGTGCCTGCTGTATGACAAGTTTCTCCGCTTGGCGATACTCTTCGGCGATCGGAGGAGAATCTGAAGGGCTCGATGCATGGAGGGCATGGACTTTAGCCTCGATGCACTCCTGCCAGGTCTTGTAAACAGTAGCACTTTTGCTGCTTGGTGAAGTAACTGCTAAACCACAGAAGGCAGTTTTCCGAAGCTCTGTAGAGTCTTCCTGTGGCTCCGTGCTAGGTCTCTCTGGCCAGGTGTCTGGGTCTTGGAGAAGAAAAGGGGGTCCTTGTGACCACCTATTATCGGGGCGGCCATGGTGCAGCGGTAGGGCGGTCGACCCATGATCGTAAGATTGCAGGTTCGATTCCCGCCTTGCACGCCCATGAGTCGAAGTGTCCTTGGGCAAGACACTGAACCCCAGCTTGCCTCTGGTGGTAGGCGGGCGCCTGTGTTTGGCAGCGGAGCCGCCACCAGTGTGTGAATGTGTGAGTGAATGTGTGTGTGACTGGGTGAATGGGTCTGTGACTGTAAAGCGCTTTGTCCTTGTAGGAAGAAAGGCGCTATACAAGTGTACGCCATTTACCATTCTATTATGCTCTGTGAGGGCTCTCAGGGGTTTCCCTCTGGTCAGGTCATCCGCCGGATTGTTGACTGAATCCACATAGCGCCAGGTACCATTCTTTGTGAGCTCTTGGATCTCGGCTACTCTTCCTCCGACAAAGACCTTATAGCGACAGGATTGTGATTGCAGCCAGGTTAAAACTGTTGTGGAGTCGGACCATAACACCATCTGATTCACTGTCAGGGTGAGTTCTTTCTCCAGGACATGAGCTAGTTGGGCCGCTGTGAGGGCAGCGCAGAGTTCCAGACGGGGAATCGACTGGACGCGCTTAGGAGCCACTTGTGATCGTGCAAGAATGAAGGACAGGTGTACCTCACCGTTGCTGTCTTGAGTTCGCAGGTAGGCCACTGCTCCGTAGGCTTGCTCAGATGCATCAGCAAAAATGTGCAATTGGTGCGTGGTATCTCCTGAGGTGGTACTTACAGACACATAAGGCCGTGGGAGAGACAGCAGAGATAGAAACTGAAGCTCTGCCTCCCAACTGGTCCAGGCTTGAATGAGTTCTGAGGGCAGGTTGGAGTCGTCCCAACTGCGTTTCTTGTCCCATAACTGCCGAATGATGAGCTTTGCGCGGGTGGAGTAGGGCAACAGATAACCTAAGGGGTCATACTGTGATGCTAGGACTTTGTAGATGTTCCTGAGAGTTGGTTTCTCATAGGTCACGGACCTATGTTTGTAGCCCAGGGTATCTGTCTCCCAGTTCCAACTGAGGCCAAGGGTAGATTCTTGTGGATCTGACTTATCTTGTGCGAGCCACAGCTCCAGGCTCTCAGATCTGGCATCTTGAGGCAAGTGACTGAGTACACTTGCATCATTGCAGGCCCACTGGCGTAAGTCAAAGCCTGCTGATGCTAGGAGGGCTCTTAGACGATCCACGAGGGACTTCGCTTCCTTTGATTAGTCCAGACTCTGTAAGCAGTTATCAACGTAGAAGCAATTTTCCACTGAAAACTTCAGGTCCTCACTGGGATGGCTCTGATCTGCAACGAGGCGTTGAAGAGCATAAGTGGCGCAGCAGGGGCTGCATGTTGTTCCTAAGGGAAGGACCTGCCACTCAAAAACTCTCGGAGGTTCATCCACTCGTAGGAACTCACAGGAACTTGAGGAGGGGAGGGGAGGGAGGGAGCGATTGCCAGGAAGGAGGCGGACCTGGTGGAACATCCCTTTGATGTCACCACTAACTGCAATGGGGTGCTCTCGAAATCTTAACAGGACTCCAAGCAATGAAGCCCCGAGGGTGGGGCCCGGTAGGAG
Source organism: Oryzias latipes (assembly GCF_053564925.1). Taxonomy (NCBI): domain Eukaryota; kingdom Metazoa; phylum Chordata; class Actinopteri; order Beloniformes; family Adrianichthyidae; genus Oryzias; species Oryzias latipes. Next base: position 15,796,676 of record NC_136254.1, read on the forward strand.
GAATTGATTCAGGGACTGTCCATGGTACTCATGAGAGCAGTTGAAAACTAGCCGGGATTTCCCATTGTGGGTAACGAGATGATGGGGAATGTACCACTCCTCTTGGTCAAAGGTTTCTTGAGGGACTTCCTTCACAGCACCTGCATCTATGAGCTTCTTTATTTCTTTCTTGTACACCTCAGCTTGTTCTGGGTTCCTCAGAAGGCGTCTCTCCGTGCTGCGCAGCAGAGCCAAGACAGATTCCTTTGGTGCAGCTAGCAGTGGCATGTCTGGGTGGCGCAGTAATGGGGTGGCATATCTGTTGATGCCGTTCACCTCTGTGCGGATTGTCTTGGCTTCGAGCATGACCACAGCCTGTTGGTCCTGTTTGGAACGCACAACTTCCTTTTCAGGTCGGTACGGCACAGTGTCCATTTGCCAGAGCCTCTCCACATGCTTGTAAAGCTCTTCAATCTTTGTTGGGGATGAGGTAAACAGGCACTGCACTGCATTGGTAGGCTGCCCCGTCAGGTGAACTGGGCCTTGGAGGGTCCACCCTAGTCTTGTGTGAACTGCTGCTGGGCTGCCGGGGGGACCGAGTCTGACTGGCTCAATTGGTGTGATGAGGTGAGGCTGGTCAGAACAGATAAGGAGGAACGGTTCTGCATCTCTAAGAGCAGGAATGGGAAGACCACACAGGTGCCTGAACTTCTTCTGTAGCCGTTCAATGGGATAGGTGTGCTGGGCTAGGCTGAGACGGTTAGCTGTAAAAGCACCCTCAATCTTGTAGCTGGTGTGAGGCCGAGCCACTGAGGAGATGTGGAAGGTCACAGCATATCCATGCAGGACCTGAATATCCTGTCTGACTGTGCGGAGAGGGAGATCTTCAGGTGTCCCCTTAATGCCCAGAGCTTTGGCTGCTGATGGTAGCAGCATGGACCTTTCAGACCCATCATCCAGAATTGCGAAGGCGCTCAGGGTCCGTCCACCATAATGGATGAGAATGGGAACCACCTTCAGCATGACTCGGCTCCCTGCTCCTGGTCGATCTAAGCAGAGGGTGTTGGAGGCAGAGCTGGTTAAGCAGCTTTCTTGCTTCGCTACTTCATGAGGAACTCTTTCAGTCTTTGCATTAATCTCATGAAGAGGCAGGAGATGCTTTCCATTGCACAAGCTGCAAGGTTTCTTTAATGTGCACTGAGCAGCAAGGTGGGTTTGTGCACATCTCCAGCAACGCCTATTGACTTGAATCTAGTCTTTTAGCTGCTCTTTGGAGAGTTTGGCAACTTCACCACACTGACTGAGATAATGTTCATTGCTGTCACAGTAGGCGCAGTACACTTTACTCTTAATCTTCTCTTTCATGTAACCAGCTTTAGATGACAAGGTTGGTTTTGACTCACCAGCGCCATGGAGGACCATCACACTTTGTTTAGCTGTACGAGTCTCGTTCTTCATGCTCGGCCTGTCTCTGGAAGTCTTTGGAGTGGTTTGGTTGTCAAACCCTTGACACCAGGACTCATAGCGTAACCACTCTGACAGGTCGATTAAAGTGTGGCTGGTTCCTGCCTGCTTGAACTGGTGTCTGCGGAAATCAGCACGCTGTTCAGGTGGAAGCTTGCTGAGGAGACGTGCAACGTGTGATCCACAGTTCAGTTCAACTTCACCTTCAGGGCCCAAGGTTTGCAGCAGCCCCACCAGAGACTGTATTTGGAGGGCAAACTTCTGAAATGCAGCGATATCTCCACGCTTCACTTCCAGTGCATCGAGAACACTTGCTATCTTCCTGAGGGCAAGTTGATGGGGTTGGCCAAACTTATCATGGAGAGCTGCCAGTGTGTCTGTGTAAGGGGTTGGAGAGTTCAGATAAGCATCCGCTATAAGCCTGGCTTCTTCCAGCTTAAGGTGGTCTACTAATACTTGGTATCTGAACAGTTCGGTGGTGTTAGCAGGAAGCAGGTTCTCTAGGGCTATGCGGAGCCTGGCAAACTCACTGGGGTCTGGATTTGTGAACTTAGGAATGGTAGGTTGAGGACCTCTATAGAGCTGTTCAGGTACTGCAGGTGGCATGTGGGGTTTAGCAGGCGGAATGCGGGGTGCTGCCCTCATAGCTGGAGATGGGGGCTGAGTTGGCTGAAAGAATGACTGCTTTGTATTAACAGAGGCTGCAGCCAGTGGTATATGTGGTGGAGGAGGAGGAGGCCACTGAGGGGAAGTATCAGAGTCTCTAGAAGAGTAATATGCTTGGTTACTTGCCCCTTCGATCTTTAGCTGCTTCATATCCTGCTGCAAGTCTTCTTCAGGTTCAGGCCAGGGGGGAGGATCAGGCCAATCACTCTCCTCCTGAGGTTCTAGTTTAGGAAAGGAGATCTGGGGAACTGCAACTCTAGAATGTTGAGCTGGACTGTGGGACTGAGCAATTTCTGATTTCAGTGTCCGAGCGACATTGATTAGCTCTTTGATCTCACTTCGAGCTTCGTGCAGTTCTTTTAAGCCTGACTGGAACCACTGTTGTGACTGAAGCAGCTTGGCATTCTCCTCTTGAATAGCTCTGATCTCTGCAGAGAAGTGGGGGCCGTGGTGTGGGACAGCCTGGTATGAGCGTGTGGGTGCAGACAGCGTTTCCCATCCCATATTTCTCCTCTGGAAGCAGTTTGGGGCTAGCTGAGGCATCTCGGAGTGAGCAGCATTCTCCATGAAGCTTCCTGAGGGAGCTTGAGGTGGTTGGAAGAAACTCATCTGGGCTGGGTCCTCTTGCAGGGGGGCGAGAGTCCTCAGTGGAGGTGGTGAGCTCCACTGTGGTAGATCTCTTGGCTGATATCCCACATAATCTACTTCATAATCTTGAAGTCTGAGAGGACGTCGAATCTGTCTCTTGGGCCTTACATCAGGGTGCATCTCTTCTGCTAGATCCATCTTGAGTACTGTTAATCCGGCTCGAAGGACCAGAATGTTATGGAGGACTGTGAGGATGGAGGACTGTATTGCTGATTCGGGTTAGGAGTTTAACCGTAAACAAGATGGGGTGTCGGTCAGGACACAGGGAGGAAGAAAAAGGAGAGATGACTCCACTTGTCAAACGTTCTGCATTTATTCCTTTGCTGAATATTCCAATTTAGTCTGCAAACAACAAAAATCCTCTCATCACTAAATAAATAACACAAATAGCCCTACTGTAAATAAATAAATTACATAAAACAAGGAAAACTGACTCAGTATGTCATTATGAAAATAAACTCCATACAGGCAAATGATAGGTAAATTGGCAACCTCCAGAATAGGCAAAATATAATCAGATTTGCTTTAAACCTCATAGAAACAGTGACACCTAGCGGCCGAGAAAAATAACTGCACAAATAAAACGAGCGAAGCAGATAAAACAAAGGATTCAAACACTTACGTTTTTCTCAGTTACTTAATATTGAAAATACAGCAACTGGAATGAACTGTGGTGTTAGACAAGGTTTTTTTTGGCAACTAAAGTCTCTCTCTGCTGCTGGCCCAGAGCACATGGAAACAGGAACTAGCTCAACAAATCCAGAAAAACCACAGAAGAAGAAAAGGAACTCGGCATCACTTCCTGTGATGTCATCAACGATGGGCTGAGCCTTCACAACATAAGTAATTGTGAAAAACAGCAGCATGAAATAAAAACAAAGCTACTTTGAAAAATATTGATTTTGAAATACGAGCTTCTGAAAAAAGACAGAATTATAATAATATTCCACATGATTAAAAATGAATATTTTAAAATGCTGTTTTAAAATAATGAACAGGTTTTTAAAGCAAAATGAAATATATTGAATAATATAATGGCTTATTTAAAATCAGTGTGCAGGTTTTTCACAATTTCATGATCTTTTTATATATATGTATGTATGAGAGATTTCTTGGTTGATTGTGTTTTTGTATGAGGCCATATTTATTTATTTAATTAAATATTTATTTATTTAATTATGAACAGTATAGGACTCCATAAATATCTACTTTCTTCATTTTTAGAATGTAATTTTAATGGAGAGAAGTTGCATTCTGGGTTTTACGAAGTGCAACAAAATCAGATATTGTGTTGTTTTTATTAATCAATTAATTGAAGCTTTAAGCTTTAGTATGTTATTGCTGAATCACACAGCAGCTTCACTTTGGGTTAAGTCATGGCACATAAAATAAACTCAAACATTTCTCGTTTTTCTTTTAACGCGTAAGAAAATAGGAAAAGCTGGGCAAAACTTTTTCCTTGTTTGAAAGAAGATTTTCAAAGAATTTGGATATTTTCGCGGCCTAAATGAGTAGGGTTGTGTATTGGCAAGAGTCTGGCAATACAATGCGTATCCTGATACGCGCCCCGCTATACGATACATATCCCGATATTTTACCGAAACATATTTCCTTTCTGTTTTTTTTAAATATGACTTTTAAAAAACTCAACCTGAAATTTAATGTCTTCCACTAAAATGGTCAAATTCAGTTTATTTAGTGATGAATGTTAAACACTGCAATTGTATCTCATATATGTGTTGCGTTTACCATAGCAAATTCATAGTGCTTTTGTTTTGCTAAGTTAATTACCAAATTTACGGAAAATATATTTTCCAGTAAAAGTAAAAAAAAAAACAAAGAATGAATGAGCCTTAACCAATAAGTTTCTTTTGGGGAAATAAAGTGCTGTTTGTTTTCAGCATTGCTTAATGTAGCTTCTCCAGTGCTTTTAAACGGTTCAGGAGCATGAAAGTGAAATGGAGGGTCTGTGGACATGGAAAGGTGTGGTTTGAAGGTGCAAGGTCTGGTAGAACAGGAGAAGAGGGAACATGAATGTTAAAACGCTAGTTATGAACGATTCATTTCAGTAAAACGGTTTATTTTTGTTTGTGTAAGGTACCTAATTTGTTGTGTTATGTCTTTTGCAAAAACGGTTAAAAGTTCTTGTCTTTGTATTGATTGTCTGTGTTTTAGAGTGTGAATTGTGTTTTTGGTTAAATAAGGAAAAGCTTAAATTGTGGGATTTTGTGGGCTTTTAGCACTTCTCCAAATTCTTTTTGTAGGGCAGCAAGTCCTTAATGGTAAGTAAAAACAATTTGTCTTTGTTTCTTGATTAAGAGTGAATGATCAGCTGCCAGAATGCATGTAAGACAATATATTTTTCAAAGATTTTGCTCCAGGTCCGCCATTTCGGACAAAGAAAATTTTGGGGATTTTTCCCTTTGCTGGTTTTCATTACTGATCAACTGACGGCGTTGGAGACGGTGAAGAATGAACATGACTAATAAATTTCTAAATCTCTTTCCAAGCAGAAGAACCAACCCTATCCTGAGACCTCATAAATCTTTACGCAGAAAACCCCCCTCTGTTTCGTGGGTGAGTGACAAAAGGCGCAGTAGTTTACCATCCTCCGCAGCTCACTACATTCACAGGAGGGGGCCGTGTCAGGACTGACTGACCCTCAGGTCAGCACTCCTAGTCAATTGAAGACATGAATTTACACATGAAGAATGCAGTGGAGCGTCTGGCAGGTGATAAGAGTCGATTTTAACATGTATCTGATTCATCACTGCAGAGCACATTACAGGGCAGTGGGAGAAGTTGATCAACTGAAAAAACTATTTCTATGAAACTATGAAAACATTATTTCTGGATAATAAAGGTGTTACAAATTAAAAGAAAGCAAATAACATGATGACTTTAACGTCAACACAGACTGGCAAAATTGTGTTTTTTCAGGTGTTCACTTTCCTCCCTCAATAAAATGTACAAGTTAATTTTGCCTTCAACAACTGAGCAGAGAGGAGACGGCTCATGAAGATGCAGAGGTGATGTTTAAAACGCTCTCTGATGCTTCATGGTCCACA